>NC_084464.1:64877094-65477094 GCF_027409185.1 Cynocephalus volans
GTAAATTTTAAAATATTTTGGAATAAATTCAGTATTAAATTTTCTAAAACTTTCAAATAGTATGTTTCAACACATTAAATACATGTATGAAAACAATTTAAATTTGTTGAATTTGTTTCCATGAATATGACTTTATCAGACCTATACTTGTAATTGCTATGCACAATTCCTTATCACGACTCTTGTATAACGAACACTTCACATTCTCAAAGATCAGCATCAACAGAGAATTTTGTTCACTGAAATAAGTAGTAAGAAAAAAGCTTAAAATTAATTTCTCAAAAATCAATAAACATGTACAATTAAAACTATATTTAGAGTATAAAACAGATCTTCCTTTTCTTCAAATGATAAAGTTGTAAATTCTTGCAAAAAATGTGAACATATTTTGAATTCAATTGGTCTTTTTTATATCAAATATTTCAAAGTAATACAGAAGCCAACAACTAATTTGTATAAAGCCAATTGTAACAAGGGTTTTGTTTTTGTTTTTTGTAAATAACAGTGCACATAAGCCATAAGTAAATAGAACTATCTGATATATTTGCAGAAAGGGATTCAGGGACACTACTTGAGTCCCTATAACCCCTGTCTTGACCAATCTCACCTATGCTGTAGGCTGTGCTCCTTGGCATCTGGAACCCAAACCCCAAGCAACTCCTAGGATTCCGTATCTACCAGGGGCAATGACTCACTCTGAAGACAGCTTTTAAGGTAAATGTCCAGGTGACAGAGCATCTTGTGATGAATGACAGAGCATCTGAGGATATGATTGTGTTCACAACTGGAAGAGAACATGGAATGCCCTATGAAACTCCACTATGCTCTTGCCAATCTCTGAGCAGAATGTGATGAGGCAGCTATAGCGTTTGAAGCAACTTGCCCAAGGGCACCAGTCACCCAAGCCTCAGTGGTAACTTCAGGATGGAAGAGAACAGTATTCTTTAGCACGATTTGTGGTCTAACGTGGCATGCCTCTCGAAAAGGCTCTATCATAGGAAAACTCTTTCACATGTGTGTCAGGCACATATACCAAAAAATGTTCACTGAAGTACTATTTGTAAGAAAAGAAAAAAAAAATACAGGAAACAACAAGATGTCCAACAAAGGTGAAAAAATGGGGCAATCGAATACTTTCCCCCATTGAAAATAGATTATAACTGCATACAATAGCACAGATGAAGAGCATAATGCAGAGTGAAGAAGTAAGTTACAAATGTACACAAACTAAACAATATGCGATAGACATTTACTCGTATTTGTATAATACAATATACACATTACACATTATACAAGTAAATAGCTAAAAATAAATAGAAATAAGTAGAAGTAAATCATAAAGAAAAAGAAGGAAGTAATAAACACAAAACTTCAATTTTTTTTTTTTCTCAGAGAGAATGAAATGGGATAGGATCAGGAAGTGACACAAAAGGGACTTCAAGGTTAATGATAATGTTTTTCCTCATAAAATGGAGGGTGAAGTATACCCAAGTGATCAGTATGACACTATTCTTTATGTCAATGTATTTTGTGTTATTATGCACTTACTCATAGTCCAATAAAAACAAAGCAAAAATAAAATATACCTTTGATCTTTTAAAATCAAAATGGTGCCCAGTATGAAAACAATTATACAAGTACATGCAGTCATTACATTTAAAATCTCTACTGTAACAATTTTTTAAAGAAATAATCCTGAAATGTCCCAAAGGAGAAAATACAAACTTGAGTAGATGGTATGAGACTGTAAGTAAGTACAAGGCTGACGGAATGACCTGACACAGGAAAAGAAGCCTCATTGGAAAATTAGCAGTTAAGATGTTTGCAAAGGCAGAAAGGAGTTCTAGAACACAAAATTCTTCAAGATGAATGAGCCTCAAATAAACACCATGAAAGGAAGCAAGTTGCCAACATCGGTCTACCAGTGCCATACATTCTCTTTTTTGTGCTCACCTGAATACGAGAGATCAATAAGTTCTTCCTGCTGTAAGCTGAATGGTTGCCTTCTGTAAGTATAGAATGTTGTTTGCTCTTCTCGAGAAGGTAATATCTCTAAATATTATTAACAGAAAAAAATTATTTTTCCTTTTCTGTATTAAAGTATCTTCTCTATTAATGTATTTTAAATGTGTGGATGTCGACACTTGCAAGGCTTATTAAGGGTGGGTTTGGCACCCTGGAGTAAATGTACCCCCAGGACATAAAAACAGTGGGCCAGAGAGAATTCAGATCTGGGGGCTGAATATTTATTTATTTATGCATTAATTTTATAATGGACCATACTGACCTATTACTAGGCTGAACAAAAGAGGTAAGTAAATCTGACAAGATCTCAGCCTAAAGGGAGCTCATATTCCAAAGGAGAGGCAAAGTATAAACAAAAAAACACCTCACAGGAGAGAGCTCTTATCCACACAGTAGACTGAGAAGAGAAGGGCTTCCATTATTAAAGCCTTAGTCATATACATAAGAGTTGTGTAGCTCCCAGATGAGAAACAGAGAAGCTGTAAGGAAATCACAGACCATCTGGAACTCTCACTGGAAAAAGTGTAGCTCACAAAAACAGCTGGACCTTCAGGTTTGTAGGGCATGTAAACATGAGATCCAGTTTTGCAATGCTCATAAGATGTGGTGACCTCCAAGCCAAGAAATTAATACAAGAATGTTTAGAATCAATGAACACATAGGGATGCTGCCCTGCAGAACTAAATGGAGGATTGCCCCATGGTATTGTTTCCTCATCACAGATATGTGGGATTCCCATGAAAAGCAAGATGAGCTCACAAAGATTGCAAAAATTTCAAGGAATAAAGTTTTATAAAGGGGAGCTATAAGATGTAGAAAACAGGAGAATTTGAACACCAGGAAATAAGAAACATAGGCTTAATAAGTATGTTTAAAATGCTCAAAGAAATAAAGGGATAAAAAAAGTAAAAAGCAAGAACATAACATGAGAAAGAAGTTAAAATTTTTGAGAGTTGTATGACATGAGTTGATCATAAAAGCTGAGACTGTGTAAGGAGAAAATTGAAATACTGATAGTAAAGTAATAATTTGTTAACTTTCTTCACCTTCAGCAAGAATTTTGCTAAACTTTTTAAGGAGACTTGGAGAATCTTTAAGTTGCTAAGGGAATCAAATGATTTCACCTCTTAGCAATAAAATGTATTTACTAATATTTCTGCCAATATCAGCTTTAAAAATGCATTGTGTTGCCTCTTTCGGTGGTTTGAGAATCCCTCCTTAGCTGTTCACAGGTAATAAAGCGACTGGGCTTCCATTGGTACTTACATACCGATATGAGTCTGGGTTCTTGAAATATTGCTGACACCAGTGCAAATCTCCATCATGCTAAATGTGATATGCAATATTACCTTTCTTCAACTCATTATGATTCTCTGCTACTGTTAATAATTATTGCTACTATATTGGAATATGCTTTAACTATCAGGAAATGAGATAAATACTTCACATACATCACTTCATTTAATTCTCCTACAATGCAGTAGGTAGGGATCATTCTCATTTTATAAATAAAGTGACAGACCCTGACAAGCCAGTAACTTGCCCAGACAACTGCAAAGAGACAAAGCCAAATTGAAACCTATAAATCTCATGTCCTGCGCCCCTACATTAAACAGCAAGAGACTCTTTCTCATTAACTCACAGTACATTATATCAATAGCATTATTCTCATTGACCAAGACTTTTAAAAAACATTTTGTTCTTTTTTCCCTAGTGTAATTTAATATACTTTATTTTTCTATTAAAACAAGCATAGATGCAGTAGGAAGCAGAATACAAAATCGCATCAATTTAAAAATAACTTATGAGGCTTCTAAGACCTTCTGGGTCTTTGGTAGGCTGCTCCGCATTATGTCCCTAGGCAGGTGGTGGTGGCATTCACTCTCCTCTGCCCTTGGGTGTCTTCAGGTGGGAAGTCTGAGGATACCCATTCTGAGGTTTCTCCTAGAGAAATGCAATGGTGCAAGTAATGGTGTAGGCATCAGGATCCATCAGCTAATACAGCAGCACAGATGAGTTTCCTTCTTTCCATTGCCTTTCACCATCTCTTCAATAAACATGGTGGGTTCTGAGAAAAGGAATTTAAAAAACAAGTCCACAGCACCATGGATCTTTGTGAGCTAGCACAGACCTAGGACTGAAGATTTCCAAAGTGGGGTATGGAGAATTACTGGGGGAAAATAGTGTCTACCTCACTATTGGAAAAGGGGCTTTTTAAAAAAATTAAAAAGTAGGTCTATTATGGCCCAAAAAAGAGAGTAAATGGATGTTTTTTATTCCTACTATGTAAATCAGTCTTGTCTATTTATCTTGCTGCAAACTTCCAAACTCAGACTTCTCCTTTACTTTTTATTGCCTTTTTAAAATTTAAACTTAAATATATCATGTTGAAATAAAATAGAAAAATTGTTCTTCCTATGGTTATGTGTGTGGGATAAAATTAATATTTAATGCAAAATAATATTGAGGGAATATTACTGAATGTAAAAACATCACTTAAGGGCCGAGCCCGTGGCGCAGTTGGTAGAGTGCTGCGCTGGCAGCGCCGCGACGCTCCCGCCACGGGTTCGGATCCTACATAGGACTGACCGGTGCACTCACTGACTGAGTGCCAGTCACGAAAAAAATAACCAAAAAAAAAAAAAAAAAAAAATCACTTAAAATGAAATTTAATTCTCATTCTCTTTTAATTGTAGATATCTTTATATAAGATGTTAGACTGTTTTCTCTCTTAAATTCATTATTCTAAGAAAAGTTCTTTAAGGCTTGGCCTTCTTTATATATTCTCTTGGTGATTTTACTTTCTTGTTATAAATACTCATTTTTAAATTGCCAAGTATGTAATATTTTAATGAGACAATTGAAAATTGTTCACAATGCTCAGTAAGAAATAACACTATTTACAGTTTAGTTCATACCATTTGTAATTTCATCATTACCTACATATGTTCACATATACTTTTACAAAAACATTTTCAACATCAATAAACAGAGTTACAGCATTGTTTTAAATGACTGACTATAGCTGAGCCCGTGGCGCACGCGGGAGAGTGCGGCGCTGGGAGCGCGGCGGCGCTCCCGCTGGGGGTTCGGATCCTATATAGGAATGGCCGGTGCACTCACTGGCTGAGTGCCAGTCACGAAAAAGATAAATGACTGACTATATTCCTCTGTATGGTTATATTTTGTTCTCAAATTTGTAACATTATAAACAATGTTGTAATAAATGCCTTTGTGTCATACACATGTTAGTTTCTCACAGAGTTTAATGATTATTTAATAAATCCGATTTTTTTCCCAGATTCTTCCCATTTCTTTTTTAAAAAATTTTTTATTGAATCATCATTGATTTACATATTTTTGGGATTCAATGTTGACATAGTTGATCAAATCAATATTACTAGTATGTATATTGCTACAAATTGTACTTATTCTTTATTCCCCTTGTCCAATCTCTCCCTATCCCCCTCTCATTCCCCCCTCCCACCACCGATAACCCTAGATTTCTTCTCTCCCTCTGAAAGAGTAATGGTTACTCTGTTGATTTGTTGCCTAGATAATCTACCCAATGCTGAGAGGTGTGATCAGGTCCCCCAATATTATCATAGAGCAGATGCTTCTTCTGTCACTCTGGAATGGGCTTTGTGGATGGAGACATCCTCTTCTTTTCTTTGGTCTCTGCTGGTGACTTTCCTTGTGTCAATGCTCTCCAGTGGCTGGCGGGCCATCTGCATGGTGGTTGTGGCATCTAGCCTCTTTCACAGCAGCCGTGGTGACTGTGGTGGCTGTGGTGGGCCATCCATATGGAGATGATATTTTTGGCATGCTCCTTGGCGCTGGTGATATGCTTGGTTGTGGTGGTGGGGGGGGGGTGTCAAGTCATAAATAAAATTTTTAATATCCAAGATAAATGCATACTATAAGAAGACACATTTGTGGCCTAAACAAAACACTGAGGTTTTCCAGCTCTAAATGTACATTCTAATCGGGTCTTTAAATTGGCCGTCTTTCTATAATATTGTTGAGTAACCCTATTGTTGTACTTCACAGATTCCTTAACAGCATCTCTTTTTTCTAATAACTGTAAAACATGATTTTGCAAGTCATACTCTTATGCTACTTGAGACCTTCAAAGAAGGGTGGCAAACATGTCATTTATCCTCATCATGCATCTGCAAGAAAAATGACAGAGAAATCATATTCCTTGATTTCCCTGGCGTAATTTGAGAACTGATTATGTGAAAATTTGACTTTGGGCTCAGAATTCTCAATGATTTTATTCAGAAGAGTGAAATTATGTTTAAGAGACACAAGCTATTTATAAGAAGCTTCTCAGAAACCTGGTATTGAACCTCTCTCCTCCCATTCCCATCTTGTTAGTAATCAAATACATTTGCTTCAGGAGAAGTCTAGGCAAAATGTTGGGAAGGCAAAGTTCTGGTCTTCATCACTCTGGGCCTTTCTCAGGGCCCTTTGTCATTGTTTCAGTACAATGACTCCAAGCCCTTATGATCTCTTAGAGGTCCAGGCTTTCCCCAGCAATTCTGAGGGGATGTGTGGCTATTCAGTAAACTAATCCATGATAGTGTGCTGAGTGAAAAGTTCTTTTTCTCAAGGAAAAGGAAGATTGAATGGTGGTTTTCTGGGGGAAAAAAGTTATTTTGACAACTAAATGAGACTTAAAAGGAGAGGCTTTTCATCCAAGCAGGAAGGGAGGTCTTTTCCGTGGCTCACCAGGGTACAGAGGAGATAGATTCAAATTGCTCAAGGTGTGCCATACAGAAACTACCTCCTTCACCTTGGGTTTCTTGAAAATGCATGTGTGCCTGGTTGCTTCTGATTAAAAAAAAAATATTTTTGCTGTGTTGATTGGTGTTAACTCTATGAGAAGAATATTCAGCTCTGTGGGTTTCTTGAAGCATGTTTCTAACCCCTCTTCTTTAGTAAGCTTAGTCTCCTATTTCAGCTCCCTTTGTCTGGTGATTAGCACAATAACTGACACATAGCAGGTTATGTTGGACACTGAGAGTTTTCTAGTATTATCCATTCTTCCAGCTCCTCCTTTTCTTAATTTAAAAAACTGTGATTGTATGCATCAGCCTAAAATAGTATTTCTAAGCCGTCCTTGCAGCTACAGGTGGGTATGTTACATGATCCTAGCCAAACAGATATATAATCAGACACTTGCTGAGGATTTCTGGGTAAGTTTTCTTTCTTGAGGTAGGCATCACTCATTTATCTTCAGTACTACCCTCTTCTGAAAGGTGAAGTATTTATATTACAGCAGGAGTATGAAAGCTACGTGCTGAAGATGGGAGGAAGAGCCTGGGTCTCTCGTAGCACCTTGGAGAAAGTTCTGATCTGCCTAGCATCCAGATTTCTTGTTGCTTGGAAAACACACACACACACACACACACACATTCACAGTTAAGCTACTAGTGTTATTTTTTGGCTTCCTGAAGACAAATACAATTCTGTTACATAGGTACTTGCCCAATGCAATTGAGATACATGATTACCCAGACTCTGCACACTCAGGCAATACAAGATAAGGTTTAATATTTGTTTAGTCAAGAAAATTTAGAAGATAACCCTCTTTTTAAAATAAGCACATGCATTGCAAAGTACAAAAGAAAGTTAATTTTATTCTCTGTTCCAACCTTCTTCAGTAGAAAAGATAATATTTGAATAATCTGAAATCTTGGATACATAATTTGTACAACATTTTTAAATTAAGGTTACATTTGATGCTGCATGAAGAAGCATTAAATTATGAGCCAATCAGGATTTAAAGTGCTGTGTAATTCTCTTAGAATATTTGATTTAAAAAGATGCAGGTGTGATCAATAATGCATATACATTCAATCAGGAATCTTGATTTTTTGCTCAGTTATTTCATTGATCTCAGAAATTAACACATTTCTAAAGTTCTATTATGCTAAGAAACTAGTTACTTCTTTATAAAGGCTCATTTTTAATGTCCCTAGCAATGTTTTTCTAAGAGGGATGGAAAAAAGTTTGTGCTTTTGAAATATCTTTGTCTCTGTGCTATAGTAATGAAGAAATGGCAAAACTAAAAGTTCCATTTGTTCTCTGCCTCTAGAGTTAGTCATGCTAACTCTTTTTTTTTTCAGAGGACAAAAAAAAAAAAAAAAAAAAAAAAAAAGTAGCAACAATGTTTTCTTATTTAAAAAAAGGAAAATCCTCAGGCTACAGAAAATCCAAACATGTTAAGACTACATTAAAACCAATGTTGGTACAAAGGACTTTTATACTCACTTTTGGGGTCGATTACCAGATATTTGATATTGGCACATAATGAGGTGTAAGGGATGGAGGACCTCTATTCTTTCCCATACTAGAAAAGCAGTCTATTTGGAGAAAGTGTTTACTGTACATTCTACTCATGCAGTTTTGTTGGGAGAAGCTAATCACCATTCACTGCCCTCTGGTCTCTGGCTTGTGGACATATCAAAACTGAGTCACTTAGTGTTTTTTACTTGTATTTTCTAACTAGAGTTCAAGGAAAACAGATCCATTTTCTTTCTGACATGAGGTTGTGATTCTACAGGTGCTTGTGGTAAGGTTCAGGCCCCTACGATAGCTAATTTGAGAAAATAACCACAGAAAGGAAAGCAGAGATGGGGGGGGGGGGAAATCCCTTTCTTTATCATGGTTTGGTTACACCAGTCAATTAATTATCTATTTTGATTAAGATCATTTGCTTCTCTGTCCTTGTAATCAAAAACATTCTAACACATATAATAGTGTGGTTCATCATTGTTTTAGTCAGTTTGGGATGCTACAACAAAGTATCATAGGCTGGGTGGCTTATGAACAACAGAATTTCTATTTCTGACAGCTCCGGAGGCTGAATGTCTGAGATCAGGGTGCCAACATGGTCGGGTTCTTATAAGGCCCTTTTACGGGTTGCGGAGTGCTGACTTATCTTCACATGGCGGAAAGAGGACAAAAGAGCTCTCAAGGGTCCTTTTTTTTTTTTTTTTTTTTTTTTGTCGTTTTTTCGTGACCAGCACTCAGCCAGTGAGTGCACCGGTCACTCCTATATAGGATCCGAACCCGCGGCGGGAGCGTCGCCACGCTCCCAGCGCAGCACTCTACCGAGTGCGCCACAGGCTCGGCCCTCAAGGGTCCTTTTAATAAGAGCACTAATCCCATTTATAAAGTCTCCACCCTCAGGACCTAATTATCTCCCAAAGGCCCATATCTTAACACCATCCTATTGAGGCTTAGAATTTCAACATATGAGTTTTGTGTGTGGTGGGGGGGGGGGGGAGGGTATTCAATTATTCATTTAAAAAAACATTGATTTAATACTTTCTGTGTTAGTGATAAACTATGAAATCTAGCTTTTCCAGACTTGTGATTTTGCCAGAGGCAAACACATTAAAATAACTTCAGTGCACATTATATGCTTTCTCACATTATATGTTTCTCAAAATGTTCTGAGATGCCAGAAGAAGGGATAATTGGCAGAAAAATCAAAGAAGGTTTCAAAGAAGCTGTGATATTGGAGCTCAGTCTTAAAGAAATTGAGGAATGGATAGAAAGGGTAAAAGATCATCGCGAGTAAGTGAATGCAGATACATGACTAGGGGCATGAGGGTGTGAAAATACATTTGAGAAGGCCAGATATTCTACATTATGAAATGTAGCCATTGAAAGATTCATGTTTAACAATAGTCATGTCAGTCTATTTTTGCAAAAAAATTCAGGGAAACTGACAATTTGAAGAAAAAATAGCAGATTAATGAATGGATTCTAAAATAGAGAAGATTCTTGGGAGAAATATTCTACAATTGTTCCTGAAAAAGATAAATGGAGTCAGTAGTAAATGGTAATCATAGAAATGTGAACACTGATCATTTCAGGATATTCTAAATGTGAAATGATCACTTGAGGGTCCTCTTAAAATCAGAGTTAGAAAGAGGAGCCTAGAATTATTTTTACCTTCTAGCTTGGTCAAAAGCTAGAAAAATGTTGATATGATTTGATGAATTCCTACAGATTATAGAACCAAGAAAAAGTATATGCAAAAGAAAGATAAATTCAGTCTTCAACATATTGAATTACTGCATGAGTGGAAAATCCAGGAGAAGATGCACAAAGGGAAGTTGGACATATGGAACTGGAAGTTAGAAGGGAAATAGCTACAGATAATAGGTTGGGGTTTCATTAGAATAGAAGTGATGATGGAATGGGAAGTAATGTGATTACCCAGAGATAATGCATATGATTAGAAGCCTAGGGGGATATGAAGGACTCTAGAGAATATCAAAATTTATGGGACTAGGAAAAAAAATCTGTGAACACGACTGAAAAATATTTGGGTTTTTAGCAAGGGTGTAGGAGGGTGATTTGAATTCACATTCCTGACACCCCTCCCCGCCCCTGTCTTTTCTGGCAGCTCCTTTTTGGACATCTCAACAAATAAAATAACCCTATTAAATGAATCTAGAGGAAATAGCTTTGCTAATAAGACTTGAGATCTTCAGAAGTGGAAAAAAAAGGGCTTTCATTATTTGTGGAGATAAGCAGAGCCTGGTGTGAAGACCAAAAATTATACCACCTGCCTGAAATAAGTTGGGTGAAGAGGAAGCTGTGCCTTCCCATCCACCAGTTCAAGTCCTGCAGGAGGCTGCACAATCCTCTTGGTGCCAGTGGCCCTAGTGGGCCACACAAATAATCCATGTGATTGGAAGAAGATAGTTCTCTGCAAGAGCACTTGGAGTAGTCTGAAAAACTAAGAAGACTTTCACATGCTTCAGTGGAAGGGCTCCCAGTTTTGTCAGCTGACTTTATACACTGCCTCACAGGGAAACAACTGTGGTATCTCCCAGTTCCTGCAGTTTTGCCAGTGCCTAAGAGATCCCAACATCTTAGCATATAAGGATACGGTAGTGACCTAAACTCATAAGAAGACAAAGACAAGCAATGATCCATTTTGAAAAGACAGTAAAAATAGGAAAAGAAACTAAATTGAATAATAAGGATAAGTGGTTCCTATTAAGGTAAAATAAATGAAAAAGAAAAAAAGCTTAAAAAATTTCAGCCTTTCAAGAAGGAGCAATTAGAGCACAAAAGGGCTTTATGGGACTAAAGAAACATTATATTTGAATTATAAAACTTAGCACAGAAACAAAAAAAGAAAATGGTTACTTTAGTGGTCCAAAAGAATCATGGAAGAACTATAGAACAAGACAACAAAAATACCCCCCCCAAAAAGTGGTAATCACAATGAAAGAGATACACAATGAAAGTAGGGACAAAAACTCAAATGCTTTTAAGATTTTGGAATATAATATAATTTTGTGGATTATTTTAGTAATAAGACAATAGGGAGAGAGTCAGATTGTAGCTGAAATGGAGAGTCCACACCCATTTAGGGACATTCAATATTAAATAGAATATTTATTATTTAAACATTCAACTGGCCAAAAATAAAATTGTCTATTGGTAGGAATCTGTACAGTATATTATGGTTTTAAGACAAGTGATGTAGAAAATTTCAATAACTATGGTTTACACAAGAGTACAATGGTTCCTCCAAAAAAAGAATATATAAATTCATCATTTATTTAAAAAATTATATACTTGATCTACAAAAATGATAATCCATATGGATCAACTTGATAAAACCCCACTTCAAAAAGACAATGAAAACTGAAACGCTAAATTATGTAAGAAGAGACAAAAATGGGAATTTTTCATATGAAAGCTGACACTCTAATCAAAATAAACTTTTATATTTTTTAAGAAGAAAGAAAATAAGTTAATTAAGTATGCAATTTAAGAGACTAGCAAAAATGGATTTTAAAAATTGAATCAAGGTTCTGGCCCAATGTCTTTTTAAATGGTTTCATTAAAATCATTTACCTCCATAGTCTCCCAGAAAGACATTACAATTTAGAAAGTAAATTAATAGGTTCTAAAACCCACAAGAAAAGAATGGAATGAGAAACGGCAGATGAGAAATTTCAAAATAGTCCTGGGAGAAAGAAAGTGGATGTAATCGTGTCTGATGGAGAATATCAAAGGGATCCTCATCTACGTGAAATCAAAGTTGTATGTGTGGTGGAGGGTAGGGGTCAAATTCATCTTTTCCCTATCAGACTCCCAGTTAATCCAGAACTATTTATTTAAAATACAATTGCTCTGAAGTGCAGTCTTCGTCATGAATCAGGTGCCCATATATATGTGGGTCTATTTTTTGACATTATAATGTGTTCATTGGTTTGTCTATTCTTGTGCTAATAACATAATATCTTAGTTATTATAACTTTATAATAAATTTTGATACTCAGTAGATTTAGCTTCCAAATTTTATTGCATTTAACAATGTCTTGGCTATTTTTGAATCTTTGCTCTTTCATATTAGTTTTAGCTTGTTGTTTATCCATAGTATAAAAACAAAGCAAAACAAAATAAACATGCCCTTACTGTTTTTGATAGAACTACATTGATCTATATAGTTCAATTTGAATTAACATCTTTCTAATATTGAGTATTTCAATCTATTATCATTAATTAAGTCTACTAGTTTAGCTGGGATTCTTTCAATTTTCTATCTACACAATCATTCACCTGTAGAAATGGCAATTTTATTTATTCCTTTTACTCCTTATACTTTTAATTGTCTTATTGCACTGAATAAGACCTTCTCTATAATGTTGAATAGAAGTGATGATAACAAACATTTTAATTTCAGTGTTTCTCATTAAGTACATTTCATAAAAATTTTGCTTGTTTATTTATTTTTTGTTGTTTGTAAAGGCCCTTTATCACATTATAGAAATCCCCATCTATTCTTAGTTTGATAGACATAAAATGAACCAATGTTGAATATTTTTCTTTAAAATTTTCTTTGTTAATTGTAGATTCACAATTTTAGTAAGTGTTCTATAGCTATTTAAAAATAAAGTGTATTTTGCAGTTATTGGGTGCCATGTCATGTATACATATATCTCTATCTATACATATATACATATATGCATATAGATACATAGTAAATCTTGTTATTTGCAATAGTTGTGTTCTGTAAAGTCACCATGAACACTGATTTAGTAAATACTGAACCACTGCTCCTAGGAGAAATACATAATTAGGTGCCAGGAACCCTCTGGTTACAATATTTTTGTTAATCAATCAATACATAAGCTTATTTTATGAGTGTTACTGTTTAAAGATACCTTCTTTAATATATACTGTTGATTTATTAACATTGATCTCATGGCCAGCAGCACTGTAACTTATGCCTGAATGAAGCTTATCTAACACACGCATTTTCTCCAGAAGGCACATCACAGCTTCTTGTGCTTAGAAAATCCAGACAGCACTTCAGCACTATGCTTGGGGGCTATTTTAAAAACAAAATTACACAAAAAAGCCCAAAACCTCAAAATATGTGGCATTAAACAGATCAGGAAAATACACCTGTTTAAAGCATGAAAGCTAAAACACCAATAGACATTGGTTCAATAAATGAATACGAATGAATATTACTTATTTTCTTGCATACTCTCTTCTTAGGTAAGTTGGGAAAAGGACTTTTATCTGAAAAGAGTTTTTTATAAGGTGATATATAGCGTAATGATTGAACTTGTATACTCTGGAGTCCAAATGCCTGGATTCAAATCCGAATTTCTTCAGATGTTAACTTAAACAATTACCTAACTTGCCTATGCCTCAGCTTTCTTCCAATGTAAAAAAGAATTAACGATACCTATACAGGGTTGCAGGAATTAAATGGAGAATACATCCAAAATGCTTAGAACAGTCTGGCATGTAGGAAGCATTAGGTAAATGTTAGTTACTATTTTCTGTTAATTTGTATTATTTTAATTGTACTTCCTTATAGTGGGGTTATAGATATGCAATTTTAAAGTCCCTAGTAGAAAGAGAAGAACATATTTTTTTTTCCTCTTTTTTTCTAGACTTTTGCTCTGGCTGGACCAACATCAAAGTTATAACTCCTGCTTTCCTTATCAGGAGTTTCAGCAGATCCCTCAGTTTGATGCCCTAGCTTTTTATTCACTTGGTTATGATATAAGTACTTCAGAAGAACCTGGCTTTCTCTTTGCAAAACAGTATTCTTCAGTTCATCTTATTGTTTGAACTTGATGAAAGCAGTTTAATTTTTAAGAAAATTTGGCAGGGCCAATATTCATTCTTTTATCACATGCAACAGATTCTGTTAATTGAATGCATTAAGCAAAGCTTTATCTTTAGAGGCAACATTAATCAAATCCTCATAGAAGAAACTTTGCAATAGCAAAAACTTGCAAGTTAGGTCAATAATTAGTAAGATTCTAGAAACATGACACTTTGTAGCATGTCAATCTACTAAAATAATTTAAAATTACCGGTTAGCACATAGGATAATTTGAATAATTGTTTAAGTTTGTGATGTAAATAAAGATACATAAGGTTTTTGAAATCTTTATTCAAATACCTTAACATCTGGAAGGGTAAATATATAAACACTCTTAAAATTATAATAAAAGGTAGAAAAAAATAGGTACCTAAACAGAAGTTTCTGTAAAGTACTATATGAAGTGAGTTCAAGCAACAATTTTCTCTAGATGGTTGCAATGTGCAAAGCTTTATTGAAGGGTAGTGATTGAGAAGGTCTTTGAAGGAAAAATTAAAATTCAGGAACAATCAAAGATGAGAAATTTGCTATAAATAGGTCCCCTGCATACAGTAGGTATGCAATAATATTTGTTGATAAAATACATAAAATGTTATAACTTTCAAGAATTGTTTATAGAGAAATTATAAGTTAAAATGTTGTCAATATTCCTTCTGTTGTCTCCTCATAGGAAAAGTAAAATTAAATTCATAATTTACAGATTGTAAAATCAAGACTGATGAAAAACTGTGTAGATCACAAATTAAAAAGAACTATGAGTTGAGCACAGTGTCAGACAATATTAACTGAGTATACTTGAAAATAGTTTTCATGGTATGGTAAAGGGAGAGAATAAAAAAGAATTTTCTGTTTCTAATGACATTTCTCTATAGTGGTTCCCACTCTCTGCATATTGGTTGTGCCATGTGCTCCTTGGATTGAGAGATACCTCACTTTCCAATTAACTACCTTATGCAAATTTGAAGTACGTTTTTGTTACCTGCAACCAGAATATCCTTAATTAAGATAGACCTGTAATGGATAAACATGTCACTTCCTTTTCTTAGTAGGAAAGGTCTCTTGTGGGCACAGTACTTCATCTCAGCTAAATTACTGTAGTTGTTGGCTCCGCAGGCACTGTGACAGAGGGAGGGGGGTGTTGGGAGGGCCTGTTGAGGCCTTTCAAATTTCACTGTGTAGCCACCTGCCTTTTCCATCTTCACGCAAATTTGGCTCAGGACTATATAGAGTCAGATGTAGGCAGTCCTCTAGCTGTATAAAGGCCATGTGGGGGGAACATTACCAAATATGCTCTCCTAGAAATCGGATTACGTGTGTGAGCCCATATGACTTCTAAATGTCTTCTGCTTCTTTCCATCCTCTTCTGCACAGCTTAAAGAACCCCTGAAATTGTGACCTCATCTTAAAAGCTAAGGGAATCTCCTCTGCTGGTCCTGTGCTGAAGTGTATTTTAAAATCACTTAAGCATTACAACTAATTGTTGAGGTAATCGTTAGGCAAGAGATGCAACAGTCACCTTAGGAGACTCAGGATGCCAGAGAACGAAGGGTCCAGGGAAACCAGTGTTGGGCAGGAGGCAGAGAGTAATTTGAATGCAGAAATAAAGAACCTGCACCTCAGGACCTCTAGTTATATTTTTATTGAGCACTTAATGTAAGGATGGGCATCATTAGCTGGTGTCTATTGATGCAAGAGCTCAATAGGTATGTGGGACACATCATCATGGAACCCTTCTTTTCTGAATCCCAAAATATAAGGCCCCAATCACACATGTGTACTGCCTCTTGAAATCTTTGTATTATACTTTGTTTTTGTGAGTAGGCTTATTCTCCTGAAATAGATTATGAGGTGGAGAAGAAAATATTTAATGTTCATTTAATTTCTATAAAGAGACACAATTACGTTAGGATTTTGTCCCCGGTCATTGGTCAATTATATTATTAAATATATATATATATTATAATTATACATATTTATATATAATGTGTATATATAATATATTAATAATATATAATATATATAAATATATAATATAATTATATATATTATATTATATATATATAATAAAATAGCCACTGGAAAAAATTAAAATACAATACACACATAATTTAATTCATGCAAACGTTTTATCATCCTCTCTAAGAAATTATTGCTCCTTCTTCCCTCGCTATACACACATACACACACACACAGAGTCACACACAGAGTTTCCTGCACCTCTTCAGTCTCAGCCAGCATAAAAAGCTTACCTCCCCAAATTAAAAAGGAAAGGGAAACTGGAATGATTTGAGAGTGGCCTGGTAGGCAGCCAAAGTAAACAGAAAAATGACAGCAAAAAATGAAGGGAGTGGCTTCTGGTCAAGATGGAATAGTCAGTCCCCAGCGTCACTCTCTCCCACAGATCACCAATTTACAACTATTAAAAAACAACAACAGCCGAGCTGGGGCCGCTAGGGATCAGGGGAAGAGGAGGAGTGCATGAAGGCAGGAGAAGCCACAGTGAGAGAAAGAAAGGACCGTTCTGACTGCCCCTGGCCACTTCCAGGCTGGAGCTGCTGAGTGCACAAAGCAGGAGCTGGCAAAAGTCACAGCTGTGCCCTTTGTATGGAATTGCTTGGAGGCGGCAGAGGAGAAGAGGGCCTTGGTGGCCCCCACGCCAGCAAGACCACTGACAGCATTCCCATGGACCCACATAGGAAAGACGAGCCACAACAACTGAAAAAAGCAGCCACTCAGATGTCAGTGAGTCATTGCAAGGGATCAGAGCACAGCCTACCCATGGGAAGTGTTTGGAGTATAGGCAGTGGGGAAGACGGGCTAACTAGGGGAACACCGGTGCACAGCTGATCTGCCCCCAATCAGTACAGGACCACTCACTGGAGACTGGTCAAGAATATAGAACTGCAGGAGTTGCAGTTTGCTGAAAAGATTCAGGCCCAGTCCACAGTATCCACACAACCCGGGAGTACCAGACCTGGAAGAACATATAAAGTCAACCATTAAAACCTGAGCTGCACAAAAAACCTTCCCCAGGGAATCAACAGCAAAGCAGCAATTTAGCTCAACCACAGGGCTCAAGTGCTGGTCCCCATAGGAAGTTCCCCCATTTTAGAAGTAAGCAAAAAACAACAAATTAGTTCCAATGTAGAGTTTCAGTGATGGGAATAGCTAATAATCCAACACAGAACTAAAAGGAAAAACAAAATACCCACAGATTAGAGACAAAGTTTGATATTAATTAGTAAAGGTCTCACATCACCAACGAACACCTATAAAACCTAGAAGGACTGGAAGTCCCCTGGGCTACCAAACCAGGTTGCAGGGAGGGCTGGGGTCCCCAGCCATGGCCTCCAACACCTGCAACCAGCCCAGCACTGACCACCCATCCACTGCAGGTAGTGCCTTGGGCTCTCACAAGCTGTGGCAGTGGGGGTCCAAGGTCTTCCGCCATGCCCCCTGACAACCACAACCAGCCCAGTGACAACCACTGAGCTACTGCAAGAAGTACCCGGGGTCCTGAGCTGGGGCAGTGGTGGGGTGAGGGCTTGAACCACAACCCCCTGACATTTGCACCCAGCCCAGCTATGACCAAGCAATCGCTGGAAGCCCTCGGTTCTCTGCAGAAATGAGGGGTGTGCCACAGGTCAACCCCACCCCTCCTCTTTTCTCCTCCCACCCTATTTTCTTCCCCTTTCCTCTCTCCCTCTGCCCCCTAACTGCTCTGTAACAACATCATAGAATGTAAAAAAATAATAAAAAATAAGTAAATTTTTTAAAAAAGAAAAAGAAAGGTCACCTCCCCAAAGAACATTTGATAAAGGATCATACAGGGGTGACCCTGCCACCTCCATTTCTCCCCTCATCTATTGATTTGAGAAGCATTTTAGGACTCAATTTTATCTTTGTTTCTATTTGACATCAGGTACCTTGTTAGGTACTTTACTGATGTTAATCAGGGTCTCTGCTTTAGATTTCTTATTGGATCCTTCTTTATGCCAAGCACTAAGTTAGCACGTGAATAAATGAATAACTGAGCTTAAAAATATTACAAAGAACAGGAAGAAATTTCTTACTAAGTACAATCAAACAGCATTATTAACATTGTCTCTTGCACATTGATAATGTATAAACCTCTTATTTCTGTTGACAGGAAAACATAAACAGAAGGAGAGTGAGGGAGTCAAAAGCAATTTCATATGTTCAGACAAATGATAACTTTTCTCTCAGAATCACCAGACTTCTGCCGTGTTTTCTCTGTTTCAATGGTGGAATTGCTTTGCCTTATTCCTTAGCCAGATGCTACATGGAGAAACTAATTCAATATTCATTGCACAGGGAAAAGATTTGCACTACTTAGCTTGACAGCCAGTTGCATGTAAACAGGTCAGAAACTTGAGCAAGCTCCAAACATCAATACATACCACTTTGTTTGGAGAAAATGGACACTGCAGGGGAAAAAAAGATCTGGAAAGGGAATGTTGTCTGATAACTTAATTCAGAAATGCCTTTTCCATGGTAGTTCACATATAAAGCAATTTTAAAGCAAAACTGGGCATGTCAGAGAGAGATAGTAGTAAGGAAGCATAAGAAAAGAAGCATCTATCGAATACCAGGAGTTTTCAAGGCTATCTTAACTGAATTTTGTCCCCCAAAGTGTGAAACTGATGAAGAGAAGATAAATTAAACTCTCAATGAGCTCCGAAATAGCAACTTCTTCTCCAATGGAACATTACGAATATTGAAGGAGAAAGGAGCAGACAAGAATGCCTTAAATAAATGATGAATTTGCAGTATGTGTGATGGAATGCTTTATTATTTTTATGATATTTTGGAATAGAGGGCTACTTACCAATTGTTTTTTATGGTCTTGTAAGTCCATTGCATTAAAGTGGAAAGTTATTTAATAGTTTTGGACTCAATCATTTTTTCCCTTTTATTCTTTTTAACCCACTTTGAAATTGTTGGAGTATTTTCATCAAACTCCTGGCTATTTTATATGGTAATAAAAGGAAACTCTAAGCACTTAATCCTATTTAATAGAAAAAATAAATGAATGAAGAGGGAAAGACAATAATAATTTCAAGAGGAAAGAAATGAAGGAGGTATAAGCAGATAGGAAATTGCTTTAATGGCTGATAACCTTATGTGATGTTCAAGCATCATGTGAAGACTTTGAGAGCAGAGTTGAGGATGAAAAGCTACACAAGCCAAGTCATCTGCCCCTGGCAGTAAGCAAGTTATGGAAACCTTGGCACTGGGAGAGATGTGAAAGATCAGTTAGGTCAGAAGCCACAGCTGGCTATCTACGTGCTGGATTTGATCCCCAGCAGTCTTTGAAGTTTTTCTGAATGCGAATGTCTCTAGACAGGAGGAGCGTTCTCCAATTCCAGTCCCACCAGCACTTATGATTCCATACCCAGCTGGCTGCTCCACTCATTTTTATAGCCTGTTCTCTGAAGACATTTGATTGGGATTCTTGATCTAGCACAACTCCCCCACTTTTTAAAATTGAAGAAACCAAGGCGTAGAGAGAACAGACTATTTCAAGATTACCCAGATGGTGACATAAGAGGTAAAACACCAGTGATCTAACTCTGTGTGCTCAGTTGTGGATATAATGTAACAGGTCCACAATCCTTTTTCTACAATTCCGAAAACTAAGTTTTTAATAGACCATTTAAACACAAAAACTGTCAAAATGGATGTAGCTTATTAGTGAAAATATTCATGTTTCACTGCAACTATATATATATATAATAGTGTGTTTGATTACAGACATGTTTATAATATGTAACATTGATTGTGTTTATACCTTGCTAAAATCTGAAAAATGTGAACTTTTGGAGTGCTTGTCGATCTAGCACAGAAGTCTTAAGTAAAATATTTTACACAAGAAACACACACACATACACGCATACACAGGAAAACTCTTCAAGGAGAAAATATCGTAGGAGTGTCTAACTCCCAAAGCATTAGTGGACAACTTCTCTGAAGAGTAGCATCATACAATTAAAAAAAAAAAAATACTCAGAATGCAGCATTCTTCTAAACTCTAAACTTCTTTCTCCTTTCTTTTATTTCTTTCCTGTTCTTCAAATACTGGTGCTGTGTAGTTATATAAGTACCCCTCTATTAAACAAGTAGCATTCAGTAGCTGCAATTCTCAAACAATTCACTCCCACTTTCCCACCCCTAGCACTGTCACTGCAAATCAATTCAGCTGAGGCCTTTCTCTCGGTCTCTTTGAATAAAACTTCAGTCATATCCCATAATTTCTCTGGTTACACTTAGATAATGAAAAGAAGTCTTCTGGTCAATTTTAATTTCAAGAAGATTTTCATCTACAGTTGAGACCTTCAGGGTCCTCTGATAGCTACACTGAGAAAAAAGAAAGCAGCTGCTAATCCAATAACTCAACACATGAGCGCATGTGCATGCACATGCACGTGTAGTGCCTACTGTGTGCCAGGCCATCATGGAACTCTCATCTTCACCTTGACCCCAGCCAGATAAAGATTTTAATTTCAGACAACAGATATGTGAAGGCAAGAGAGATTATGGCAGTGAATATCAAGTCATTAATCTTCTTTTATAGCAATTGTGTGTAACATGTACATTTCCCAGAAGCCAGAAGGACATGCCATTTGCTAGAAACATTTTTAAATTAAAAAGTCAATGTAAATGTTACCCTTACTGTGAAAACTTTAGTATTAAAATTGGTTATTGAGATTCTTGTGAAGAGGCAGTAAGTTTTCTGTAAGTAAGCAAATGAGCATAATTTGCATTTCTAACTAATTTCTCAAGAAGTAGAACTTTTAAGGCATTCATTAAAGGCTTTAGAGTCATGCTTTATAAGTAAAAAATGGAAAAAAAAACTGATGCTGTTAGGCTGCTGATTATTTCATCAGTAGTGCTATAAATTCTGCCCTCCTGAGGAGGATTAAAATATTCATTCCAGATTGCTCCTTTAGAAAATTATATTGTTTGCTCCCATGGAGATAGGGAAAGATGTTAAACCCCATGAAAATACTCTAGAATTAAAAAAATAAATAAATAAAACCAGACATTCTTCCCTAGTGGCATATTGCTTTTAGTATGTTGTGACACTTTGATTGGAGTAGAGGAAGTATTTTTCTTTCCTTTCTTGCTTTTCATTGTTCTGGTTTACAGATAGTAATAAGTCTTCTTAAAGGAAACAAAGAAGTGGAATAAGATCCACCATTCCCAGAAGCAACATTAGTTATAAAATTGTAATTCATATATTTTTTTTAAGAAAGGAATTTAGTGTAGACTCAAAAATTCCCTGAAGAAAAATAGTAAGAACCCTGACTTTTCCCAGTTCTAGCTGCCAGGGAATGTAGGAGGTGACAACAAGCTCATTTCACCTTGTGTCTTTGTGTGCTCTGCAGGACAGTGGTAGTGATTTGCCACCAGAAAGACCAGTGATGATTAGGAGTTCTGGATCAAGATAGCAAAATAGACAGTACCCAGCATCACCCTCTCCCACAATCAACAAATTTACAACTATTAAAAAGCAATGACTGCCAGCTAGCACTGCTAGAGCTCAGGGGAAGAGGAGAAGAGACTTACAGAATTCGTGAAGGCAGGAGAAGCCATGATGATAGAAAGGACCACGCAAACCATTTTGAGCCATTGCCACTTCAAGGATGGTCCTGGTGAGCACATGGAGCAAGAGCTAGCAAAAGCTACAGCTGAGTCCTTTGTATGAAGTTGCTTGGGGGTGCAGGGGAGAAGAGGGCCTTGGTGGCCCCAGGCCAGCAAGACCACTAACAGAGTTCCTGTGGACCCGTATAGGACTGAGGAGAACTGTAAAAAAGGAGCTACTCAGAGGCTGGTGAGTCATTGCAAGGGACCAGCACATGGCCCATCCTATGAGAAGTGTTTGGAGTGTGAAGGATGGGGGAGATGGGCCAAAAGGGGAACACTGGGGCACAGCATGGACACCTGATCTGCCCTCCAATCAGCACAGGCCCACTCAGTGGAGACTGGTCAGTAATATAGAACTGCTGGGGGTGCAGTTTGCTGAAAAGACTCAGGCCCAAACCACAGTATCCACACCACCCGGGTGTTCCAGACCTCATAAGACCTGGAAGTGCTTATAAGGTCAGCAATTAAAACTGAGTTTACTTTGCAAATACTTTCTCCCATTCTATAGGTTGTCTCTACATTTTTGATAGTGTCCCTTGCTGTGCAGAGGTTTATAGTCTGATGTAGTTCCATTTGTATGTTTTTGCTCTAGTTGCCTGTGGCTTTGTAGTCTTACTCAAAAAGATGCTGCCCACTCGCATTTCATGTAGAGTTTCCCCTTTGTTTTCTTCCAGTGGTTTCATAGTTTAGGGTCTTAAATTTAGGTCCTTAATCCATTGTGAGTTGATTTTTTGTGTATGGTGAAAGATAGGGGTTTAGTATTAATCTTCTGCATATGGATATCCAGTTTTCCCAGTGATATTTATTGAAGAGGCTGTCCTTTCCCCATGCATATTCTTGGCACATTTGTCAAAAATAAGTTGGCTGTAAGTGAGTGGGTTTATTTCTGGGCTCTCTATTCTCTTCTATTGGTCTATTTGTCTATTTATTTGCCAGTATCATGTAGATTTGGTTACTATAGCTTTATAGTATATTTTGAAGTCAGGAAGTGTGATGTCTCTAACTTTGTTTTTTTTGTTGTTGTTGTTGTTCAAAATTTCTTTAGTTATACAGGGTCTTTTGTGGTTCCATACAAATATTAAGATTTGTTTTTTCTATTTCTGTGAAGAATGTCATTGGTGTTTTTATATGGATTGCATTGAATGTTCGTAGATTACTTTGGGTAATATGATAATGTTAACTATTCCAGCTCAGGAACGCAGGATATCTTTCCATGTATTTCCATTTATTTGTGTCATCTTCAATTTTTTCTAACCAGTGTTTGATAGTTTTCATTGTAGAGGTCTTTCACCTCCTTCGTTAAATTTATGCATAGGTATTTCACTTTGGGGTAGTTATTTTGAATAGGATGACTTTCCTGATTTCTTTTTCAGCTATTTCATTATTGGTGTATTGGAAGGCTATTGATTTTTGTGAGTTGATTTTGTATCCTGCCACTTTGCTGAATTCATTTATGTTCTAGTAATTTTCTGGTGGAGTCTTTAGGGCCTTTATTGTGTTGAGGTACATTCCTTCTGTACATAATTTGTTGAGTGTTTTTATCATTAAGAGGTGTTGGATTTTATCAAATGATTTTTCTACATCTATTGAAATAATCATACTGTTTTTTCTCTTCATTCTGTTCTGATGTATCACATTTATAGATTTGCTTACATTGAACCAGCCTTGCACATCGGGGATGAATCCCACTTGATCATGGTGTATGATCTTTTTAATGTATTGCTGGATTCTGTTTGCTAGTATTTTATTGAGCATCTTCGGGTCTGTGTTCATTAGGGATACTGATATGTACTTTTTGTTGTTGTTGTTTTTCTGGTTTGTGTATAAGGTTAATGCTGATCTTGTAGAATGAGTTTGGAAGTATTCCCTCTTCAATTTTTTTGGAAGAGTTTGAGAAGAATTTTTTCACAAACTTTCTGAAGTACACTTGTATACTGAAAATTAATTTAAAATGCTCTACATTGGACTAGGATTTAGAAAATAAAAACACATATTTTTCAATTTTTAAATACTATACATAGCTTTAAAATATTAGTAT
This sequence comes from Cynocephalus volans, assembly GCF_027409185.1. Lineage (NCBI taxonomy): Eukaryota > Metazoa > Chordata > Mammalia > Dermoptera > Cynocephalidae > Cynocephalus > Cynocephalus volans. The sequence continues at coordinate 64,900,998 of NC_084464.1, forward strand.
ACAAAATAAATTATTTTTAGACTATATCCATAGTGATTGTATTTGAATACCTTAGCTTTTAGAATAAATTATTCCTATAATTGTTTCCTATTAAGTTAGATTAAAGAATCACAAGTATATATGTAGTAAAAATTGGCCATCGTCCCATCAGTATGCTGCCTATGTTGTGCAGCAGCCGTGCACCCAGTGGTTGGCATTAATTGACATAAGACAATAGGTCTCAACTAAAACCTTAAGACTCAATGCTATCCTTTAAATACAAATATTTTGAAACATCTTCTTGCTATCCTAAAATGAGAATCACCTACTCACTTACTTAGAAATGCTTTAACTGTAATACAAAGGATAAATAAAAATAATGTCATTTTAATACTACAATATGGGTTTAAATATGTAAATGCTTGGTCTCAACTAAACTAGAAAGTAGCTCAAGTAACTAAATTCTTACATTTCTTTAAAATGAAAACATTAAAATCTATGAGCAGTCAGAAGATCAAAAGCCATTTCATACAAAACGTACAGAACTAATGAAAGTAGGAGTTTGGATGGAACTTAAAGCAAAACTATTTTTAGAATTAGTGAAAATGGCATCCTAAGACCATCGTGTGATGGCAGGTGCCAGCCACTCACCTGAACGTGGCTGTGGGGCCAGCGACCACCCCAAACCATTTGCCCACTTTTTGGGGGTGCTCTGAAGCAAAGAATGACACCACGGAAGATATATTTGTACAGCTGATGGCCATGAATAATGTCTCCTGGAATTACTTCACAGTGAAGGACATGGAAGCCATGGAGTCTAACACTGTTAAAGGAGAAAAGGGAATGAAGGTGGCTGATCTCCAACCCTGGTTGGAGTTTCATTTGAAGGCAGTGTGAAGCAGACTGTGACCAAAGTTATCCATGCTGTCATGTCCTCCACTCTGTAATCAACACAATTACCAGAATATCAGGCATGGGCCAAAGAACAAAGGACTAGAGAAAGTTCCAGAAGTCCAGACTGAAAAACGTCATCCCTACTGCCGAAAGTAATTCCTCCTTACTACACACAAATTCTAAGGGCATTGACCAAGTAATGGAGGGTGGTGACAATCAGGCTGCAAGAGAACAAGAAGACCAGTGAGACAGATATATGTCAGGGTTGTAAATCACAGTTCTTCAGAGGCTAGGTCACCAGGACAGCCTAGAGAAGATGGCAATAAAGAAGATGAGGAAAATGATGGAGACAAGGCCCAGGGCCAGTGGCCACCTCAATATAGGCACTGCTACAACTTCATTACCTGTGGAGATATCTACAAGACTGTAAGTCATTTTTACAGAGACAAAAGCAGCCAACTCACCTGCTGAGAATAAATCTGTTCTGAATGCTGAAAAAGGCAGTACTGAGGGCTGATTTACCAAGGCTACCATCATCGGGTCAAATTCCAGTAATAAAAAGTAAACAAAAGAATGGAACAAAATACCTCAAGTGCTTGCCTTCTGTACACTCACCAGGAAACTAGAACTATCTATATTATCTATGCAAAGAGGGACGTTTTATTATTTTTACCTAAAGAAATCTCTTTTTAGGAATGACTAAGTGTTTTTTGAAAAGCCTGTGTTTTTTCAATATACATTTAAAAGGTTTAAAATTGTTTTCTGTCTGGTCAAGTTGGGATTTTTTAAAACTTTGTTTTAATTTGTAAACTTGATAACTTGCTTTTCCCAAAAGTTATCTATAACTATAAGCCCAAGTTAATAAAGCTCTTGTTTTAAAAAAAGTACCAGTTTTCTAAATTATATTCCATGAAACCATCATCTAGGAGAAATATTTTAAAGATGTGATATATCAAAAAAAGGACTCATGATTAAAGAGAGAGAGAGAGAGAGAGAAGGTGGGGGGGAGAGAGGACGAGGAGGAGAAGAAATGTTACATTCTATGTAACTCATAATAGTAATAAAAATACGTTGGTAGAAAAAGAAGAACTAGGCTTCCAGTCAAGATGGCGGAATAGACAGTCCCCAGCATCACTGTCTTTCACAAATCAACCAATTTACAGCTATAAAAAAGCAACAACAGCCAAGCTGGGGCCACTAGAGCTCAGGGAAAGAGTAGGAGAGACCTATGGAGTTCATAAATGCAGGAGAAGCCATGATAAGAGAAAGAAAAAAACACTCCAATCATTTTGTGCTGTGGCTGCTTTAAGGCTAGAACTGCTGAGCACACATAGCAGGAGCCAGAAAAAGCTGCAGCTGTGCCATTTGGATGAAGTTTCTTGGAGGTGGCAAGGGAGAAGAGGGCCTTGGTGGCCCCCAGGCCAGCAAGACCACTAATAGTGTTCCCGAGGACCCACAAAGGAGCAAGGAGCCACAGCAACAGAAAAAAGGAGCCACTCAGAGGCTGGTGAGTCATTTCAAGGGACCAGCACACGGCCTATGGGCAGTGTTTGCAGCACGGGTAGTGGGGGAAATGGGCCCACTGGAGGAACACTGGGGCACAGCAAGGGCAGCTGACTTGCAACCCAATCAGCAAAGGACCACTCAGAGGAGCCTGGTCAGGAATATAGAATTGCATGGGGGGCAGTTTGATGAAAAGACACAGGCCCAGTTCAGAGTTTCTACACAGCCGAGGTGCACCAGGTCTCTGGAGAGCCGGAAATACCTGTAAAGTCAACCATTATAACCTGAGCTGCACAAAAAGCCTTCCCTAGGGAATCAGCAGCAAAGCAGCAATTTAGCTAAACCACACAGCTCAAGTACTGGTCCCACAGGAAGTTCTCCCATTTTAGAAGTAAGCAAAGGACAAAAAATTAGTTCTAGCCCATGCGCACTGCCAGTGCCTCGAGGCCCAGCCAGGGACCTGGGGCATGGATCCAAGGACAGGACACCCCCTCCCATAACCAGGCACACTGCCAGGGCCTCAGGGTCCACCCAGCGTCCTGAGGTATGGAGACAGGGACCAGAACACCCCCACAATCAGGCACACCACCAGTGCCAAGGAGCATTCCAAAAACATCAACTCCATGTGGGTGGCCCAACCCAGCCACCACAATAGCCATGGTTGCCACAAAAGTGGCTAGATACCACAACCACCATGCAGATGGTATGCCAGCCACTGGAGTGCATTGACACAAGGAGAGTCACCAGCAGAGACCAAAGAAAAGAAGAGCATGTCTCTCTCCATAAAGCCCATTCCAAACTGACAGAAGAAACATGTGCTCTATGATAATATTGGGGGACCTGAATATACCTCTTAGCACTGGACAGATCATCTAGGAAACAAGTCAACAGAATAATCATTACTCTTTCAAAAAGAGAGAAGAAATCTAGGGTAATTAGAGGTGGGAGAGAGCATAGGGAGAGATTGGACAAGAGGCATAAAGAATAAGTATGAATGGTAACAATATATATGCAAGTGATATTGATTTGATCAACATATGTCAACATTGAACCCCCAAAGTATGTATAATCAATTATGATTTAAGAAAAATTTTAAAAAATAATAAATAAATAAAAACAAAACAATAACAAAAAAAAATTAGTGAAAACAGGCCAGTATCAATTTCAATTGTATATAGCTTTCTACATAAATGTCTGGCAGGACATTAGAATGACTTGTGGGACATAAGAAAATTCTTTATATGGAACTATCCTGTGCATGACTTAGCACCTTTCATCTCCCCCAACCCTCACTCACTAATGCCTATGATTTTCTCAAATTATTAGAACCTTTTTTTTTTTTTTTGGACTGCTGGCCAGTTCAGGGATCCAAACCCTTGACCTTGGTGCTACAAGGCTATAGTCTAACCAACTGAGCCAACAGGCAGTACCAAAGCCATTTTTTTATTTAAAGCTGCTTTAGATTTCTAAAATGCCTACTCAGGATTGTTCTGCTTTTGTTGATATTCACTGATCTAAATTAATAAAGGTTAATTCCATTGCCTTATCAAGGAGAATTGAGTCAAACATCCTGGTCTAAATCCATTGGCATATGGAATTCCTATGGCCACAAGGATGGAGCTCAGTCAGCACCATATTCAGGATTTTGTTAGGATGCTCTTTCTTCTGCTTGGTCAGTATATGTAGCCTGGAACAGATGCGGACAGTTTGCTATCATCAGTGAAGCCATTCTGAGTTTAAAGCAGACTTGTACAATAGTAGATTTAAAAGAATTGCAGAAAAACAGATACAAAGTCAAAATATGGCTGACTTAACTTAACTTTGAGGATTTTGATTCTTGAGAATGATTTCTCTTTATTAGTTAAGCATATTTGTCTTGGGTTTTCAGTCATTTGTAATTATCCTTACTCATTCTGAAAATAGTTTTTGTAAGTCCAAAATCATGGTTATTAATCAAGTTCAGATCATGGTAATGAGTTCTTGGAGATCTCCTAATCTTATAATTACATACATCATTTTATGTTCATCAGCTCCTTAATATCTAAAGAGAGTCTATCCTTATGAATTATTTTTACTATATTCATTAATTCAATTAGTACTTTGTCCATTTTTATTCTAAATTAAGGTAGATGGCATTTAAAGTTTATTGTTAGTTCTTTGTTAATAAATGCTGTGTTCCTGGAAATAACAGCAAATTATTGCTTCAGATTGCTTTAAGACTAAAGGTCACTTTCATATCTAGTAGCTCATTTAATGTTAATAAATTTTCCATATTGTATTATCTAATTATTATTAATTAGAAGCAGAGTCACAGAAGTTAGTTTCCTGGGTTCAAATCATATCACTGGATAAGAGGCAAGTCTTCTGATTCTGAGCTCTGTGATGTTTCCACAGTTGTTCCACCAAGGCAAAGTCTGAGGCTGATCTTTGTATAACCTTTTGTCCTTAATGGGTAATAAAACCCGCTTGATATTTCATATCTGTCTTTTCCAGGTATTTTTTGAATGGGTTGATTGTCTTTAACAACATCTCTTTCCCCACGGTCTATACTAACTCATCTGTATTGTTCTATCATGCTATTTTTGCTTCCATCTGAGGGAAAGAGATTAGGCTGGAGATGATGCGGTAAGAGAAGATGGTAAAGCAAAAAATCTGTTGAGTTATTCCTTATTGACTAGTTCTCTTTCTCATAAGCATAATTCCTCCATTAATAATGTAATTTTAGCCCTTCATATTCTACTTTTTTTTTTCCAACACACAAAACACCTTACAACGTTTAGAAGTTGATAATAGGGATGATTAATGTTTGACAAAAAGAAATAAGCAAAAAGACAAATATATTTCTATGACTCAGTTTTTCAAGGTGCAAATTGAAAAGTTTGGACTACATTATCTTACATGAATGTCATAGGTCTCTGAGGAGGTCTCATGGTTCTGACAAGGTGTTATGTTCTGAAGTTTGGAAATATATTCAGGTCAACCCATAATCAATAATCAAAAGTCAGAATAAACACTTCCAGTTTAATTGATATTCTTAATTAAAATTCTTTTAAAAAATAACTTTTTATAGGTACATATATTTAACTATTTAGTGAGTCAAATCCAAATTTTTAAGGTGCTATTTGTTTACAGGAATTAAGGGGCCCCTGTAAGCATCCACACAGAACTTTTTCAATAGAATGATGTTAGTATTCAGAATATATGACCACAGATAAAATCACATTTAAAAACTAAAGATAAGTACATTCGATATGAAATTTAGTGTTTAATGAATAAGTTTAATTAAAATGTAACATCATTAAATATAAAAGCCTATAATATTAAAGAAACACGATGCAAGAACAAAATCAGTAGAATAAGAACACCACAGTTGGTTAAATATATACTGAAAATCTCCTCAGAAGCTGCATAATAAAAACACTGCATTAGAACAGACAATCATTCCAAAATGCCTGCATATCTCACATTGACCAAATCACCCATGACTGCAACATTATTATTCTAAGATCATAAATTAATAGGTAGTGTCAAAACCTGTGTAACTGAAATTGGGTAGGGATGCCAAATTAGAATAGCAGTTTTGGATGACAAATACATTTTGTATCATCAGTCAGAGCTATTGGCTGTGCAAAGAAAAAGGTTGACACTATCCTCAAGATAATTGCTTTAGTTGTTAATATCAACCTAATTAGAAGTAAACAAGATTGAAGTAAGGCAATCAAAAGATACTGCATGACTGGGGTGCTGAAATGAAAAAAGAATAGTAAAAAACCATCAGTACAAATCACCACATAGTCTATCTAAAAATCTGATTACATAAAATATGCAAATTACAGAGAAGCCACACAAGCAATGAATAATAAAAACAATTTGGATAGCTGGGTCAAGAAAATATGAATGATCCCTGCTGAGTGTGTACCCATTTATGCACTCAGCTTTCTGTCTTAGATAGAACGTGGGATTTATACTCACTGGTTATTAATATTGACATTTCCACCTACTTACGACCAATGTGACCTTGGAAAAATTATCTAGCCTCAATAAGGTACACTTTTCTCAATTTTATATTGGACATAGTGATACCAGCTTTTCATAGGGTGACTCAAATGAGATCACGTATGTCAAAGCAGTTTGTAATCTATAAAGTGCCACTCAAATGCTGGCTTATAGCTGTCTCTTTGTAGGTGTCTTACATGATTCTTTGAGACATTACCTTTGTCCTAAACAGAAGTGTTAGTTAAGGGTATAGACAGAAATGTTAGTTAGGGGTATAGACCAAGCAGGATTGCAATTCCTACCCAATTCTTTAGCCACTATGCAGCATGCACATCCGTTATTTGGTCTTCCTTAGACATATGAGGGACTCTGAAAACTAAAAATCACTTTTATAATTCCATCATCACTGGACTTCTATGTAGATATAATAGAAAAATTAAGAAACAGTTTCTCCTACAATGTGGAGACATAATTTTGAGATCAGTTAATTCAGTGAATGCCATTATTATGCCTTGTACACAGGGACTAATATAGAAGAAAGAGAATTAATTGGCCTGGGAGTATTCTTTATTTATGCCTGATGTCTCACCACTAATTCATATAGGTTGGAATTAATGCTTGAGATCCCAAGAGCAAATAAATGATAGATTGGCTCAAAAACATATTTTTAAAAAATTGAAACATAGTTGATTACCATATCTGTGGGGTACAGAGATGAATATCAATATCTGTGTGCAATATGTGATGAGCAAATAAGTATCTTTTTGGTTTGCTTTCCTAGGACATAATTTTTGAAATGGCCAAATAAGTGCTGAAGTGTTCTAAATTCTACTATCAGTTTACTTAATATTTCTCATTTTTCTTTACAAATAATAATAATTTACTTATTCTTATGATAAATTCCTAGTTCATTATATAGGAATCCTTTCTTTGCTATTCTAGCATATAGAATTTTTTCATGAAGTAACTCTTTTTACTACTCTAAGAATTATAATAGCAGTCCACTCATGCAAATTACTGTTCCCAATTATTCTATATTATGTGTTTATATATTGAACTCACTAAAGGAAACAGTCAATTTAATTACTAGAAAGAAATAATGAATTCCTACCAATAAAATGATCTGAGATTGAATTCTGAGGGAAATAAGTAGTGTAAAAAATTCATACATGTTTATATTTATTAACCAGAAGATTTTCTGACATTAATTTTTTAGAGATCATCTAGTAGACAAGAGAAAATTGCAATTTAAAAACCAAATAGTATATTAACAATTTCAATGAAAGATGTTTTTCAAAAATAAAATTTCTCTTTACTTCTCCTAACACTTCAGGTTGAATTATTTGCACTTAACGAATGTTAATGAGTAGCCGTATGTGGAAATAAATTAGAAATCTTAGGGACACACTTCTGCCTTCAGATAACTAATACTCTGACTGGAGAACCATGACATAGATGAATCAAAATACCTAGAAACTTAAGTACATTCATATAATGTAATATCATTGCAAAGTGCTTGACAATTCTCAAAGCACTTTTGTGAATTTAATTATTTTACTTGACCCTTGTGAGCGGCAATTATCAATGGATAAATGCTCTATACCAGTAAATAAATGCCACAATTTAGAAGATAATTTATTGCTAAATGAGTGATATTGGCAAATAGTACATTGAGCTGAAGGAAGAGATAAAAATGATGGCATCTATCATAGAAATGGATAAGTAACATGGGTTAAAAGTCTGGGGGGAAGACAAATTCATGCTTAGACATAATGAGATTGAGTTGAAAGTAGAACACACAGTAGAAAACATCCAGTAGATAATAATATGCATTCATTTGCGACAACATGGATGAACCTGGAGAACATGTTAGGTGTAGTAAGCCAGGCACACAAAGACAAATACAAAGTGATTTCACTCTATGTGGAATCTAAAAAGGTTGACCTCATATAACTGGAGAGTAGAATGGTAGTTACCAGGAGTTGGAGTGGTTGGGAGTGGGGGTGGTTGGGGCAATTTTGGTCAAAAGATATAAAATATCAGTTACGTACAAGAAATATGTTCAAGGCATCTATTATACAATATGTTGACTCTAGTTAATACCAAGATATGGTTTTCTTGATAAACTTAAAAAAAAAAAAAGATTAGAAACATGAGCAAAGGGCAAAAAGCAAATAGGCAATTCACACACACACACACACACACACTCACTCACACACACACACACACACACACACACACACACACACACACACACACACACAAAATTAGCTGGCCAAGAACATACTTTTTCCCCCAAAGACAAAAATGAAAGATTTAGGAGAACAATGAAAATATAGATGTAAGACACAGGAAACAAGTTAAGCCCAAAGTACAGATTTTTTGAAGTCATTAACAGAAAAGAGACATTTATATTAATCATTAGAAACAGGTCTGTAATGGTGACAACTGAAATAAGTTACAAGAGAAATTGTAACAGTGATTATTGCACTGATGAGTTATAATGGCCACTGTAAACCATCCAATAGTTTGCTAATAGATCAACGAAATAACTAATTGGGTGAAAGCTGGAGAGAAAGGATAGATTAAAAGGTGAACAGAGAAAAAATGTGATAATTCATTAAAATAATTGCAGCTAAAGAAGAATTCAGAAAATTAAAGAGCAATATCCTTATGACCAAAGCATTTAAAAGCTGAAACAAGGTCTACGTTGAATGAGATCACATTCTGTTGAGGGTTGTCATGTTCTGGAGGGACCTGAAGGCAAACATTGCCCAAAAGAATTAGAAATATGAAATTTGGAGAGCAATGCATAGAAAAGACTATCAAAACTACTTCCCATTTTTCTGTGGCCAAAGGTAGCTCCTATGAATGAATGATAGATACTCTTAAATCCTACCTTAGGAAGAAGATGTGTGGATGTTGGAGAAATGTCTGTGAATGAATCTTGTTGACTAATGTATCTGTGGGACATTTGCATCTCACATCTGTTGTACAGTCAGTCCTCATTCTGTCATAAATGTATATTTTTTAAGCTGGAGCTATGAAATTTCATGAATTCTCTAGAAAGAGAGCAGATAAAGAAAAGTCAAAAATTTAACTTTGTAGAGAAACTGAAGGAAAAATGTCAATGAAATAAACAGGAAAAAAAATAGAATTAGTTATTAGGAAAGGGAAGAAGAGAAACTTTGCAACAAAAACAAACAAAAAAAACCCCAAGAGCTTCGAAAGGTGTTTGCAAGGAGTGAACATTTAAAACAGTGCAGAGTGAGACAGAAAAAGAAATGCTGGAAGCACACCTATAGGTCTATTCAGACAGAAGTGACTAAATGGCTGGCAGAACTGAGTTGTTCTTTTCTAATTTTTTTCTTCAGTACACTTCCATTTCTGAAAGTGTTGGGATATATAAAATATATTTAAAATATCTAAACTGTGATGTTCTCTTAGTTTTCAAAATTAGCTGTCTCACAAAATTGGGTGAGATAAATTGTAAGTGATTTACAAAAATTAGCAATGAGGAAGGATATAGGAAAGGGATATTTTTAATCAAAAAATAATTGGTTATACATATTTTGGGGGTACAGAGTTGAATATCAAGGCGTGATGATCAAATCAGGAAAATTAGCCTGTTCATCATTACAAAACATAATCGTTCCTTGTGTCCATTAACCAATTTCTTGAGGAAGGGGCTCCTTTCAGTTACCAGAGAACTATTGCTTCATAAGTATATCAATGAATCTCATTCCCAGCTGTATGAGCTTTTATTTAGATTCGTTTCAGATTACCCCTCAAAAATAACGATTGTACAGAACAAGTATATTGGCATAATAGTTTGGTCTGATCATCAGTCTGAAGGCTGGACTTAGAGTGTGGGAGGAGTCTCCTGTTAAAACCTCTAATTTCCTTAAACTATTATCTTGACAAAAGACCATATATTATTGCATTTAGAATTCATGGAGTGCTCAAATCCTTTTAAAAATATTTTATTCACTGCAACATTAGTGCTGCAGAAATTCAAGCATTTCCTCAAACATTTCTGTATTTGCCCTTTAACTGCTTAAAATTTATTTACTGAGTGATGTATAAAATGTGTATAAAACCTGCATATACAATTCGTATGACAGAATTGTATAATTTTGTTTTACTAATAATCTGGTTTCCGCATATACTTTCTGCCTATAGCAGTTTTTTACCAGCATTGAGGATTATACTGAGCCTGAAGAGTATAATGACTATTTAATAAATCTATCCTTTTCTTGAGAAAATCAAAAGTGGAAGAAAGAGATTGCAATGCAGTTGCTGTTTTGGGAACTGTGGAAGACTATTCACAATCTTAGTTATATCTTTATTATAAATTCTAGTCATGCTTTTAAGAAAGAAAATGATATATGTATGGTTTTAGGACTATCAGTAGACATCTTCTGGTATTTGAAGAAAAGACACAGAATGTCCTGTACGATCTCTTCATTTCTAGGGAGAGAATAACTCATTCCGATAAAATAAGAAGTTTCCTCTACACTTATTCTCTGAGGTTCTTTGAAATTTGTCATATGTAAAATAATGTGATGAATAAAATGCACTTTTAACGAATGAGTAATTTTTTGCCATTAGAAACACCATACACTTTGAGAATAGTGGTGAGTTTGTGGGGAAAGGGAGTATTTGTAAAAGCTGAGTATTGTCAGAAGAAAGGCAGAGTGAAAATCTCCAGTTCTCCCACCAACTCTGTAGCACTGGGTTAAAAAGTCACAGGACAACAGATCTCTAAGGTCCCCAGAAAATTTAACCATTTAGTATTATTTTCTTTCTTTTTTAAAAAGTTTTATTTTATTTTGTCGATATACAATGTGGTTGATTATTGTGGCCCGTTACCGAACCCTTTCTCTCTTCTCCCTCTCCCCACTCCCTCCCAACAACCTCATATTTGTTTGTTTGTTGTATCAACTTCAAGGAATTGTAATTGCTGTGTTTTCTTCCCATCCCCCACCCCCACTTTATCTGTATATTTATTTATTTTTAGCTCCCACAAATAAGTGAGAACATGTGATATTTCTCTTTATGTGCCTGACTTGTTTCACTTAATATAATTTTCTCTAGGTCCATCCATGTTGTTGCAAATGGCAGTATTTCATTCGTTTTTATAGCTGAGTAGTATTCTATTGTGTAGATATACCACATTTTCTGTATCCACTCATCTGATGATGGGCATTTGGGCTGGTTCCAACTCTTAGCTATTGTAAAGAGTGGTGCCATGAACATTGGGGAACACGTATACCTTCGACTTGATGATTTCCATTCCTCTGGGTATATTCTGAGCAGTGGGATAGCTGGGTCTTACGGTAGTCTATCTGCAATTGTTTGAGGAACCTCCATACCATTTTCCATAGAGGCTGCACCATTTTGCAGTCCCACCAACAATGTATGAGACTTCCTTTTCCTCCACAACCTCACCAGCATTTATCATTCACTGTCTTTTGGATATTAGCCATCCTAACTGCAGTGAGATGGTATTTCAGTGTGGTTTTGATTTGCATTTCCCGAATGCTAAGTGATGTTGAACATTTTTTCATGTGTCTGTTGGCCATTCATATATCTTCCTTTGAGAAATGCCTGTTTAGCTGCTTTGCCCAATTTTTTAATTGGGTTACCTGTTTTTTTGCTGTAAAGTTTTTTCAGTTCCTTGTATATTCTGTATATTAATCCTTTGTCAGATGTATATTTTGCAAATATTTTCTCCAAATCTGTTGGTTGTCTTTTAACTCTGTTAATTGTTTCTTTTGCTGTGCAGAAGCTTTTTAGTTAGATATAATCCCATTTATTTATTTTTCCTTTGGTTGCCCATGCTCTTGGGGTCATATTCATGAAGTTTGTGCCCAGTCCTACTTTCTGAATTGTTTCTCCTAAGTTTTATTTAAGAAGTTTTATTGGTTCAGAGTGTATATTTAATTCTTTAATCAATTTTGAGTTGATTTTAGTATATGGTGAGAGGTGTGGGTCTAGTTTCATTCTCCTGCATATGGATATCCAGTTATCCCAGCTCCATTTCCTGAAGAGGCATTCTCTTCCCCAGTAGATAGGGTTGGTGTCTTTGTCAAAGATCAGGTGGCTGTAGGTGTGTGGGTTGATTTCTAGATTCTCTATTCTATTCCATTGATCAATGTGTCTGTTTTTATGCCAGTACCATTCTGTTTTGGTTATTATAGCTTTGTAGTATAGTTTAAAGCCAGGTAACATTATGCCTCCAGCTTTTTTGTTGTTGTTGTTCAGAATTGCTTTGGCTATGTGTGGTCTTTTGTTATTCCACATAAATATCTAGATAGTTTTTTTCATTTCTGAGAAAAATGTCATTAGAATTTTGGTGGTGATTGCATTGAATTTGTATATCACTTTGGGTACTATGGACATTTTCACTATGTTGATTCTTCCAATCCAAGAGCATGGGATATCTTTCCATCTTCTTGTATCCTCTCTAATTTCTCTCAGCAGTGGTTTGTAGTTCTCATTATAGAGATTTTTCACCTCCTTGGTTAACTCAATTCCTAAGTATTTTATTTTTTTGATGGTTATTATAAATGGGCAAGCTTTCTTCATTTCTCTTTCTGCATGTTCACTATTGGAGAATAGAAATGCTACTGATTTTTGTGTGTTGATTTTGTATCCTGCAATTTTGCTGATATCATTTATTAACCTCAGGAGTATTTTTGTAGAGGCTTTAGGCTGTTCAATATATAGGATCATGTCATCTGCAAACAGGGACAGTTTGACTTCATATTTTCCAATCTGGATTCCCTTTATTTCCTTCTCTTCTCTGCTTACTGTGGCTAGTACTACCAACACTAAGGTGAATAGGAGTGGTGAGAGTGGGCATTCTCGTCTAGTTCCTGTTCTTAAAGGAAAAGCTCTCACCTTTTCACCATTCAGGATGATATTGGCAGTGGGTTTATCATATATGGCTTTACTTATGTTGAGCTACTTTCCGTCTATACCTAACTTGTAGAGAGTCTTTATCATGAATGATTGTTGAATTTTATCAAATTCTTTTTCAGCATCTATAGAGATGATCATATGATCTTTATGTTTGATTTTACTGATATGGTGTATCACATTTATTGATTTGCATATGTTGAACCAACCTTGCATCCCTGGGATGAATCCACTTGATCATGGTGTATAATTTTGTGTATGTGTTGCTGTATTCTGTTAGCTAGTATTTTATTGAGTATTTTTGCATCCATATTCATCAAGGATATTGGCTTGTAGTTTTCTTTTTTAGTTGTATCTTTACCTGGTTTTGGTATCACGTTGATGTTTGCTTCATAGAATGAGTTTGGGAGATTTGCCTCTGTTTCAATCTTTTGGAATAGTTTGTAGAGAAATGGTATCAATTCCTCTTTGAATGTTTGGTAGAATTCTGCTGTGAATCCATCTGGTCCTGGGCTTTTCTTTTTTGGGAGTCTTCTGATAACAGCTTCTCTTTTATTGTTATTGGTCTGTTCAGATTTTCTACATCTTCTTGGCTCAGTTTTGGGAGTTTCTGTGTGTCCAGAAATGTATCAATTTCCTTCAGATTTTCAAATTTGTTGGCATATAGTTGTACATAGTTGTCTCTAATGATTCCTTGTATTTCAGAGGTATCAGTTGTAATATCACCTTTTCCATTTCTAATTTTTGTTATTTGGGTCTTCTCTCTTCTTTTTTTACTTAGCCATGCTAATGGTTTGTCAACTTTATTTATCTTTTCAAAAAAACAACTTTTTGATTCTTTGATCTTTTGTATCATTTTTGGGGTTTCAATTTCATTAAGTTCCACTCTGATCTTAATTATGTCTTTCTGTCTGCTTACTTTGGGTTTGGATTGTTCTTGTTTTTCTAGCTCTTTAAGGTGATGTATTAGGTTGTTCACTTGCCATATTTCCATTCTTCTGAAGTAAGCATTTAATGCAATAAATTTCTCCCTTAGTACTGCTTTTGCAGTATTCCACAGGTTTTGCTATGATGTATCATTGTTTTCATTAGTTTCAATAAGTTTTTTGACTTCCTGTTTTATTTCTTCTTGGACCCATATGTCATTGAGTATATTGCTGTTTAATTTCCATGTGTTTGTATAGTTTCCAGAATTTCATTTGTTATTGATTTCTAATTTTAATCCATCATGATCTGAAAAAATACATGGGATAATTCCAATTTTTTTGAATGTGTTGAGACTTGATTTGTGACCTAATATGTGATCTACCCTGGAGAATGATCCATGTGCTGATGAGAAAAGTGAATATTCTGAGGTTGTTGGATGTAGTGTTCTGTAGATATCTGCCAAGCCCAATTGGTCTAGAGTGTTGTTTATATCTTGTGTTTCTGTGCCGATTCTTTGACCATATTATCTATCCAATATTGATAGTGGGGCATTCAGGTCCCCTGCTATTGTGGTATTAGTGTCTATTTCCTTCTTTAGGTCTAATAGAGTTTGCTTTATATATCTGGCTGCTCCAACATTGGGTGTGTATTTATTTATGATTGTTATGTCTTCTTGATGGATCAATCCTTTTATCACTATGTAGTGGGCCTCATTATCTCTTTTTATGGCTTTTAGTTTAAAGTCTATTTTATCAGATATAAGAATAGCTACTCGAGCTTGTCTTTCATTTCTGTTTGCACCGTAAATCTTTTTCCATCCTTTCACTCTTTGTCTATGTGAGTCTTTATAGGCAAGGTGGGTCTCTTGAAGGCAGCATATAGTTGAATCCTCCTTTTAACTCCAGTCAGGCAGTCTGTGTCTTTTGGTTGTGGAATTTAATCCTTTTACATTAAGAGTTGTTATTGAAAAGTGTTGATTTACTCCTAGCATTTTATTGATTTTTGTTTGGATCTCTTATGTGTCTTTTGTTACTTTCTTTCTGATTTACTTTTTGTCTTCATATTTGTTGGTTCCTTGAGTTGTATACTAAAAATTTTTTTTCTCTTCATTGCTGACTAGTGGGTTTTGATTTTTCTTGGGTTTTTATGGCAGTAGTAGTTGTTTTTCAGGTACCAAACCCATTACTCCCTTGAGAATTTCTTGTAAGGGTGGTCGTGTGGTAGTGATCTCCCACAGCTTTTGTTTGTCTGAGAAATATATTATTTCCCCTTCATTTTGTAAGGATAGCCTTGCAGGGTAGAGTATTCTTGGCTGGCAATCTCTGTCTTTTAGTATTTTTGAATATATCATCCCATCCCTTTCTGGCTTTTAGGGTTTGTGATGAAAAGTCTGATGTTAGTCTGATTGGGGCTCCCTTATAGGCAATTTGATGCTTCTGTCTTGCAGCTTTTAAGATTCTCTCTTTGTCTTTAGTTTTGCCAATTTGACTATAACATGTCTTGGAGAAGACCTTTTTGGGTTGAATACTGTTGGGGATCTTTGAGCTTCCGGAGTCTGAAGATCTGTATCTTGTCCTATACCTGGGAAGTTTTCTGCCACTATTTTGTTGAATATGTTTTCAATGCAATCTCCTTTTTCCTCTCTTTCTGAAATACCCATGATTCAGATATTTGAGTGCTTAAGGTTGTCTGATATCTCTCTTAGATTTTCTTCAATGTTTTTAATTCTTCTTCTGCTTCTTTTTTTTTTTTTTTTTTTTTTTGTCTGCCTGTGTTATTTCAAACAGCCCATCTTCAAGGTCTGAAGTTCTGTCTTCTGCTTCTGCAAATCTGCTAGTTATACTCTCTGCTGTGTTTTTTATTTCATTGAATGAATTCTTCAGCTCAGCAAGCTCTGGTACGTTCTTTATCAGAGCATTGATTTCCTTGTACATTTCTTCTTTCAGGTTCTGTATACTTTTTCTTGTTTCATTGTGTTGTCTATCTGAGTTTTCTTTTATCTCCTTTAGTTTCCTTAGAATTATCACTTGAAATTCCTGGTCAGACATTTCAATGGCTTCTTGTTCTATAGGATCTAGAGCTTGAGAGTTATTACCCTTTGGTGGTGTTCTTTCTTGATTTTTCATATTTGTGGTTTCTTTCCTTTGATATTAGTCCTTGTTGTAGCAAGGGATTTCACAGTCCACTGGTTCAACACTATTGTCTGGCTAGGATGCTGCTGGGGCTGCCAATTTGACACTGCTACCTCAGTGTCTGCTCGGTCTCCCACCTATGCCTCAGGTCTTGTGCTTCTCCAGGGAGGCACCTCTCTGGTTTACACACACTCAGCCAGCCTGGGGATGGAGTCTCGTGGCAGTGAGGCCTACCGGCTTGGTTATGCGCTGGCACCACAGGGCGTGTGATCTCCATGGATCTCGGGCCTCTCTAGCAGAGCGCCTCTCTCCAGTTAGTATTATTTTCTTGGGGGAGCTCATTAAACTTTTTATTTTAAAATTACTTTCTCCCATTCTTTGTCTCAATTTCCTCTAAATTGGAAGTCTCTTATTTTGGAGTATGCATAAAACAAATGTACTTCACATGGCCTGGTTTTCCAAAGCCTTGCAGTTTCAAATATTGACTTCCAAAGGACAGGAAATTTTCCCCAGGCTATATATAGTCTCTACTGTAAGACTGAAAATTGTAACACAGCAAGGTTGCTGGCTCAAAGACAGACAGGTTACTGATTGATATGTAAAGATACCGGGAAATTGCTGAAGAAGAGAATGTTTGCTAGATAAAGCTTTTGTTGTTGGATCAACTTAACTTCTTGAAAATTGCATTATGGAATGCCTATTGTTAAACTTGTTAAACTATACTTAGCAAAACTCCCACCTATGTTCTCTTCCTGTAACTTCCTGGTCTGGAGAATAAATGCGGGAAGAGAACCCCAATTCGTGGTTAATTTCCCAAATGGTAGGAATGCCTCTTGAGGGTTCTGGGAGATTAACCCCTTTTCAGGGCTTCTCACTGCTCAGAAGAGATGGACTTTGAGTAATCTTTGGCGGCTCCATCACCCAGGGGAAAAGGGGTGACAAAACCGTGAGAGGCAAAGCAACACCTTATATAGCTGTTTACAGTGATAATTAAGTAAATTGCAATACATAAACATCTCAAATAGTTCCTGGCACATAGTAAGCACTACACTGGTGCTTATTTCTGTATAAACTGCATGAGGGGAGAGAATTTATTTTATTTACCAATGTGTTCCCAAGTCTAGAGCTGTACTTCGTACTGAAATACATGAATCGGGTCCAAAGAGCTCATGCTTTTCTGTATTATTACTTCATTCACAGGTATCCTGATATAGTATAAAAAACCCAAATAGTCAACTAAGACTATTAATGAGGACTTTTTTATTTAAATATGAATTGTCTGTGAAATCATTCAAGTAACTTAGCAGTCTCAAGAATCAGTTTAGTTGTATGTAGATAATCTGTAATGTCTCTCCCAGCTCTACATTTACTTTGAGATATAAATTGCATTTTCAGACAGATGTTTCTGGTGAGTACTGAAGACATACTAGAAATTTCTCATATGAAGGAGACTCAGACGGCAAATACATGTATGATGTCTGCCATCACAATTTTCCTGTGAGCTTAACATTTTCTGTAGAATATTAGTTCATCTTTAGGCCTTGATTTGTGGAATCCTCATTCTTTGATGTTGGAAAAGTCCAGGCAACTGCGACAAAAGGGTGACTTACTTTGGGTGGCAGGAACTATTACCTATGTGTTTCTTGGTCCCTGTGGCCTTTTGATTCACCTTTGGCAACTCTGGATTTCCTGTGAGTATTATGGGCTTTACCAGGATTTTGGTGTCATAGCCAAGGTGGCCTTTGGACAACAACAAGTTGATGGATTCCCAGAAGTTCAGTACCTCTCTAAATTCTTGGCACACTTGTGATTTCTGTTGAAGAAGATTCTATTTTCCATTAAGATCCAGTCTACTGTATCTGTCTGAGAGCTTCAGTGAGGTAGTGAATAAAGAATGCAACTGAGAATCATTAGAAGATAAAAAAGAAAATATGTCAGTTTTGTTTTTCCTTTTAACAATCAATTTGGAAGACCTTAAGCTAAAAATCTATATATAAATTATACTCTGTACAGCTAGATACTCTTACAGGAATGTTTTTCTATCTCAAACTGTATCTAGCAATGAATCGGGCAGAGAGGAAACTTGTTAGCTCAGAAAAGGGGTCAGCAAACTATAGCTTGTGGCCCACCTGTGGTGAGCTTTATGATTTTGTAGATACAGTTTTATTGAAAGGCAGCCATCTATTGTCTGTGGTTGTTTTTGCTCTCAAGAGTAATGTTAGGTGGTTGTGACAAAGATTATATGGCTCATATAACTTAAAATATTTATTATTTGGCTCTTTAAGGAAAAAATTTGCTGACCATTGTCTCAAAACACTGCTTCTGTTTTATGACATTAGTCTGGAAGACTTAGTGCTACATACAGAGATAGATGCAAAAATCCCAGGGAATCTTATCTGTTCCAAAGCTGCTAAAATTTGTGGTAAAATTATTGTTGACCACTAGTGAAGGTAACTGACCATCAGTCAAACCTTTTCAGTAACAAATAGCACATTAATTATGAGTGGGTTAGTCAAAATTCTACCTGCAAAATAAGTGTGATAAGAAAATGTTTTACAGTACTAATAGATTGTTTTTCACTAATATTTCTTTTTCCTCCATGATCTTTCCCTGCACTCAGTGTACCACGGCATTCAATCAGATAATTAAACATGGTATTTTTATTCTTCAACCTTCCAAAGAAGTTTCAGTCCTCCTGTGCTTTCTATCATAAAGACATCACTTTCTTCCCAATCAAGAGAGTCATCTCAGCTGCAATCTGTTTACTCTCCTCCACCCTCATCTTCTCATACTTTACAATTGATTCCCTCTCCACTCTGCTTGTTGGTTTCCCTCAAATCCATTTTTTTTTTTTTCACTTTTTCTCCCTATGTGCTTTAGTAAGGTCTCCAGGCTACATCGAGGCATAACTATCGTCTCCAACGCTACCAAAATTCTCTTTCTAAAGCTTAAACCTAATCATTCAATTGTCTATTTAGAAACCTCAATGGCTCCTCAATGGTTAGAGAATAAAATCTCTGCTTCTTAATGTGATATTTAAGGACTTAAGTAATTAGATCTCTGTCTGAAATACTGTTTCTTTTGTCTTCATCTTAATTCCTTTTTATGCTTATAAGACATGTCAGGCATCGATTTTCCCAGGGAATTGTTTCTGGCCACTTGTCTTCCTTCAAACCATGGATTAGGCATCCCTATTTTCTGTTCTCATAACACTCCGCATCCCTCTGCTAATGCAACCCACTGCTGTGGGAGCACTATTAGCTCCCACATGGAGAAACAGCAGGAAACAAAGCAATCTCAGGACCAGAAACTTTTTCATCTCATGGGGAGTCCCATGTAACAGTCAATAGGCACAGTTTCCGAACAGCATGGGACAACTCCACTGTACTCCATGATGTTTAGAGAAGGTGGAGGGAGAGGAGGACAATGATCCGGAAATTACTCAAGGAGAAATTTCCAGAGACCTAAATTTTGGTTTTAATGCTAATAGGATCTCCTTTATACCTGCAAGTTGGAGGGGCCTGCAGACATTCAGGTGCATTTATACCCCACTTCACACGTCGTCTAATAATTGCTTAAATAAATTTATCAATCTGGCTCCAAGCTACCTTTCATCCTCCCCTTCCATTCATTGCTTCTTTCATTTCTCCCTGTGTCCTGCTATTAAAAAACACTTTGAATTACTTTCCTAATGCATACACTTTCATGCTTCTGTGCTTTTGGTCCTATCTTACCTCTCCTGGAATACTTGTTCTCAATTTTTTTCTCTGAAAATCTTAGTCACTTTATATAAGGCTTAAATAGCTAAATGCCATCTGTTCTCTTATTCTTGAAGAAAATGTCCTCCTCCTATGCATTTAATGGTGACTTAATCCTTCCCTTTTCATATCAATTAACATGTGGTATTTTAAATCTTCATATCCCTCTTCCCACTATATGATGATGAACTACTCGTCTTTTATTACTCCAGTGCTGGCACAGTGCTTGATGTATAGTAGAAACTCAATAATTGATGCATTTTGTTATGTTACTGAACTGAACTCTACAAAGAGTGAGTTATAAATAGCTCTCAGAACTTATAAATAATGACATTTTGCCCAACCATTTTAAGTCATTGCTATTTTGTTTTCTTATTATTTTAACTTAGAGAGATATTGGAAATTCACTCTAGATTTCCAAAATATAATTATACTTTTCAAATATCTTTCCAGCTTTTCTGTGCATTATTATTCAAATGAGTCTCAATATAGCAGTCCTGACAGGTGGTCCTCTGAGTGGCTGAGACTAATTGGGTGTTTTCATATGCTCATGGTGAAGTGCTTAGCTTTTGCTTATTACTGAGACCAAATTCACTCAAAGCTATTGAAAATTTACTCTTCAGTTTTATATGCTAGAGTTATCTTCCTTTTAGAAACATTTATTACAAGTTCCCAAAATATTAGTGTATGCTGTATATGGCTTATTTTATATCTTTTTATAAGCTGCTTACTTATGCCTGAAAATAAATTTGTTATATGTAATTAATTTCAAATCCCTAGTGCAAAGAATATTCTCACAGGCCCAGTGAGAAATAAATCGGATGTGATTTTTACAAAGCATCCCTCTCTCTGGGTATTGATGGCATGGAATTTTTACCTGCTGTCTAACCTTACCTTGCTCTTCTAATGATTTATTGCATGTGGGGTATGTCTCCACTTAAAGGGTGAGATGAGCTTCTCTGCAAAGCAGTCCAAGTGATTACCAAATGAAATGCAATGCACATTGACAAGATCAGTTCTGAATTCTCTAGCTTTCTTGTATCTCCAAGATTGATATTTGATATTTATTCAATTGTCTTTTTAAAATTTGGGTCTTCATTTATACATTTTCAATTCCCCCAAAATAAATCCACACAAATCTGACAGTAATTAGCCTTTTAAAGCTTCGATTAACAGCTGCTAGAAGCAGCTGAGCCCATAGGCAGGTTAGAATATGCAAGTCAATTTCTTCCTTTTGGCATTGAAGGCTGGCTTGGCTTTACAACTTTCAACTGTCATAATTAGAGTTAAAATAGATACGGATCGAATTGAGTTTTTAAATGTGAAATTTCTCCATTTATTTTATCATTCACTCATTTATTCATTTCCTTAGTATGTCTGGAAGATAGACTGATATCAAATGCCAACTATAAATACTATGGTATTAAGATAAAAAAGAAACTACTATCATTTTGGGTGGATGGAAAAGGGAAGGTGTACTAATTTATTCATTTCCTTAGTATGTCTGGAAGATAGACTGATATCAAATGCCAACTATAAATACTATGGTATTAAGATAAAAAAGAAACTACTATCATTTTGGGTGGATGGAAAAGGGAAGGTGTACTAATTTATTCATTTCCTTAGTATGTCTGGAAGATAGACTGATATCAAATGCCAACTATAAATATTATGGTATTAAGATGAAAAAGAAACTACTATCATTTGGGGTGGATGGAAAAGGGAAGGTTTTATTGAGGAGATGAATTGTAAAAATTGACCAATTTTTATTCATTTAATAAATAAAATAACTGAACACTTACTTAATACCATATATTTTACTAGTCAAGAGACAGTTACAGATGAGTAATGAATGCCCTTGGCATGTGTTATTTGTATGTGTGTTTATGTATGTAAATGTGTGTGTGTGTATATATATGACAGTTTAATGTATTTCAAATTACAATATTCATTTTATTCAAGCTATATGAGTATTCAAGGCATTATTATTTTTCTCTGAAAATTGAAGCATTGTTTACATTGTCAATGCATTATGGCAAGAAGAAATGCTTTCTTTATATGGGTTTACAAAGAAGTGTTTAAGCAGTTCAATATTTTAGATAAAATTGCACATGTGTTCAGGAAGGGAATTCGACTTTAATATTGACCGTGGCTAAGTAACCATTTGCAGAATTAACGAAGAGTGTTTTTGCTTGATATAAATACTAAGATGAAGAACATAATTTTTAATAGGCATATCAGGATTTATATTAAAATTTAATAGGCATGTGCAAAATACTTACGTTTCTAGTTTCATTTATTGTATGGACCCTAATTAGAAACAAATATCTAAACATTAATTATAATAAAACAGGATAAATGCTATAATGGCAGCGCTGAATAAACAGAAGTATTTAGATGAGTGAGGAAGAAAGAAAACTAGGACACAAAGTGTTTGGATAAAAACCTGGAGTTCAAATGCAAGCATGATGTGTTTGAAGATCATAAAGAAGAGCTGGGCTTGAGCTGAGGAATTATGTTGGTGTGAACAGAAAGACCAAGTAAGCTTGGAAGGATAGCACCTAAATGTGGACGATCTTTTCCTTATTCCTGCAAACTGATGATAGATTTTGAACAAGTATGGTTAAAAGTGAAATCAGTTAGGGAGCAGAAGTGCACAGATTGAAATGAATGGGAAGGAAATGTAAACAAAACACCAAGTTAGTACACAGTTACATAATCTAGGCATGAAATAAGGCTGTGCTTGTGCCAATAAAAAAAAGTTGGAAGGATGGAGAGAAAGTGCAAGAGAACAGTTGCCAATTTAGTGGTAGAAGGCTATTTCAAAAATGGCTCTGAGATTTCAAGCTTGGGTAATTGGGAATGAATTAAAATTATTAACAGCTAAAAAATCAAAAGAGGAGAACCTAGGTCGGCAATAGTATAATAAACTTGATTTTTTCACATATTTCATTTGAAGTCATGGGGAAATATCTAAGTAGTGATACCATGGAGAGAGCATGTGTAAGGACAAATATAAATTTAAAAGAAGAGGCTAATTCTTCCCATGGAAAATGAGGAAGAGATTTCCCTTCCTTTCTTTTTCTCAGAGCATTTGCCTTAGAAAACTTATCATTGTAAGTACTTTCTCATCTCTTTGAAATGTATAAACCTTTTGGGAAACTAGATAGGCCTTTTGTCAGCTTTATGATCCAAGCTACTTCTTTCTCAAGTTTCTGGGAGCCATCTCTTTGAAATGCAAACATCAAGGGACTTAGCATCCCTATCTCCAAAGTTGGAGTTGGTGGGGGGAAGTGTGTGGGGTGAGGGGGAGTAGGAGCCTAACTTGGAGCAAGGAAGATTGGCACCATGCTCCAAGTTGCAAAGCTATCTTTTGTCATAAAGGCATGAGAATAAAGCTAATTAACTAATACAGACAGTCACCTCAGTTACCAGGTCAAGTTAAGATGAATTATGTGTGACAAATGGTGTTGTCAAGTCCTCTTACTTGAAGACTAGTTATTGTTTATCTTCAAGATATATGTAATAAGTTTAATTATTGTTTATCTTGAAAACATATATGTAATACGTTGTTTCTGCTTGCCGATGTAAAAGGGCATATTTCTTTTATCTTTGAAACAATTTATTGGATTGCTTGTGCTAGATATCACATTATGGCTTAATGCTTATTCAATAAGAAAACTGTTTTCTTTCTCGTCTACCTTTGTGGAGAGCTTTTCTGGGTTGGGAGATTTTTGTTTTTAATATATTTCCCGAACATATGATATTGTAGGCAAAAACTCAGGGTTGGAAAAAAAAAAGTTATTACCCCAGAGAAAACTGAAAATGATGACAAGAGCAGTTAACTAAGAATAGTTAAAATCAGAACAGATGAGAGCCAGGGTCTCAATACTGTATAGCATCAGGATTGCAGGGTTGGACGAGGTAGAAGAAACAGTAGGAATGGAAATCTTGTCTAATAAAATAGTAGGAGAAACATTCTGTGCAATACAGAAGATAAGTAAGAGAATTTTTTTTGTGAAATGAACACTCAACTATTCAAAGTCTCCGTGACATGGCCTCTTTTCTTTCTGACCAGCCACTAATTTTCTCTCAAAATTCAAATCCAATGGTAAACATATTGGAGTGAACAGGACTGAAGCCATGTTGGGACCTAAAACTGCATGGACTGTAAAAGATTTTAAAAGGACACGGTTTATTTCCTGGCATGAATTTCTGAGTTCCCTCTTTTCCCATTTTGAACTTTGGTTATGGGGCAAGACAACAGTATTTGCACAAGTGTAAAGTTCTTTTCCAGTCAATCTGAAGTTTGAGACTACCGACAATGCATGCGCTACCCAGTAGGACCCTGAGATAAGGACAGGAGCAGAAATTAGATGGAATCTTGGCAAGACCTTGCACCTGGCTCCTTGCATGGAGCCCCTTTGGCTCATGTCTCCCTCCCTTCTGCTTTTCATGTCCCATGTTCTGTTCCCTCAGCTCCTCCCTCTTTAAAAACCCCTCAGTAAATCTGAGTCTTTGAGATGGCTTTAGCCTGACCATTCTCCTTCAAATTTACCAGGGCTGACCCTGTGGCGCACTCGGCAGAGTGCTGCGCTGGGAGTGCAGAGGTGCTCCTGCCGCAGGTTCGGGCCCTATATAGGGATGGCCCGTGCGCTCACTGGATGAGCGCAGTGCCGGCGACACCACACCAAGGGTTGTGATCCCCTTACCGGTCACAAAAAAAAAAAAAGGACAAAAAAACCCAAATTTACCAGAGAGATGGTTTAACCTAACATCTCTCCTCAGGTCGCTGGTATTCCTGAATTAAAGTTGACTTCCATTTTCACCAACATTTGACTTTTCAGTGGTTTGCTTTTGTCTGGGGTGAGGCAGCTGGATCTGTGAGTTCAGTACCAACCATACATTTAGAGTATGTTGGTTCGTCTGTTTTAATTTCAGTGATGCTCCCCTGCCTGCAATCTCCTTTCCTCCCTTCCTTTACCAAGATAACCTCTCATCATATTTTAAGGCTAAGTGTAGGCATCTCAGCCTCCTAATTAGGTTGGTGGTGCATCTCCCCCAAGTGGTCCCATAAAGTCCTGTGTGTATATATATATATATATTTTTAAAAAATATTTTTCATAGTGATCTATTTTTTTGTTGTTGTTTTTTACCAATGTATACTATGCACTCCTTTAAAAAAGAAAGTAGACTAGTCAGTTGGCTCAGTTGGTTAGAGCATGGTGTTGATAACACTAAGGTCAAGGGTTCAGATCCCCTTACCAGCCAGCCACCAAAAATAAAAAGCAAACTTAGCTTAGTGTCTTATCTATGTGTACACTTTCAGTTCTTAACACAGGGACTACGACATTAAAATGTTTCTTTAATTAACTAATTATCTATGTTAATGCTGGAAGTTCTAAGAGGAGACAAGCATTGCAGAATGACTTAATTGAAATCTGTGCTGCCCAGTATGGGAGCCACTAGCCACACGTGGCTACTGAGCACTTGAAATGTGAGTAATCTAAATTGAAATGTAAAAAATAAATACTAAATTACTGAGTACCAAAAAATGTTAAATATCTCATTAATAATTTTATGTGGTTGATATGTTGATAAATATAGCATGATAAAATTATATTTCAGAGATATATTGGTCTAAATAAAATAAAATGTTAAAATTAATTTTTTTCGATTTTTTAATATGTTACTAGAAAATGTAAAATTACATATGTGGCTCGCATTATATTTCTACTGGACAGCACTAGCTTAAGTAAAAGAATACCCAACAATACATCTGTGATATTATGATGTGTATATTTTGTTTTTCATTCACTGTTCCTGGCTTGTTCTAAGCCCCACCTGTCGTCCCCCCCCCCCCCCACACACACACACTTTCTTTCTTGGAGTTAGCCATAAAAAAATTCTCTGACCTACCTTATCTGATTGTAAGTCATAAGACACCGATTTGAGAAGGGGCCCTTCCTCCTACCCGGGAGGAAGGAATGTTGCACAGAGAGGCCAAAAAGAACTTGAACAAACAGGCCTTGCTAGGTTTCCTCACTCAGTCTATCAGTATTAGATACCTTTTGTCCTGTCACATTTCTACACTGCAGTCTCGAGGTAGAATTTCTTGCTCTATAGGGAACCTCAGTTTTTGCTTTTAAGGCCTTTCAACTGATTGGATGAGACCTACCCACATTATCAAGATAATCTCCTTTACTTATAGTCAATAGATTGCCAAAGTTAACCACATCTACAAAATACTTTCACAGCAGCACCTAGATTAGTGTTTGACTGAATACCTAGATACTACACCTTAGCCAATTTGACACTAGAAACCTATATGAATTGTTTGCACTTAGCAAATTTTAGTTCATTATGGTGGTATACATGGCTTCAAATGGTTGAAAAATTATTTCTCGTGAAGGTTTTGACACTATACTAATTATTTTATTTCTTTAAAAATAAGAACATTTCAAGTTTTACCAATATTCTTAAATGATCTAATTAATCATTTCAACAATTCTCCAAGTAAAATAAAAAAGGCAAGTGCTATGAATATTCCCAAATAATACATTAAGTTGACTAAACCTAAAGCAGAGTGGAAAATACAAAAAAAAAAGCACCTGACACTTCACTTTCAACAACTGTTGATATTAAAACAGATAAAAATACTATGCCATTAAATGACAGTTTTCCATCATTATCATAACAATGCTGCATAAAGAGATATTAGGTAGGCTGAATACAAAAATATAAATGAAATGGAAAACAGAATTGAAAAGAATGTCAGCTTAGAAAATTTCTGGTAAAAATTATCTTGTTCCTTTTTCTACTTCCTCTTCCTCTTCCTAAAAAATCTTAACTTATTTCTATTTCTCTCCATAAAAAAGACTTGAAACATCTGCTTATAACAGAAAACATTCAGAAACACATATTCCCACCAAAAACAAAGGCTCTAGAGAAGCAGTAGATGCTACAGTTCTCATATCATAGACATTAAGTGCCAGATTTACTGTACAATTGCTGCAGGCTACTAACAGTAGGTAAATCAAAAAGACAAAAGCAGCTGTGATGAGAAAAGGAAAGCCAAATACAAAATGGACATAAAAATATACACAAACCTGAACTTGTTAAAATGTAAACCATCACTAAAATGAAAGTTAAGGGCCAGTAGTAGACTGCAGTATAAAATAATTTATGCATTGCTTCAGTTTAAGCTAAAATATTGTCTAGATCTGAATAATCAAGATAGTAATAATCAAGACCAATCATTGTAATTAGAATTCAGGTATGTATAACCCAATATTTAATTTTACTTTTAAAATAATATATATAAATTTTATTTGTAAATTATAAATATAAGGGGCTGGCCAGTTAGTTGATTTGGTTAGAGTGTGGTGTTAATAACACCAAGGTCAAGGGTTTGTATCCCCTTACTGGCCAGCCACAAACACAAAAAATAAATAAATAAGCAAACAAACAAATAAATATAAAAATAATTTTCAAAATTATATATGTAATACTTTTCATTGTACAAGGCACTGATGGGTCACAAGTCCACTGATGGATTTAATACTGTTTGCAATCAAGGAGATCATAAGCTGATCAGGAAGATGAGGGTAAGGTCGAGGACCATGATGATGGACAAGTAGACAAAAACTACAGCTTAATGTGATCCATGACCTAAAAGAGATATATCCCAAGTGCTAAGTTTTTACAAGTAAAGGATCAGGAAATGTTTTTCATAGCAGATGTCATTTCCATTATATTCTTAAGGATGGTAAAGTTATTAAATATACTACAGCTTCATACACTCTATACCCATTTTTACTTATTTCTCTGATGTCACTTACCCAGACTCCTTAGCAACACTCCTAGTGGCTATAACACAATTACAGTCAATGAAACAGAAGTGGAAGTCTAATGGAGATTTATGGGAAGGTCTTTGCTGTTATGTTGAAGGCTCTGCCCTCTTTTCCACTTTTGCTTCTTTATACATCTCCTGGTCTGGAATGCAGAATGGGTGGCCAAGCTGCACCAGTCATCTTGGCTACCATTAGAAAAGACTTAGAAATTTGCTTTGACAACTCAGATCTCTAAATAACACTAGCAACTACCTATCCGGCTTACTCTTGTCGTATGACAAGAAGTAAACCCATATTTAGCCCAACCGCTATAATTTGTTGGGTCTTTTTCCTTGCAGATGAACACTTCCAACTAATACATAGAGAAGATGAGATCACTTATTAAGGATATGTTGAAAATGTAGGAAAAAATTAGCCATAGAGAATCCCCAAATGAATCAATTGCAAGGTCAGAACAAGCATTAGAATCTGAGAAGTCCACAGGTATACTGAAAGGAGAAGGTCATGAAAGAGGTCTTGTGGACAACAGAAAAATCTGGTTTCTTGTGTAATACTCAAATCAGTCAATAGCTCTGAAATATGGGTAAAAGTAAAAAAAAAAAAAAAATGTCTGTTGGATTTGACTATTAGCAGGCATTGATGTTTTGGAGAGTAGATTTGGTGAAGTGTTGAGAATGCAAGCCAGACTGCAGTGGAAGGGGGAGGAGATGGGAGGAGATGTGAAAACCACGAGGAGAGAAAGATAAAAGTGCACTTTTTAAAAGGGCAGAAAGAGAACAATTGTTTTGAAAGAGAACAAATTTGAGGAAACGTTTCCTTTAGTTTTAGAATAGAACAAACTTTAGAAGAGAGCTTCAATGGAGAGATAATGAAAGAGGGGGAAAAAAGTGATAGCCAAGGGTTACTACCCCCATAAAGGTGACATCCATGTCCTTTGGAGACGAAAGCATGGGTGTATTTAGCTGTGTGGAGATGGGAAGGAGGGATCAGAGAGAAAGCACTGTTAACATTCTTTGTTTCTTTTGTTAAAAGGTTTAGTTAGCTTCTCAGTACAAGTGGACCTAGGATTTCAGGAGTTGGTAAAGGTTTGGAACAACCAAATAAAGGAATGAAATTGGACAAGGAATCCTGGAGGACCCAGCAAAGGGTTGCAAAGGTGAACTGAGCAGCCAGCTAAAAGTGTAAGTTATTGGTTCTTGAATTATGCCCAGACTCCAGAGACTGACAGTGCTTATTTCTACAGAAGTGTGGGTTTGGGGCAGATCATTGCATGTGGTTTTTCCTCCTTTGTGCCAAACTCACAGTTTTATAAAATGAAACAGTTACAATAAGTATCAAGGGAAATTCAGAAGAGGTGAAAAAGTTATAGAACAACAGACAGCCTGAGTGGGTTGGAGGTGTTGTTTGTGGCAGAGTGGGGCTGTGGGGCCATAGAGGGGAGAGGAAGGAATTCTGTTTTGCCTTATAGAGGGAATGATTGGGGGTGAATGGTATGGTCCTCTCACCATTTTGGTCTCTAGCTCTTGCTGTTCTTATGTCTCCCTACTCCCACCTCAAAGTCACACAATCCAGCAGTAACTTTACAGTATGCTCGGAAAAATATCTATCCTATGGTTGTAGCTCCGGATTTTCTCTGTCTTAGGCATTTACAAATGTTTTAGACATTTTATAAGTTCTGAATAAATAGTACTGAATAAATAGTATCTACAGCTGCTTATAATATATATGGCACACATATCTATACATGCTTTATATTTTTTCTAATTCATAATTTTATCTCATTGTAGAGAGAAATGATTCTAAAATGATATTGACATTGAATAAGAGTATTTCCAATTTCAAAGAAATTGGATTGCGTATTTAATTATATTAAAGTATGATTATTTCATCTTTGAAGTATTATCAAAGCAAAAAATATATATATGTATTTTAGCCTCAGAAGGGGAGTCAGAGCCTATGGTAAGTAAGGACATCATCTTTCTTTCTATTCAAATATATTCTCAAAATGCTGGGTCACCACAGCTTTTGAATCCCTTTATAGGATTCCCTAAGGCAGATGATTATTCTAGCGATACATGGCATCAGCATTTTGCTATGAGTTTCCTTTTTAGTGAATAACAGGGGACTTTTTTCAGAGACAAAGCAGCTCTTCTGAACCTCTGCCTAAGTCTGTGATTCCATCAGATGTGGGCAGGGCAGGGCAGGAATTTCCTTTACTCAGCTCAGAATGAGTGAGACAGCTGTCAAACCTGCTGTACCTGCCTACATTCTCATGCTTTGGGCGTCCTCCTTACCTCATCCTTACACCCACTTTAAAAAATCATCCAAGAAAACAAGCGTGTGACTAAAGCCACATTCAGTACTACGAGAGGTTTTGCTAACAGCCCAGGAAGCAACTGTTGTACACACTCAAAGTCCTCAATAATGGCAGTTCAGAAATACTGACTTCAAGTAAAGTGTTGGTTTGCCACATTAGGTGCCATCACATGGAAGGTTCTATGTTTCCTGGAGGAATGACTTTCTAGCTGTGGAAGGTCCAACCTCTATATGTCTTTGGAAGGAGGAAATGAAGCCGCTGTGAAAGATTCCTACAGGAGCGTATGTTTGAACTAACGCTAGTTTAAATTTCTATCCAGTTTAGAACCAATAAGTAAATATATTGTCCAATATTTCTGAAGTTTTATTATTTGTGAGAAGTTAACAGGTATCACTTTTTAAAAATGATTCTCTAGTCCATTTATGTTTGGGAAACACTGCAGGCCATATTTAATTTTTTGTACATATGGTGCACATTAGTATATTAAATCTTTGACTATGTCTTAACCAACTACTTTCCAAATATTTCTAACCACAGAGCTCACTTTCATTTTGTGTTGTTTTCAAGGCTTTTAGAAGGAAGTCTTGTGTTGTTTTCTTTGAATTCTGGTTAGCTTGTAAGGATAATATTTTGGGTGATATACTCGTATTGCTCTAATAATAAACATTTTCAAAGTAATATTGTAAATTTTGTATGCAAAAAACATAGGATCAACTCTTAAAATGTTTTTTAAAAGAATATCCCATATATTATTTATCTTCTAAGCTATGATACACAGTTCAAAATCCTTTACTGTAAAGCCCATAACTTCTTGAGAGCTGGTGTGTGGCTTAACTAAATACTTTACTCAGAGGGAGGGTGATGTTGCTGCCTGCCCAGAATCATTGTACCTGGGGAAAGGGAGGGGACCTTATTTCAAAGTATCCACACACCCTGTTATTGTAAATGCTACTCATGGGTGATGATGGCAGTCATTTCAGTCATAAAGCAGAAATAATGATGAAGTTCATTTTAAAGATTCTGTGCTGACATAGCTTTCATGAATCAGCTACTTTTTAAAAAATAGCTCTCTGAAAGCAATGTGTTATTCTGGATTGCATCCTGGAACAGATAAAGATTTAGTGAAAAGAACAGGTAAAATTCAAATTATCATCTGTAGTTTAGTTAATAGTATTGTAATAATGTTACTTTCTTAGTTTTGAAAAATATACCATGATCAGGTGAGATGTTAACATTAAGAGCAGCTAGTCAAAGAGCATACACAAATTCTAACACCTTTGCAAATTTTCTGTTAAAATTGTTCTAAAATAAAAATATAATTAAAAAAATTCAGTTAGAAGGAAGGAACTATTAGTTTTGTTTAAGTGGTCCTGAGAATGATAGTTTCTGCTTTTCAAGCAGAAATATGAATAAGGATACTACATGGATTAAATATGAGCAAGCACACTGTACAAAGAAATGTAAAAGAAAAAAAATCATCTTGCATGAAGTGTCATTTCTTAAACATTAAAAGATGGAGATTGCTTTCTTGATTCCTTTTTCTGTTAGTTTATTATTAGAGTATAAAAACACTACTGATTTTTGCGTGTTAATTTTGTACCCTGCAACTTTAGTGAAATCATTTATCAGCTATAAGAGATTTAGGTTTTCTTATATACAGGATCATGTCATCTGCAAACAGGGACAGTTTGACTTTGTCTTTTCCAGTCTGAATGCCCTTTATTTCTTTCTCTTGCCTGGTTGCTCTGGCTAGTACTTTTATTACTATCTTAAACAGGAATGGTGAGAGTGGGCCTCTTTGTCTTGTTCCTGTTCATTCAGGATGATATTGGTGGTGGGTTTGTACTATATGGCTTTAATTGTGTTGAGATACTTTCTTTCTGTACTTAATTTGCTGAGGGTCTTTATCAGGTAGGGATACTGAATTTTGTCAAGTGCTTTTTCTGCATCTATTAAGATAATCATATGGTATTTTTCCTTGATTTTGTTGATGTGGTATATCACATATTTGTCCAAATTATAAATATATTGAATATATGGTTTTACATTTTATTATCTTACTTATAGTTGGCTTGCAAGAACCTTAATTGTAAAAGGAAATAGCAAGCCTAACTCTGTAGGGATTTTATAAGGGTTAAGTATGATATTGTGTGTAAAGTCATTAAGACATAGTAGGTACTTAGTATGTAAACCCCTATCCTTAGTTTCCATTACTGTCAGCTCCAGTGACACCTATGCCCAAATTTTGGCCAATGGGTTTATAAAAGAGACTAACATGATAAACTTTTCAATATAACTGAATCATGGTGTTTTTCTGTACATTTTTAAACTGAGGTTTAAATCCCTCTGATAGGTGAAGTTTCAAATAACTTGAGTCAGTATTACATTGGAATCTAATGCAAATGACCTAATTTCATGACAGAATTATTTGTTTTAGTGCTGGTCTAGGACAAAGACTTGCAGTCTAGACCATGGTGCTTAAAGTAGGAAAGAGAGAAGACAGTGAGGAGAGAGGATGTTGTAAAAGATTAGAGAAGTTGATACTGATTAGTCTTTTCTACTGATGCTAATAATCACATTTCCTTAGTTAAGTTTGTGTGCTGCTATTAAGCTCTGGCTGGAAGAAACATTTAGTTAACTGGATATTTTTCCCCCTTTTCTTAATCCCCTAAAGACTTTCACTGACTTATAGAATAAGAAGAGCATATTTGATATAAATGTAATAATGAAGGAGAAACTTTCCCAATTGCTTTTCTTAAAGTGTCGTGGGATACCAAAAGAGATATTCCAAATGGAAATTACATGAGTAAATAATTTATCCAATGAATAGTTCTTGATGTGTTCTGTGTGTAAGGTACTGTGTTTGAGGCTGTAGACAATTTAACATTGAACGAAATATGTTCCTTGCCCTCTAGGAGCTTATTTTCTACTAGATCAAATAAGTACATAAATAACTGTAGTATAAGAATACAATATAGATCATACAAGAGGTGCAAAGAAACAAAAGAGAGAATTTCCAGCAATAACGATCTGGAAATATCACAACAGAGGTAGCATTCAAATCAAGTTTATGTTTTCCTGATTATGAAATTAATGTGTGTTCATTAGATACAGTTTGGATAATGCATACAAATATTTTTTAAAGTTATTTAAAATAATTGTCACTCAGAGATAACTATTGTTGACATTTTTAAAACTTGGATTTTTCTTATATACATATAAGATTTTTCAAAATTATGGACATATAGAATACACAGTTTTATGTTTTCTTAGTTTACTTAAAACTATACTCTGAATATTTTTCTTTGCCATTAACTTTCTATAACATTATTTTTAATCTCTAGTAACATTTACATCCTTTACCTCCAAATGCATAACCTCAATCTAATCATGAGAAAACATTAGACAGACCCTAACTGAAGGATAGTCTAATATATTTATGTGTGTGTATATACATATAAATATATATATAATATATAAATATATATATGAAATATATTTTTATGTATATATATATATAAAATAACTGGCCAGTATTCTTCAAAATATCTAGTTCATAAAAGACAAAGGCAGACTGTGGTACCATCAGAGACTAAGGAGGTATGAGAACTAATTGCAATAGAGAATTCTGGATCAGATCCGATGCCAGAAAACAGGACATAATCAGGACAATTAGTGAAACTCGAATATGATCTGTAGATTGGTTAACAGTATCATATAAATATTAGTTTTCTGCTTTAGATAATAGTACTATAGTTATGTGAGATGTTGACATTAGGGAAAGCTGAGTGAAAGATACACAGAAACTCCTTGTGATATTTCTGCAAATTTTTAATAAGTCTAAAATTACCTCAAAATAAAAAGTAAAAATGAAAAAGAGACAAAAGGTGAATAAAACATGCAAATTTAAAGAAACAAATGTGATTTTATGGCTATGTAATTTTTTATCATATGAATATACCTAATTCAATTAATTCTCATTCCTAGCATTTATTTTATTTACTTTTTGCTATTACTATTATAAGATGATCTTTCTGTTACATAAATCTTTGCTAAAATGAAAGATATTCCAATAATGAAAAAGTGATGTACAAGAGGATTTAAATATAGAAAAGAAATGGACTGAGAAAATGCATAAAGAAGCAGCAACCCAGGCATGACCAAGGCATTGTGTGAAGTAAGTTTTAACAGAAGAACAGAGTCCTCTGGGGAGACAAGTTCAAGATCAGGCCAAAGTGGTTAGATGGACCATGCTTCAGATGGCCTTAAATCAAAGAGTCAGTACTTCAGCTGGTAGTTGATGGATTGAAGGTTTCCTTCCAAATATACATATATTTTTCTACTAGACTCCCTCTAATATCTAGCATATTTGTGACTTTTTTGAAATGGATGTTGCGGAGGGGGGTAGACATACAGAAATATTTATGAGAATAGTCACATTATAAAATGAACTAAGACTCAAGACCATTTACTAGGACTGTGGAAAATCTAGCAGCTACTCATTTCAGTTTCGAATAGTGAACATGAAAATTTGACCTTTAACAAGCTGAGAACCAGCTGAAAATAAGGGCCACAAATAGATCTGCAATCATTTGACTTTAAAAGCATGTCCTGAAAATTATTCGCTTTTTATAATAATTGCAAGTAGACAGATGAAATGATAACAAACAAATGTCCTTTATGTAGATGAGATACATTTAATAATATTACTTATCTTTGACCAACACCTTACATATTATAGATAATAAATTTGAAATGTAACCCAAACTTTAAGAGAGACATGAGCTCTGTTGTAGCTATTTTGAAATTTATTACTGAACCTTTAGTTAAAATTCTATGAACCTAGTTTCAAGTCATTAAAGCAAATTATCTCTATTATATAAATATTACATAAATACATTATCTCTTCCACTGGATTATTCTTCACTGAATTTCTTAATATTACAACTTGATTTCCTATTCAATATTAACTTCTGAAAGATAATACAGAAAAATACTCTGGTCTGTTACTATTCTATAACATTAAGAAATATGAAATCTCTATATTTAAATTTAATCAATAGTGCCACAATACACACATTTACCTGTGACTGAGTTGTATTCTTTCTATGCATAGGGTATTTGAAAATCTGATTTAGAAATTAGGTGAACACCTCATGTATCTTTCCCTAAAGTTGCTGATAGAGTTTGGATGTGTTGTCCCCACCAAAACTCATGTGGAAATCTGATCCCCAATGTGGAAGTGCTGGAACCTGTTTGAGTCATGGGGACGGATCCCTCATGAATGGATTAATGCTCTCCCTGCGGGAGAAGGGTTGGTGAGTGAGTTCTCGCTCTGTTAGTTCCCACAAGAGCTAGTTGTTTAAAAGACCATGGCACCTCCTCTCTCTCTCTTGCTTCCTCTCACCATGTGCTCTGCTTGTACCCGCCAGCTCCCTGCCACTTTCCAGCATGAGTAGAAGCAGCCTGAATCCCACACCAGATGAAGCTGTCCCAGAATCGTAAGACAAATAAAGCTCTGTTCTTTATAAATTACCCAGTCTCAAGCATTTCTGTTATAGCAGCACAAACAGACTAATATAGTTACCCTGCCCTTTTCTTCAGAAAGACTTAATATTTAAAGGTATGATTATTTTTAAGACCAAATAAATTAGATGAATGCCTACTTAGTTGGCTTTGAAGTCCTCTTGGTAAAATTGCTGCCCCCCCCCAAATATTCCCATTATCAATAAACAATGACCTTTAGATACCTATTAGCATGCAATAAACTGAATGATAGGAAGTATTATGCCAGATGTCAGCACTGAAGCCTGCCAGCCAAAGACCACCACAGTGTGTCTTCTCTTTTAGTGCAATGAACTCAACTTGGTTGACTTCAAGGGGGTGGGTGTTTCTATTGCCTTTAGCTGGTGAGTATTGACTTCTGTTAGTAATTTATCAGAGATTAGTTGCCTAGCAGTTTAAATCTAGAGAGACATAGAGAGAGAGAAGAAATCGGAGGCCAAAGTTAAACTTCAATATACTATGGCCTATAGCTGTCATAAAAAGGATTTAGTGAGAAAAAAAGAAAAAAGAAATTATAACCCTGACCTGGAGAGTGATAAAACATATTGTGCTAAATTAAGTTGCAGCAATATTTGAAAGATGTTTAAAACAATAACATCATTGTTCGCCAGATATCCATGTGCAGTATAGAGAGATAATCTGATATAGCATGATTTTATGGGATCAGTACAATATCATAGAGTATATGTGCAAACAAGTCACAGTTAGTTTGCCAATGACAAATGGCACAGCAAAATGAAAAGAAAATAATGGCAAAAAGGAAATAATTTTATTCCAGTCTTTGACGTCAACTACTTATATGACTTTGAATTAGTAACTTTCCCCCACTGACTCTCAAATTCTTTATTGGTAACACAACAAAGGGGCAGGGACTTGACTAATTGATCTTTACTTTTCTCATTACTAACAAGGTTCTTTTCCTCTAAATATTACTGGAGGCAATGCACAGAGGTTTAATTTTAAATAGCAACCCCATGGTAAAGAGCAGATAGGAAAAATCAATCTATATTTTTCCTTTTCAAATCTGAGGCAGTGGCCAAATTCAGTGTTGAAGTAAAGGATTTTCTTCCCACACTACTCAATGTGTGGTCATCGGCATCCCCAGAAGCTTCTTAGAAATCTAGACTCTTAGGGGTTCCCTAGACCTACAGATTCTGCATTCTAACAAGATCTCCAAGTGATTTGTATATAGAATAACGTTTGAGAAGCACTATCCTAAATCACAGCTAGCATAGAACTCACAAATCTCATCTCAACTTGTTATCATTCTTGATTTTCAGTGCCCAACCTATTGTAGGGAGGTTGTCCAGTGCAGTGAAAACAGGATCACATCTGATGCTGGCGACAGTGTGCCTTCTCCTTTACTTACTCCTGCCCAAGAGTGACATAATTCCATTGGTTAATTTTGAAAGAAAAATTCTTAGCTTACTTTCTGCTTTCTTCCTTTTGAGAGGTAACTGCCCAAAGCTGTCCTTCAAGGGCAGGTTCATCTCTCCTGTAGGAAGGTCCGCTCTGGTCCAGCATTGCCTGTACCTCTGACTAGCTGCTTCAGCCTGTTTAATTCTGGGTTAAATTATGAGGCCCATCTTGGTAAGCTATATTCTCCAATTTAGCAATTATCAGTAACAAAGGTGATAGACTATTTTCTGTCTTGTTTTACATTTTATTCAGAAATTGGGTGCGGAAAAGTTGATATTATTTAGATCCTCCCCCCAGTATGCCTAATATGAGGGTACTTCAAAAAATTTATGAAAAATTGAACTTAAAGATAATACGAATTCTTTCATGAACTTTTTGAAAGCCCCTCATAGTTGTCCACAAACCTGAATCTTGGTTCAGGATTTTATTTGCTGGAACTCAATTTCCTCCTCTGTAAAGTGAGATGGTTGGTTGAAACCAGTGGTTCCCAAACCTGAGTGAGCTTTAGAATCACCCATGATATTGAAAGGATCATTTCTGAATGTAACTCTCTAGCAGTGGGGCCCACAAATCTGCATTATGCATAAGTGACTCAGGTGGTGCAAATCCAAAGATTTCTCTTGTGGATCCCTGTGCCCTTGCTACTCAAAAGTGTGGTCTGCCTTCTGGCAGTACAGGCACTATTTGGGAGCTTGCTAGAAATGTAGTCTCCTTGACTTTGCCCCAGAAGTACTGAAACAGGATTTGCATTTTTACAAGATTCCCAGGCTTTTTTTGTATGCACATTTAAGAACTAGAAGACTTTCTTTGGACCATATTATCTCAACAGTCCTTCCCAAGCTGGAACTGATATGATTCTATTTCTTTTACACTGCTCTATCTCTGGTGCCTGGCATATAACAAAGTACTCAATAAATATTTATTGAACAAATCAATCCACTCTGTTCTGTTCAGTGGAATGTGACAAGAGCTTAAACATTTGGTCATGATCCCATGCATTTATCCCTTAATAAACACAGCAAATAGAGGCAACAATCTATCACTCTGGTTATTGATATTTGCTCAGAACAACCATGGATCCAAAATCCATTATTGCTCATTATTTGCTCCCTAACATTTTACGAATTCTGATAATAATTTGGGGAAAAAAATCTCCTAGAAAGTTATGTTACTCACCTAATAAATATCTCCATTTCAGTTTTCCTGCCAAATTCAAAGGGCTTCTCTCAGATTTATACTTCTTGACTTCATTCTGGCATTTAACAGTATTCCTTTCTTTTTATTATTTTTTGGAACCTTTCTTCACTTGGTTTTCATGATATAATATTTATTAGTTCTCCTGCTTATGAATACTTCTTTAGCTTTTCTTATAGTCTCCCCTTTTTCTTCTCAATCTATTCTTCAGGAAGAATATCCATTATTTATGGCATAGTTCAATTATTGCTTCCAGAACGAAGTTCTGAAGTTTCTACCATCTCTAACTAAATTAAGGACAGACCATCATTTAATTTGTATCTATTCATTTTATATGAGTTAGAAAGAAAAGATCACGATGACAGTATCTTGCATTAAAAGACCATGAGTTTTATATATCTAGCACACTTTAGAAGACATAGTAAATGGTTAATAAACAATATGCACATAATTGGGGCCATCTTAGTTATATAGGAGAAAGAGTTGGTGACTAGGAGTGATCCAAGGCAGAAAATTACCCACTGGGACATTAAATAAACTCCGGATTCCTGAGCTTTACACCTGCTGCAAATATTAACTCCAGAGAACTGGGAATTGGAAACTAGAATTTATATTTTAAAAAGAAATAATTCTCCAGGAGATTCTAAGGCATGATTAGTATCCACTGAAGTATCCAGTTTTACAGATAAGAATGTTCTTTCAGGACAGCTTCAAAAGTCTAACTAAAGACCATTATTAAGAAATATTTTCTATCTCATTCTGATAGCTAAGCACTGGGCAACCAAACATAACATCTGGTATTTTGTCAAAAAAAAAAAAAAAAAAAAGGAAAACTTAGACACAGATATAAAGCTGACAAAAATTATGGAGGTACAGTCCAATGACGGGCTAATAACTCATATGGCAAATGAAACAAGAACCACTGCTTGATAACACAAGTACAATCAGCTCTCCATATCTGTGGCCTCTGCATCTGTGATTTCAACAACGCAGATAGAAAATATTCAGGAAAGAAAAATTCCATCTATATGGAAGATGTAAAGACTTTTTTCTTGTCATTATTTTCTAAACAATATAATGAATATTTACATTACATTTACATTGTATTAGGTATTATAAGTAATCTAGAGATAATTTAAAGTGTACAGGAGTATGTGTATTGGTTATATGAAAATACTATGCCATTTTATATCAAGAACTTGAGCATCTGCAGAATTTTGTATCCAAAGGAGGTCCTGGAACCAATACCCCACGAATACACAGGGACAACTCTATTGGTTGCTGCATTGCCTTGACCAGGAATGAAATTTTTATTATAAAATTGGCCTGGTCTGAAATAAGTGGGTTAAAGATGTTTCTGTCATTTTGGGAGATAATTACACTGTTATTATATTATCTAAGAGGTACCATGAAAGAAAACAGAACTTCCTTCCCAGTGAAAAAGAAAAGAAAAATGCCTTAGACTTATTACCAACTCCTTATTTGAATTATTGGCCTTATTTCTGAAACAATGTCAAGCCATACTTGAATGGAGAATGAGATTCAGAACATCATGTTTCTCACATAAGGTAACTGGAGCTCAATTCTCCCATCTTCACTCATCTGCAGTGGCCAGTGAATTTATGGGGCTCAAGCCTGGTGTCCTAATTAATTTCAGCAAGTGTTTTCAAACTTCTTGTAACATATTGTTATCAAAGAGGATTTCTTTCTAATGTCAATTGTAAATAATAACAGATACTGTGTTCCTTGTGTCTGAAGAAGAGCAGCGGGCACAATGGCTTGGCCTGTGTGGGAGTGTAAAATATTTTGTGACAATTGCTATAGGATGGTTACATCAGTGGAACATCCTGGCACTCAGTCAGTGCTTGCTGTCTTCCCAGTTGCTTGTTCAGTGGATTACCACTAAGCTTCAATTATAAGAAATTGTGCCTCACTGTGTCCTGCTCATGCCAACCTTTATTCCCCTTCTGCACTGAATTCGATATTCTATTGGTCAATGCCATGTCGTATTAATACCTCTTGGGGGGTGGGAATAAACAAATAAATACGTTTTACCTATGATGAGCCTTTAGCTCAGCTAACTACAGTATGATGGTAGAAAGAAAGGATGACCCTTACACAAGCCAATCAGCATTGTATAGAGCAAGAGTTCTCAAAGCCTGTTTTTGGACCAGCAGCATCAGTGAAACTTGGCAACTTGTTAGAAATACAAATTCTTGAGTCTCACACCAAATGAACTGAATCAGAAACTCTGGAGGAAGGGCTTAGGGCTTAACAACCTGTGATTTAACAAGTCTTTCAGTTGATTCTACTGGATGCTCCAGTCTTAGAGCCACTGACATAGATTAATATGTATTGACCCATTCTCTTGGTCATTCATTAATAAATGTTTATTAATTCCAACTATAAGCTAGTTACTGCCAGGGACATCAAGGTGCAGGAGACAGAAAGGGAGTAAAACAAGACCACTTAATAGTTGTGAGGCTCAAGAATATGTATTTCAACAGTTCTCAAAACAAATCACAATTACTTTTTAAAATAATTTAAAATGTTCAAAGGGCTATGCCTTTGAACATTTAACCCTAAGTAAATTCCAGAACTTAACAGGGCTTCTTACAATTTTTCCAGTTTTTGTAAGTCTGCATGAAACTTTTTCTGTGATTTCCATTTACTTAGCTTTCAATTCACAATGAACACATTGCTGTTGTAGGTTCTGTTTGTGTGGTAGAGAGTTCTTTGTCAGGGGTAGTGGCAATTAAATTTAGTGAACACAAGACAGGCGTAAACTCTACAAGCAATCTCATTTAAACATCGCAATGACACTACAATAGCTAAATTTCATTTTGCAGGTGAGCAAACCAAGATTCTGAGAGTTACCAAGTTTAGCAACTCTCCTAAAATGAAACA
Organism: Cynocephalus volans; assembly: GCF_027409185.1. NCBI lineage: Eukaryota > Metazoa > Chordata > Mammalia > Dermoptera > Cynocephalidae > Cynocephalus > Cynocephalus volans. Next base: position 64,942,366 of record NC_084464.1, read on the forward strand.
TTTAATGAACAAACTCTCTGAAACCAACTCCATTTGATACTAATTCTGTCTACTCCAAAGGCCTTGGCCACGCACCCCTGACATTGGCTTCCCCCAACAACAGAGCTCCCCAGGGCTCCCAAGTGGGATGGTGGGCCCAAGGGCCTCGGCCATACCTCCATGACACCAGCATCCAGCCTAGTGTTGACCTAGCTGCTGTGGGAAGCCCTCCAGGCACAAAGCCAGGGTGTGGGGAGATGAAGGGACTCAGCCACACACATCCCCACATCAGCTACCCACCCCCACTCCACCCTAGCCAAAGTCTGCAACCAGTCTAGCAAAGGAGCCAGTCATGGGCCAGCCTCTCCCCCGTCATCCCTCGCCTCTCCATCCCTCCTCCCCCAACCCCTCCCTCTTCCTTTTTCCTTCTCTCCCTCCCCTCAACTGCTCCACAGTAACATCTTATAGAATGTAAATAAATAAATAAATAAATTGTAAAAAAACACAAATTCTGTCTACTATCTATTCCCATTGCTGTTGAGTGGTACAATTGGAAAGATCAGTAATCTAGGAAATAAAAAGGGTGAGTGACAGTTTTTCCATAACTCATTATTGTAATGTAATAGGCTTGTTTCAGGCACTTACTATGCAACAAAAAGGAGATTCAAGGACAAATAAAAGCTTATCCCTCAGGAGCTTTTAGTCTATGCTGTGCTGTCCAATAATATAATAACCACTAGTCACCTGTGGCTATTTAAATTTTAGTTTAAGTTAATTACAATTAAATACAATTAAAAATTTAGCCCCTCAGTCAGGCTAGCCATATTTAAGTGTTCAATAGTGGCACGTGGCTAGGGGCCACCGTGGACAGTGAAGAGCATTTCCATCATAACAGAAAATTCTATAGTACTTGTCTAGTCAGACTGTAATTAGCTATGTGAGTAAACTATGGCAAGTGGTACAATGATTTTGCATTTGACACCATCGATGAGAGACATTCACTCTCTGCTAATTGAAATTTTTCTATGTTCATTAAGCCTTTGAGGTCAACATTGCTAAACGTACTCCACTCAAAAGATGCAGATAAATACTAGAATTCAGATGCAGGCAATTATTGTTGCAGTAAAAATTTTCATATTGTAATTATGGTGAAACCCAAAAGCTGTACATTTTAGTTTTGGGGGAAAAAAGTACAAGTTCATCAAAAAATGGCTCATCTCTAGGTGTTCTAAATTAAGGACATTAAGTTAAACTAATCTTAAACAACTATGCCCGAGCTAAACAAGAAAAACTCATCCAGGAGATATTAACTGCCAGAGGTTTCTTATGTAGGAAACCAAGGAGCATAAAACCAAGTTGAAACATATCATCTTTGTTGCGTCCACTTCAAGTGTTATGCTTTCTGAAACTTTCTTCTCTAAATCTGACTTTCTGTTGCTCCTTGGTGCATAATAATCAGTCCATTTGATTAGAGGTTGATTTTTAAGGTATATTTTCTAACTCAGATTTTATTTATCTCCTTATTTTCTCCATTAATATGTAAAATGAAAAAAAAAAAACACAAAAACAAAAAAACCAAACAAAAAAGCACTACACAGAGCAGATAGTTCTATTATAATGAGAGGTCATTTAGTTTTTACGGTTATTTCTGGCTACTAATGAACTGCGAAGTTGGGTGAAATTAGAATGAAAAAGTTTAGAGCTAGGGAAAACTTAGTGGAATTAGAGATACCATGTTCGAATGAAATACTGCCATTTGCAACAACATGGATGGACCTTGAGAGAATTATATTAAGTGAAACAAGTCAGGCACAGAAAGAGAAATACCACATGTTCTCACTTATTGGAGGGAGCTAAAAATTAATATATAAATTCACACACACACACACACACACACACACACACACACACACAAACCGGGGGGGGGGGGAGAAGATATAACAACCACAATTATTTGAAGTTGATACAACAAGCAAACAGAAAGGACATTGTTGGGGGGGAGGGGGGAGGGAGAAGGGAGGGAGGTTTTGGTGATGGGGAGCAATAATCAGCTACAATGTATATCGACAAAATAAAATTTAAAAAAAAAAAAAAAAAAGAGATACCATGTTCATCTTTCTTTCCTTAATAGATTACTAAGTAAATGCTGGGAAAAGATGTCTCAACTCTGCATCAGAATAGGTACATAGAAGCAAAATAAGGTCTCCTAAATGTGCTTAGTATCTCAGCTTATATTGGAATGGGCTTGCCTGGAAATAAGGAAGTTGATTCCACGGTGTTCTTCCTGTTCAGGTTGCCAATTCATCTCAACCCTTCTCCTCCAAGTAAAGGTTACTGATAAACTAAATCAGTGTTGCTACTGTTCAGCCAACAGATTAAGTTTTACTTTAAAACTGGTAGTAAGATCAGAGCAGGGGCCACAAACAATTGACTTGCCAAGTAGGCCACTGTTGCATTTCGGGGGCCCAGTCCATTTCTGTTTTTTGTCATTGTTGCTGTTTTATTTGTAGTAATCCACTGTTTTCAATTAATAGGAATACCTTTAGCAGGGAATAGACTCATCAGTTACATATTCTTCCCTCCATTCCCAACATTTTTACACCCACTTACTCTATGCATTTGTAGAGCCTACCTAGCCCCTGAGACATTTTGAGTTTTCAACCTGTGAATCAAACATTTATTCACACAAAGATAATTAGGAAGCTTGCACAGAGATTTATGAAAACATAATTGCTTGAAAACAATAATCCTTTGTGTAGATATGCTAAACAGTTAATTTAAAAATCTCAAGAATTGAAAATATCCTATCTAAATGTGTTTATACTCATTAAACATTACAAATTATAATTTAGAACATACCAAATTCATGTGAATTTAGGTTTAAACCAGCAATTGCTGAGATAGCCAAATCTCTATTTACTTCTTCCACCATTTACGGTCATTCCCTGCCTATCATCCTCTCTAAAGATGCTACAGTGGACGTTAAATTCTTCCTCATGACTCAGCATCCAATAACTAGCATTTTTACTAAGGCTTTGCTGCCCCCCCTGCAAATCTTTATAACTTCCCCTCTTGGAGCCCTTTCCTTAGTTCTTCCTCTGTGGGCACACACCCTACACTCCCTTGTACATCTCTCCTCCAGCTTCATCTTTTCTTGCTTGAGATCCTTGTTGCTAATGCTGTCAAGTGGTTTCCTTTTCACAGCTTGCTCACATTTCACTATCTTCACACACACTCTTTCTGCTGTACCTGTCACTGCCCATCCCTGAGTTCACTGTCTGCAGCTGCCCTCTAGATAAGTGGACTGGTCTTGAGGTTCTTATATTCACTCTTTACAAAGCCTGGGAGAAGCTGTTTACCTCTGTCTGGATATCCCTGATCTCCACTGTATCCTCGTCTCTCATCCTCCCAGGAATATAAAACAAGCTGGTATTTTCAATCATAGACATGAGTTTTCCTATGACTGAGGAGAAGAATAGGGAGTAAATACAAAGAAAGTAAGTAATGTAGCGAAACAGCAACATATGGTCTCTATCTGCGAGGAGTGTTGTATATTATAGTCTAATACTCATCACCAGTAATAAATTTGAAATTTTCCAATTGCATATATTTAATAAACTTAGCTATTTAGTTTGTAGGAAAAAGTAATGTCACTAAGGGGATGACACAACTTATTTTCATTGTTGTACATAGGCAGTCTGTACATACTGGTTCTTTAGTTCTACGGTTCTTATCTTGCTAAATTGCTGGTAAGAGATGTTTACTCAAGATCATAATCATTTCATTAGCTGAGATATTCTTAAGCTTTTAGACTATTTCCTTTCCTTTCCTTTTATTTTATTTTTTGCATTGGAATTAAATTGCCTTATGCTAAACAGTCATATTCTCTACATTATTTGCTGGAATACAGCACAAAACTATGTTAGTGTTAAGGGAATTTCAGATTGTATTTATAATTCTGTGAATAGGTAAAGAATAAACATATGGCTCATATACATGACCCTCAGATTTTCGAATTAGGACATGTTCATTTTCAATCTAATTTTTAATAGTTTAGTTTAGTTAATTGGTAGCTATTGTCTTAATCCAGATTTATTTGTAATTTTGATATAGCAACCAGGAAACAAAGAAATTGCTGTGTGGATCCCAGGTAGCAGCATTTAAACTTAGTTGTTTTTCCATAATGACTGTTGTATGTAACGTTATACTCACAAACTCATCACAGTCGTCCCACTGTGTTAGCCCTGGTGTTCAGAGTAGACTTTTCTGTGGAGTGTGTAGTGTACCTGCGTACATCCCATATAGAGCTGCAGTGTGAGCATTCCAACACCAGGTGGCAGAATTGGTAATTTATAGGTCGTCATTCTTGGGTCATGCAGGTACCTTTAAAAAATCCTATCTGCTGTGCCTTTAAAAAAAATTTTTTTAAAAAAAATGTATAAATTTATAATTGATTTTTGATATCAATTAAATATCAATTAAAAAGTACCTATTTATTTAGAGCACCATGGAATACTTATCACTTTCCCCTAATTTTACTGTTTTAACAAATAATATTATCCCATATGAATTCTTTTATCATTTACGTTATCAATTCAGATCTTCCGTATTTCCATGTATAGATGTCGACATCTCTCTGTGTCTTTCTGCACTGCTTCCTGGCCTTGTCCCATATAAACATGTTAGAAATACAGCTAGAACTGTTTTTAAGTTAATAAAATTGTGCTTTTTCCACTTTTTGAGTTAGCACATTTTTCTCAGATCTTTCTTCTTACAACTCTGCTTTCTCTCCCACCTTAATTCCACATCCAACCTTTAATTAAACAAAACCAAACTGATTATGAAACCATCATTACTTTCCTCTTTCTACACTTGAATGATCCAATCAGCAGAAGCTTTTGAAGGAGATTCCCAACTGACTGGTACAAGTCTGGGCAGTTTAACTGCCTTATTGAGAACACAATGGGATAATTGTTTATTAAGTCTTACCAGTGGGCAATCAAAAGCTGCCAGTCAACCTGGCTTTCATAGATAATACTGAAATCTAGTTCTCTAAAACTCTCTAAACATTAACTAAGATGAATGACATTATATAAAATAATGTTGTCTCTAGGAAGGCAGGACATGGGAGAAATATTAGACTTTTCCAGGCCTCAGACATCCAGGCAACATACAGCAAAAAGCACAGCACTAGAAGTGGGTGGCTCCTTAAATTCATACCCACTACTACATACTCAGAGCTTTATTGCTCCGATGGTGATGCATGAGCACTTTGAATACAAGGGTTAAGTCACAGCAAACAAACATGGACAGCAGTAGCTGAAGACAAACCTTGGCTTGTTCCTTCACGTGAAGACTAGCTTGGGCTTCTACACAGGTTCAATGGAGGAGAGAGGTGAGCAGGGATAAACAATGAGTTAATGAAGAAAAATCAGTTTTAAAAGGTAACTAGATTCTGATTCTCTCTCTCTCTCTTTATTTTTCTGTTTCTTCTTGCATTGTATGTCAGAAAAATAACCTCAAATATTCAGTTTATAGGAGAGCGTGTTCTTACATATCAGGGAAAAATCCGTATGTGTTTTGGCTGATACTCAATAACTAATTAGCCTTAAACAATCTGGTAAATCTTGACAAAGACCTTCTTTCCTTGAAATTCCCTCTGAGGCTTCACAGGGCCCAGGCTTTCCCAAAATCTTTGGACAAATTTACAGCAGTTTTAGACTCCAAGATCTCAGAGACAAATGACTTCTTTTTCTTTTTCTTTTTGTTCCCATTCGTATTGATCTGTGCTAACAATTATATTGGCTGTATGTCATTGAATATGATAATAACAATAATGAATGCTGGCATTTCTTGATGACTTCCCATATGTTAAATACTTATTCTGGGCAGTTTATGTAAATTATCTCACTTAATCTTCACAAAATCCTGATACTATGATCTTTATTTTTACAGACCACAAAATTGAGACTGAGATAGTTAATTACATAGTAGACTAAATCCAGTATATGGCAACATTTTATATTTCTATGAAGTTAGATGAAGCACCCTTGGGAGGGAGAGTTTAAACTCATTGATTTGTAGAGATGGAAGAGAACATATGCTTTACTTGGAAAAGAAAATAAAGAACCTGATATCCTAGAGAGTCAGCTTTCACATAAACAGACAGTCTGACCTCGGAGTATGTAGAAGACCATTTAAATCCTCTGACATGTAGAGAAGTTACTTTGATTTCTTCTTTTTGTAACTATGAATCACAACTAAAAATTACCACACTTTTCATTATGACCAAATATTCATACAAATACACACATGTTCATTAAAAATTCTCATTTTATAATGCTTACTCTTATTACATGTGATCAAATTTAATATTTCTTGTTTTCCTACTTTGTAAGTGCTAGTAGAAACCCATAAATTGATGCCATAAGCCACCAATAGGTTATAATCTGTATTTTGAGAAATAGGTATAAAGAGTTGTATCACACTTGACCACACTACTTGACATCGTCTCTCACATGTGATTAAATGAATAAAATCTTCTATGACAATATTTTTTAACTAGATTTGAATTTCCCCATGGAGATGTAGAAATGATATCACGAATTCCCTTTGATAATGGGCAGCACAAAACTAAGAAAGCCTGGCTGCTCGTAGCTAAAGGACAGACCAACAGGCAGAGGGAATCCAAACATTAGAATGGCAAGAGAAATGGGAGAATGAAAAAGAAAAAGATAAGTGGTTTGGGGTAAAGACCATCAGAAGTTACACGGGAATTTCAGAGGCTTTAACAGCATGCAGTACTGGGGAGAAGAGGGAAGCTAGGGCTGGCCCAGGAGGGACAGTGGGCTGAGGGCTAAAAGATCAATTACAGAGAAGTATAGTTAATTTGAGACTGTTTCTGATGAGTGGACGCTTCCAGAATCCAAACAATCACTGCTGATGGATCCCAGCAGAGGGGGATTCCAGACAGTGGTGATGTTCAGTGTAAGACAGACAATGGAATTGTGGTCTGAGGTGATGGTTCTCATGCTCTGTGAATTACTTGATGCGTTCATTTAAAATTTTGATTCCTGAGTGTCCCAGAAATTCTGATTAAGTGGAGACCTAGGATCCTTCATTACAACAAAGTCAGAGCTATGCCTTGGGAAATGCTGCTTCAGTGGTTGGAGAAAGATCCAAATGGAGATAGGGAAATGGTGACAGTGAATACACGATAGGGATATGGCCAATTCTGTAAGTTTTTGAAAAGACTAAATCTCAGTGGGAACTCATGTGCTCAAGATTTGCCAGGCAGATGGGATTCTAGGCCTTGAATTGCAAAGTTGATCCTACAGATTGATGCCTCTAAAGCCAAGAATACCCTGCCTGCTCTAGAGGTCAGAACTGGCTAGGTTATGTCTATTGGTGACTTTATGGGACAGGAACATGTATAAATATAAATAAGTCTTGTGAGAACCAATAAGAATGACATTACAGGGGCACCGGATAAAATTTAGAGAAAACTCTAGATTAGACCAAAGGTAGAAATAGGATAACACTTGGCTTCTGTGGGGCCAGAAAGTGAAGGACGTCAGATAGAACAAGTGTTCTCTGAGGTAAGCATATGTACTCTGATGGATTCTTGTTCATTTCTCATGTCTTGCCTATATATGTTTTGTCTTTGTATATCCTCATCTCAACATTATCAACAACCACCATTAACAAACACACAGTATACTTTGTTCTACTGTATTTGGTAGGGTTAGTTAATTAAAATTTAGCAAATATCTTGGGTTGCTCTTGACCACGATGCTCTTCTAGGGTTACTGATTGACAGCATGGAATTTGGAGTCAAACTTGAGTTCAAATTTCTACTCATCCATGTTCAGCTATTTGACCTTGGGCAGATTACTTGTCCTGGACAGGTCTTAGATTTTTATATATGTAAAATTGGAATAATAATATAAACTATTTGGACAATATGGTAAGAATGAGACAAAATATGTATTTTGCACATTTCTTATATGAATTACATAATCAAGATTAACTATGATGTTCATAAGTAATCTGTGAGTATGTTATTATAAGTAATCTCAGACTAAAGCAGAAAGTAATTATTATTTATTGAGTGTCCATTCTGACACTGCATCAGCCACTCAACATATATTATCTCTAATTCTCACAATAACATGGCAAGGCAAATGTATTAATTCCATCTTTTACATGAAGATCTGGAGGCCAAAAAGGTTAAGTCACTGAAATTCACAGAGCTACTCCTAAGTTGAACTGCAACACGGTGACAGCAATATCTACCCGGAAGTTTAACATTTTCTTACTACACACTGCCACGTTTACTGGTTTCTCCTTTGTCTTATTTCTTATCCCAGCATCTACATGATCTGAGACACCAGTAAAAGAAAATTTACCATCATTCCTGTCCTTAAATTGAAACAAAGTGGAAAGGAAGAAAGTGCCTTCTCTTTTCCTAGCTCCCCTTGGAAGTAAATTTGAAATATCAGAACATGTATTTTATAATAATGAGAATTGTTCAACAGAACCCACGTGATGGCTAATGATTTAAATTTCTATCCATAAATTCAGTACCTATAATGCATTATTAAGCATGAAGGTATGGAGATCATTGATATAATTAGAAAGGATCTCTGCAGCTGGAGGTATTTCTCAGAGGAGTCATAATCCAAATTGCCACACCTTCTCTACTTGGGTTTTCTTGGCATTACTGAAAAAAAAAAAATAATCCCTATGTTTGGGAAGGAAGTGTCGGTACTTAAAATCTAGTCTTTGGGAGGTTTGACCCCAGCTGACTTGGGATGCTTGAATTTATATCAATATGATATATGTAATTGAGAATTTGGAATTCCACTCTTTGGGTCATTGGAGCATGAGATGAGGCCAACATTTTCTTTTCCCTTTTCAAGTTCTTCCCTACATGACTAAACAAGTGATCTGGGTGTGGTTTTGATGATTATTTCTAGTGTTTGGAGCCAAGACAGAAAGAGGTGTAACATTGCAGCTGGTTTTCTTGCCTGCTTATAAAGGAATGAAGGAGAGTTGCCAATTTTATTGAGTTTAAGCCCAAGGACTCTTGCAAAACAACACAATTATAAATGTCTGCCTTTTTTTAAAGATCATCATTTGTAGACTATGCCATCATGTTAATGTCAGTAGTGTCATAAATTTAAGAAAATTAAACTTGTTTTCTCTGAAATGTTATGGAAATTTAGAATTGAAAATCTTTAAAGCACAATATTTTTAGGTCAGAGTCATTTTTTTCTAAACATTTTTCAAGGAAAAAGACTATGCATTGTTGAATGTTCTTATTTTCTATGCATTTCTGCCTTGAACTGAAATTGGCTGTGTTTTTAATCACAGGATTCTCTGCACCCCTAATTCTAGAAATAGATACGTTTTATATATGGATGACAAAGTGTCTTATTGTTACTTCTTTCATGAATCAATGAAACTATAGCAGATTACCAATCCACGGTACAGTTTTGCTTTTTCCCCTTTCCTCTCAATTTAAAGTTGAACTTGGCACACTAATAGAAAACAGCAACTACATTAAACTCTTTAAAAAGCTTTTTCAAATCTCTTAAATCAAAACTCTGCTTTTCACAAGCTGAGTAGGATGATTGTGGCTGGCATTTAATCGATGTATTAAATGCTGAAGTTCTTTTTCCATAACACAAACCCAGCATGCAAAGCTGTGGCTAAACCTCCATTGCCCTCCCCTACTGAGGTGACTCAAACCAAATTCATCGGGGACCTCCTTCAGCAATTTCTGAGTTTCTATATTTATACAATCTTCAGACTTTCATCTCTGACTGTCAGAAAGGTATTTCTATCAGTTATGGACATTTGCCTTTCAAACACACAAACAAAATAAATTGCAGCATTTTGCCCAGGCAACTGCTGATAGAACATCTACTAAATGACAACACTTCTAATTCCCACTCACCTAAGTCAGAACATACATAGGCAACCTATCTCAGTATTAAGATTTTCTAGCTATCTTAATATAAGTTCATTAACCAATTTCAACCTACTACTCTCAATGAATACTAACCTCAGGAGAGAATTATATGACACTGAACAAATCAAAATTAAATTGTTTAAACAAGCAAGAGAGATTCTTGACCCAGAGGATTTTTTTGTTTGTTTGTTTGTTTTGTTTTGTTTTTTGGTTTTTTTTACTATGTAGGTTCATTCCTTTGAGGGCAAATAACTACTTTTCAAGATGAGCATTGATAGTGAGGATCTGCAAGGAGATGTTTAGAGTTTTATCTCAAATGTATTTAGACCAGTCCTTTTCCAGTTGCATCAAGTCATTCTTCTATCGTGGAACCTTTTATTCCACTGCAAGGGAGCTTACCTACTCTTTCCAGTTGCTACCAGGCAATTGTATATAAAATTGAAAATACATTCCAAAGACACCTTGTGAAAAAATGGAAAATCCTTGGCTCAATATCCTAGTGTTTAGCTAATAAACTAGGTTTTGGCCTTCTCAATAGCCAAAGTTTCCAAAGAGGATAAAAGAATGTGTTATATTTTATATAATTTCATTGATGGAAAGTTGCAAAATTGAGTAAGTTTGAGATTTTTAGAGTTAGAAGTATACATTAGAAATCTCTGGTTTGATACAGTGTCTCAATTTATTGGTAGTATGATCTTGAATAGTCATATAACCTCTCTAAGTTTAATTTTCCTTTTCTGTCAGTACAATTTACAATAAATTACATTTACCTCATAAACTTATTATGAATGATCCATGATATAATGTTTCTGAAATATTTAGGAACAATAAAGTTCCATAGTTATTGGAAGGGTCAAACTCTTCACTTCAGATATGAGAAAAATGATGCCCCAAAAAGTTAGTAAGAAGGACTGAAACTAAAACCTGAGGCTTAATAAAACAGATAAAGAAGATGAATATATATTTCCATATAGACTTTGAAGTTATCACAGCCTATCAGATTTTTCATTCATAAATAATGCACAGAATGTGTTAGTATATATTACAGGTGAGCAAGAGAGGGCAATGCAGTGGCTGTCCTGCAAAGAGGTGACCAAGACTAAATGAGTGGCCTGCAGAACTCAGCTGTAGGTTATGAATTTATAGGTGCTCTTTGAGTTATATTATCAGAATGTGACAATTTTCATTCATCTGAGGATGGCTACCCAACTAATTTCTTAAGGTGGGAGAATGTGCAGATCCTTGGAAGTTCTCTCTAGTGCAAGGCTCATTGGGTAGCCAGCCAACAGAAGAAAATTGCTCAGTGTTGTACCTGAAGAGAGTGGGTGAAGAAGTCTCTGTCATGGTGGAGCATATGGTCTAAGTTCTCTAAGTAAGGAAATTGAAGAGAGGCTATGTTATGGGACTAAATAAGTGGGAATTCTCAAAATCAAGGATGGCTATTGAGTAGGAGGCTGTAAAGTTCAAGTGAGTTAATAAAAGATATAATGGTATAACATTGACTTTGGAATTATACACTTCTGGATTTGAATGTCAGGTTTATCATGTGATTTCCACAAAGTTATATAATTTCTGTGAGTCTCAGGTTCCATGAGTGGAAACCTTTAATTATGTTACCTATTTCTTAGGTCTGTTATGAAAATAAAATGAGAAAATATTTATGCAATCATCTGTATAATGTCTTTAATAAATGTTGTTTCCCTTGAGATCAATTTATTTTCCTAATTATCTATGTTTGTACATTTGTTGGATTATTTACATCCACCATCATTTATTCTACGTCTACTACGATGCTCACAAGTTTTGTTAATGAATTAGATTGTTTTACTTATAATTCTATTTTAATGAGTTTTATATTATTCCTGTAATAAATATTGTTATTAATTAATTAATTTATTTATTTATTAAGAATATTCATGAGATACAAAGCTAATTGTCACCCCTCCTGACCATGATGTGAGGGTCAGATTAATCATGGGGGCATACCCATTACCAGAAATAAATTTTGTTTATAAATCCTGATGTGATTCTGTAATAGGTTCAATTTTAGAATAGTTTTAATGTATACGTGTTTTATTTTTTCTTTGGAAATATTAAAAAAAAAATAAAATTTTACTTTCAAATAGTTCTAATGAAAAATAAAATTAAGTAGCAAAGGCAAAATATATTTTCTCTTTTTCTCATATTTTAGGTAATACTTTTAGTGTTTGGTGGGTATCTATATACAACTATTTCTACCCTACTATGATACTGCCATTAAGTGACCATGTGATGTTTGAAAAGTAATCAAGCATTTTACAGCCTTAATTTCTTCAGTTGCAAAGTGAGGATAATATTTTTTATACCTGCCTTCCAAGATTTCTTGAAGATCAAGTGAAATAATAGTTGTGAAAGTGCTTTAAACACCATATTGCATTATAAATTTAAGGTGAGTTTTTATACTATAAAGTGTCTCTGCTTTCAGGAAATTCTCTCTTTTTTCATGTTTTTTATTTCATTAACAATAGCAAAAATTCCTCTATTGGGATATTTTATTTTAATATCTCTCTGAAAATCCTGAAGAACTTTGCTACTTTTCTTAAAACAACTTCTAATTTCTATGAAAAATTTTAACACTACCAAAATATGAGGCTTTCAGAATGAAAGATTATGATGTTAATATTTCTATTGATTTTATTCTGCTAATAAGAAGAATTATTGTCCCTTAAAACACTCGTGACAAGATTGATTTTGAAAAAATTTTTAAACAAAATATGTTAAAAGTTCCTCATTTAAATACAAGTGACAAGGTATGGAGAACTGTGTTTCTGTATGAAAATATCAAAGGAACGGAAAGTGATAGTCATGAGAAGTGAGGGAATATGATTAAATTTCTCACTGTGCTTAAAGAACATATCTCCCTTTGTAAAGTTCATTAGATGGGGGTTTCTGCTGACTGTTGAATATCCAACCAGCTCTAGTTCTCTCCCATGTGCCCACTACCTGTAAGCAGGATTCCCATATAACAGAATGCCATACTGGGGTTATGTCAGAAGTGATTATCAAGCCACTTCTTGATTATTTTCTCTCTCTTTTTACTTTATTTTACACAATGAATTTTAAGTCTAAGGGTTGTTTCATTTATTCATTCAACTAACATCTACTATGTAACTACTGTATAAGCTATTTTCTCAAAAAGCTTAAAATTGAATAGAGAAGCTATGTAAACAGAAAGAGTGAGCTATAAAAATCTAAAGAGATATGCAAAATTATGAAGTAGATTAAAGGGAATATAAGTCTTCAGATGCAGTAGTATTTAGATTGGTCCTCAAAGAATGGATAAGTAAAGATGAAGAAAAACAATACAGATGTTTAACAAAACCCATATGAAGGCATAGAAAAGGAGAAATACATGGTGTTTTTCCTGAACAAACAGTAATCCAGTTTAGTCATAGTGAACAATAACCTTGAACAGAGTAGGACATAACTTTGGTCACTTGAGTTTGTAACTTGTTGTAGAAGGTCTCGAATATAAGCCTATCAGCTTGTATGTGGACTAGAATAAAATGAAGAGCCCCTGAATCTGCTTAACCATTGGGGTGAGATAACCAAACTACAGCATTTCCAAAGGTTGGTGAGATTAATTTAACTACAGTCTACAGACTTGACTCTGATTTTTATTTCTACGGTGGACAGATATTATGTGGTTGTGTCGGAAATATAGCAGATAATTTTATTATGAGGAACATAATCCAAACTACATGTATTTGATGAAAGCCCTTAACTCCTTTTTGCCTTTTGGTGACTTGAAGACAATAAACCAATAGCCTACTTGGACCCAAAGGCCATACACAAATCTTTGTCAGATAAAGGACATGAAAACAATCCATCAAAATTAGGGATTTTCAAAGAGAAGGAAGTTGTTGGGGGGTGGAAGGGGGGAGACATAGAGTAAGGAGGTCATATTTCTAGAAATAAAAAATAAAAACATTTCTCTGCTATTTATGACATACTCCCACTTCCAACCCACCTCCATTTGAGAATATTAATGTAAAAGCAAATGCAAATGCTTCCATACCAGAAAAGCTTGATGCACCTCTCATCACAACATTAGAAAGATAGATCAGGGCTTCCAGTCAAAATGGCAGAATAGATGGTCCCCAGCTTTAGCCTCTCCTGCAAATCAATTTGATTTGCAACAGCCATGCTGGGGCTGCTAGAGCTCAGGGGAAGAGGAGGCAAGACCTACAGAGCGCATGAAGGCAGGAGAAGCCACGATGAGAGAAAGAAAAGATCGTTCCTACCATTTTGAATCTCAGCCTTTTCAAGGCTGGAGCTGCTGAGCACATGGAGCAAGAGCTGGAAAAAGCTGCAGCTGTGCCCTTCCTATGAAGTTACTTAGAGGCTGCAGGGGAGAAGAGGGCCTTGGTGGCCCTCAGGCCAGCAAGATCACTAACAGGGTTCCCATGGACCCACATAGGACCAAGGAACCATGACAACTGAAAAAAGGAGCCACTCAGAGGCTGGTAAGTCATTGGAAGGGACTAGCACATGGCCCGTCCCATGGGAAGTGTTTGGAGTGTGGGTGGAGCAGGAGACTGGCCCCCTAGGGAATACTGGGACACAGTAAGGACAGCTGATCTGCCCCCCAATTAGCTCAGGCCCACTCAGTGGAAATTGGTCAGGAATATAGAACTGCAGGAGGAGCAGTTTGCTGAAAAGACTCAGGTCCAGACCAGAGTTTCTACACAAACCAGATGTACCAGATCTCAAGAGACCTAGAAGTACCTACAAGGTCAACCATTAAAACATGAGCTGCACAAAAAGCCTTCCCCAGGAAATCAGCAGCAAATTAGCTCAACCACAGGGTTCAAGTGCTGGCCCCTAAAGGAGATGCCCCCATTTTAGATGTATGCGAAAGACAACAAATTAGTTCCAGTGTGCAGTTTAAGTAGTGGAAACAGTGAATAATCCAACACGGAACTGAAAGGAAAACAAAATACCCACAGAACAGTGACAAAGTTTGATATTAACTAGTAAAGGTCTCTCTTCACCAAACAGCACCTATAAAACCTAGGAGGACTGGAAGCCCCCTGGGCCCTCAAGCCAGGGAGGGGAAAGGCCAGGGGCCTCAGCCATGCCCCCTCAACAGCCATAACCAGCCCAGCGATGGCCACCCAGCTGTGCATGAAGTTCCCTGGGCTTCTGAGCAGAGCAATGGGGAGCTGAGGGCCTTGGTCACCCCCCTGCAACACCCATAACCAGCCCAATGATGACCACCAAACTGCTGCAGGACTCCCAAGAAGAGGCAGTGGGGGGGGCAGAGGTCTTTGGCCACAACCCCTGACATCTGCATTCAACCTAGCAATGACCAAGCCACCACTGGAAGCCCCCTAGTCTCCCTTGCAGGAATGAGGATGGTGCCACAGGCCTCAACCACACCCCTCCTCCTTCCTCCTTCTCCTCTCCTCCTCCCACCCAATTGCTCCACAACATCTTAGAATGTAAAACAGATGGAGCTGGGGACCGACTCCTCTCATTACCAGGCATTCCGCCACTGCCATGGGGCCCACCCAGGGTTCTGAGGCACAGAGCCAGGGACTGACCCCTCCTCCCACAACCAGGCAAGGAGCATGCCAAAAATACCACTTCCACATGACCACAGCCACCACAGTAGCCACAGCTGCTGCAAAAGTGGCTAATGCAGATGGCCTGCCACCCACTCAAGTACATTGACACAAGGAGAGTCACCAGCAGAGACCAAAGTAAGGAAGAGGATATCACTTTCCACAAAGCCCATTCCAGAGTGATAGAAGAAGCATCTGCTGTATGAAAATAGTGGGGGACCTGAGCACCTCTCTCAGCATTGGACAGATCATCTAGGCAACCAATTAACATAAGGACAGAAGAAATCTAGGGTTATCAGAGGGGGGAGGAGGGGGTGATTGGATAAGTGGCATAAAGAATAAGTACAATATGTAATAATATATATGTTAATAATATTGATTTGATCAATATATGTCAATGTTGAACCCCAAAATATGGGGTTCAATTATGATTCAATAAAAAATAAATAAATAAAATTTTAAAATTTTAAAAATTAAATAAAATTAAATAAAAATAGATGCATCAAAGTAGAAAAAATAGTTTCCATAGAAGGACAAATATATGAGTGAAAGGAAGTAAAATAATAAAAAATCTTCAGTCTTAGAAAATGATAGTTGAAAGATGGATTATTTCAGACAAAGAGAGAGCTCTCTACACCTGCATAGTTATATGGACTGACATCATTAAGAGCCACATGAAGTATATTAAATAAAAATGTATAAATGACAGAACCATAATACACTATTAATCAAAATTGAGAAGTTTTCAGTGAGAGAGCAATAACCTCATCATTCTTGGAATCACTGTTAATAGGAGGAAGGGAAGAATGTGCATCCAGTGAGAAGGAAAAATTTTTAAAAACACAAAAGACAATCCTATGCCTGCTGTGTACTAGGCATTCTGCTAGGTGGTTTCTCAGTCATTTTATTTATTCCTGTTGCAGATGTGAAATGTGAATATAGTAACTCATCCAAGTAAACACAAGATGAAGAAACTGATCCAGGATTTGCCTACAGATATCAATGCTTTTTTCTTTTTTCTTTCTTTCTTTTCTTTTTTTTTAAAAACTATGTATCAGGGATTTATTCAATAAATGCCTACTGAGCACTTACTATGTGCCATGCACTGGGAGCACACAAATGAACAAGCAACAATCTCCCTGCCATCATGGGGTTTGCATGCTAGATAGACAAATATATCTATAGTCAAATATGAGTTAGAGAAAACTGTTGTGAAGAAATACAAAGCAGGGTTAAAGGAAATAGCAACAAGACTAAGGATGTGGTGAAAGTGTAATGATAAAGAAAAATACAGCAATAGCAAAAATACGTTAAACTTTCAAGAGGATAGAGGTGGGAAAGGCAGTGGGGGAAGGGGGAAAGGAAGAAATTTGTAAAAGTCCACAAAAATTGATTACATTGTATAATGAAGAATATACTAATTATCCTGATTTGAATATCACATATTGCATACAGGTATTGATATTCAATGCTGTACACCACTGATATGTACAATCAATTATGTTCCAATAAATTTTTTTTTTAAAAAATAGTGCTAGGCAAGTAAGTCCTTTGTGAGAAGGTGACACTTTAGGGAGCACTTGAGTGAGATCTGAGGAAGTGAGACACAGGACTCTGCTAAAAATGTATTCCAAGCAGATGGAACAGCAAGTGCAAAGGCAGTGAGGCAAAAACGAGTTGACGTCTTCAAGAAACAAGGCAGTGTGACTGAAGAAGAGCGAGCCAAGCAGGGTTTGTAAGCAACGTTTTCCATAGTGTCAGTAGACAGATGGTAACTGAAGCCATGGATTTAATCACTATAGAAGGAGAGACTCAAATATTTTAAGGATATGTAAAGGAAGATATGCCAGAAACGAAGAATGAGAGGATAATCACAGATGTCATAGTAAAATCTGCAAAAGATGATAATAGATAAGAAGAGTGTACCATTTCAATGGACAGGAACAATCATGTAAAATGCTGCTGAGAGACAAGATGGAAGACTCAAAGATGTACATTGCATTGCTCAACATGGAGATCATTACTTTGGTGCTTTTCCAGCAATTCAATAGAGGAAGAACAGCCTTTTAACAAACAGTGCTGGAACAATTCGACATTCAATATGCAAAGAAATAGACTTGAACTAAGGCTCACAACTACAAACCTTAACTCAAAATTGACCAGGAATTTAAATGTTGTACATAAAACTAAAAAACTTAAAAAATAAAATAGGAAAATATCTCTAGGATCTGGAGATAAGTAAAGTGTTCTTAGATGTGACACTGAAAGCATAATCCATAAAAGGAAAAATTGATAAATTGAATCTCAACAAAATTAAAAACTTCCGTTGTTTGAAAAACTCCACTCACTGAGGAAAAGGCAGGCTATACACTGGAAGTAAATATTTAAGAGTCATGTGTCAGACAGAGGACTTATCTATGGAATATATAAAATAATTCTCAAAGCCCAATGGGTAAAAAAAAAACCAGTTCAAATTTAAAAACTAGTCAAAAACCTATTTCGCCAAAGAGGAGATATAGATGGTATATCTATAAGCAGATGAGCACATGAAAAGATGTTATTTTCATTAGCCATCAGGAAAATACAAATTAACATCACAGTGAGTTGTCACTACACACCCACTAAAATAGCTAAAATTAAATATATGTATATATATATATACTTGCATTTTTATCAAGTATTTATTAAGTACCAAGTATTTATTAGCATCAATACTTATTGGCAGGTATTGTGTAATACATTAACATGGTTATAAAAAAGAGCTCTGCTATCTAACTCTAAATGAATCAATGTATAGTATGTTCATATATTGAAACAACATACTGTACCCCACAAATATGTACAAATAAATGTTAAAAAATAAGCTTTGATTTGAAGCAATTCTGTATACATTATTTTAGTATTGCTTTTTTACAGTTAAACATTAGTATAATTAAATTGTCTTATTTATCAAATAATCACCTATGTAAATCACATTTTGTGGAAAAAGCATAAAAGTGAGAATTTAAAAACATTTCAAATTAGTTATAGCTTTATCTGGAATTATGTTGTAAACATTATTTCCCTTGTTAGAAAAAGTGGAAAGCAAGCATTAAACAAATTAGTATAGTCTAATACAATTAAGTTATTCTAAAGTATTTTTTTATTTTTTTGCTTGTTTTTTTGCTAATGTTTCCTCTTCCACAAAGGCAAAGTATAGACAATTCTTTGGCCAGGGTGTACTCAGTCATTCACCTCATCCCAAAGTGAATAGTTTTGTTATAATTTAAAAATTAAAAAATTTGATTACATTGTGTTGAAATACTTCATGATACTTTGTTACTTCATATAGAAAGGACATCTAAAATAATCCTATACACAATCTAGCTTTCAATATTTTAGTTTGGTAATGGGATTGAAAAAGCATAAAATAGATGGTTCTAAGAATTACCTTTTTAAGAAAATCTTTCAACTTATAATGGTTCTTTTTTGTTTTTGTTTGCACTAATTTATCACATTGGTTCTTATGCATTTTAACCTTTTTATTATGATATGGCAAAACATGGAAAACTGTAAAGAATAATATAATAAACGTACATGTACCTACCAACTACTTTTAATACTTATTAAATCTTTTGTCAAATTTACCTCAGGTATTTTTTTTTCTTTATGTACTGTCCTTCTAAAAAATATTAATGTTAATTTGTACATATTTGTGGGGTACAGTATGTTGTTTCAATACATGCATATAATGCACAATAATTCACTTATGGTAGATAGCATAGTTTTGCACCCAGTAGCCTCACATTTTAATTTTTAAACAATTATTAAAGATTCAAGCCCACTGTGTATATCTCTCCAATTCTATTCTCCCTTTCTCTTCTTCTGCATACATAACCACTATCCTATGTTTGAAGTTTATCATTACCATGAATGTTTTTATAAATGTATTCTATATGTATATTTGTATAAGCCACATACAAGTGATTTTTGGAACAATGGCTTTGTATGTTTTTGAACTTTACAGTAATAACATAAGTTCTTTTTACTTAAAATTAGGTGCTTGTGATTTATCAGTTGTCATAAATGTAGCCCTAAGTTCTAGAGATCTGCCGTTTGCCTATAGATAGCAATACTGTATTGTGCACTTAAAATCTGATAAGAGAGTAGATTTCATGTTAATTGTTCTTACCACAATATGTACGGGTAAAGCGTCATGAAAATCAATTACAATGTATATTGAGAAGTTAAAATAGAAAAAGAAAAAGAACATTAGTCCCACCCAAAAAATTTAAATATAGCTCTAATTCATTATTTTTTTTAGCTGTTATGATAGTCTTTAGTCTACTACATCTTATTTACTTATTTCCTACTAATAGATATTTAGATTGTTTCCAATCTGAAACTGGTAAGCAATGCTACATGACTTTGCAGACTCACTTGTGGGACCAGTTCCCTGAACTATATGAACTTGGGGTTTACAAGTCTTCAAATTTATAAGATGTTTCTTCATAGTGGTTGTATCTATTAAAACCCCCTCAACAGTATGTAAGAGTTCCAATTTCTACACATACTCACCAAGACTGAAATTTTAAAACCGCTTAATTTTTGCTAATTGGATGGGTGGCCAATCATGTTTCCTCTTCTCTGAACTGCCTGCTCATATCTTTGCTTGAATTCTCTTATTGTACTGCTTATCTTTTCCTTACTAAGTTTTTGGAGTTCTTTATATTTTCTGAACATACTTGCTTTGTTAATTATATAAAAGATCATGGCTTATTTTTATATTTTACGACATTTTGGATATGTATAAATTTTTCTTAATTGTAATGATTTCAAATTTAATAATCATTTTTAAACTGCTATATATTTTATGTGTCTTTAAAAAAGTCTTTGTTTCCTCAAGGTCACAAAGATATTCTATAATTTCTTTTCGAAGTTTTAAAGTTTTGCCTTTACATTTAAGCCTTTGTTCCCCATGGAATTGATGATGTAAGGATGGAACCTAATTTTATATTTTCCCTCATGGACAACCTATTTTTTCAGCACCGTGTTTTAAATAGCCCATCCATTCCGCACTACTGACGTATATTAAGCTTTCAAATATGAGGAGAGATTCTGTCATATCAGTGGGGATAGAATCACACCACTGAGGATTTTAGTAACTCATTTATCTATTCTGTTTTCAATGCTACACCATGTTAATCATTATAGTGTTAAAAAAAAAAAAAAAAGATGTGATCCTCTGATAGTTTAACTACTGTTGTCTGTTTTCTTTTTTTCCAAATTGTCTTGGCTTTTGGCTCTACCGTATGAATTTAACTATTAACTTGTTATAACTTCCTCCTCCTTCCCCCCAAAAGCCTTGTTGAGTTACTGATTCATTTGCATGTTTTATAGATTAATTTTGGAAGAACATTTATAAAACTGGATTTTTCAGTTCATTTATTCAATTTTTTTGTAAACTTCAACATATTTTGATTTTTTGTATAGAAGATCTGACATATATTTTCATAGATTTGTCCTAAAATGTTAAAGTTTATGTTGTTAATATGAGTGAGATCTTTCTATTACATCTTTACTTGAACTATTAATTTGGAAACAATTCTAGATTCATATGCAGTTATACAGATGTAATGCAGACAAATCCCGTGGATACTTTTCCCAGTTTCTCCCCAGGTACCACCTCACAAAACATTTCCATCAGCACAAGGATGGATCCCTCCCATTGCCCTTTAATAGTCATACTCACTGTTTCACACTGCATACCTGTGACAACTAATCTGGTCTTCATTTCTGTAATTTTGGCATTTCAAAAATGGTACATAGATAGATTCACAATGTATGTAACTTTTTGGAATGGGCTTTTTCACTCAGCATGATTCTCTGCAGATTCATCTAGCTTGTTGCATGTATCAATAGTTTCTTTTTATTGCTGAGTAGTATTCCATTGTATAAATAAACCAGAGTTTATTTAACAATTTACTTTTTGAAGGACTTACCAGAATATCTTATTTATTTATTTATTTTGAATATAATTGACAAATAAAAATTGTATATATTTAAGGAATACAACATGATGTTTTGATATATGTTTACAATGTGAAATAATTACCACTATCAAGTTACCATATCTATTACCTCACATAGTTACCTTCTTTTTTTTTTTAATTTTAAAGTTAATTGATAGGGAACAAATTTAACACACAGATTAACATCCTTAATGAACAAAGAACTCTTGAAAATGAATTAGAGAAATATGCAGAAACTTGGTGAGGGACACAAACAGATAAATTACACACCCCATAGAAACACTCGTATCTAGTAAGTACAGTGCTGTTTCATGGGGAGGGGGAAAGAGGAGCTTGGCTAAGGCCTTCAGCCTCCCCCCCATCTCAGGGCCCAGGGGGGGTTTGGTTTGGGGGCCTTTGGTTTCAGCTCTGTGGTCATCCTTGTTTGTGATGGTGATCGGAGGGGCCGTGGCCCTCCGCTACCATTATTGTCCGAGGACCATGGGTATGAATGCAATGAGAATATTTCAAAAATTCATGGAAAGGTTTGCATTAACTTTCAATTTTATTTTTCTGTGAACTATTTGAGGTACTCTCACATACGTGATCTTCAGTTTTGAGCTATTACAAATAAAGTTGCTGTAAATATTTGTTTGTATGTGTTTTTGAGACTATAAGTTCATTTCTTTAGAATAAGTGCCCAGGAATGCAATAGCTGGGTTATACAGTAATTGTATGTTTAGTTTTTAAAGAAATGGCCAAACTGTTTTTCCACAATAGCTGTACCATTTTATATTCCCATCAGCAGTGTATGAGAGATTCAGTTTCTGTGCATCTTCACCAGCATATTGTGTTTTCACTGTTTTTTCTTTTTTTAATTTTAGACACTCTGATCAATGTGGTAAATGATAGATACTCATGTGGCTTAGATTTGCATTTTCCTGATAGATAATTGTATTGCACATCTTTCCATTTCTTTATTTTATTTTATTTTATTTTTTAATTTAATTTTTTTATTATACATGCATGTGGGGTACAACATTGATTTTCAGTAATTGTGTACAGTGTGTTGTGGTTAGATCAGTATAGCTAGCTTATTCATCATTGCAATACACAATCATTCTTTGTTTCCCTTGACCAATTCCTTATTAGCCCCCCTCCCCTCCCATCCCCTTTTCCATGTCTAGTTTTCTAAAAGTTCAATATATTACTGTGATTGTTGTTTCTTTCTTTCTTTCTCTCTGTCCCTCTTTATTGCTCATTTATTTATGGATTCAGCTCCCAGTTATGAGTGAGAACACGCAGTATTCCTCTTTCTGTATGTGGGTTGTTTCACTTAGAATAATTTTCTCCAGGCTCATCCACATTGCTGGAAATGATAGAATTTCATTCTTTTTTACAGCTGAGTTGTATTCCATTGTGTACATATACAACAATTTCCTTATCCAGTCATCCACTGATGAACATTTAGGTTGGTTCCATCTCCTAGCTACTGTAAATAGAACTGCAATAAACATGAGAGTGCAGGTATGCCTTCAACCTGATGTTTTCCAAATTCTGTGGATATAACCTCAGTAGTGGGATTGCTGGATCATATGGAAGATCTATCTGTAGTTGTTTAAGGAACCTCCATACTGTTTTCCGTAATGGTTGTACTAATTTACAGTCCCACCAACATGCAGGAGGGTTACTCTCTCTCCACATCCTCACCAGCATTTGTTATTCTCTGTCTTTTTTATAATAGCCAGTCTGATTGGGGTGAGATGATATCTCAAAGTGGTTTTGATTTGCATTTCCCTGATGATTAGTGATACTGAGCATTTTTTCATATACCTGTTGGCTATTTGTATGTCTTCCTTTGAGAAATGTCTATTCAGCTCCTTTGCCCATTTTTCAAATTGGATTATTTGGTTTTTTGTAGAGCTCTTTGTATATTCTGTATATTAATCCCTTGTCAGATGCATATTTTGCAAATATTTTCCCCCATTCTGTAGGGTGTCTTTTCACTATATTGATTGTTTCCTTTGCTGTGGAGAAGCTTTTTAGTTTGATATAATCCCATTTACTCATTTTTTTCTTTTGCTGCCTGTGCTTTTGGGCTGTTATTCATAAAGTCGTTGCCCAGTCCTAAATCCTGGAGTGTTTTGATGTGTTTTTATCTAGGAGTTTTAAAGTTTCAGGCCTTATATTTAGGTCTCTAATCCATTTTGAGTTGTTGGAATATGGTGAGAGGTATGGATCAAGTTTTATTCTTTTACATATGGATATCCAGTTTTCCTAGCACCATTTATTAAAGAGGCATTCTTTTCCGAAATATATGTTCTTGGTGACTTTGTCAAAGATCAGTTGGCAGTAAATACGTGGGTTGATTTCTGAATTCTCTATTCTGTTCCAGCGGTCCACGTGTCTGTTTTTATGCCAGTATCATTTTGTTTTTTGTTTGTTTGTTTGTTTTGTTTTGTTTTTACTACAGATTTGTAATATAGTTTAAAGTCAGGAAGTGTCATGCCTCTGGCTTTACTTCTTTTGCTCAGGATTGCTTTGGCTATTCGGGGTCTTTCCATTTCTTTAATTGCCATCTGTATATCCTCTTCATTGAAATGTCACTTTATGTCTTTTGCCCATTTTCTAATTGTATTGTTTGTTTTTTAATGTTGAGGTTTGAGAGTTCTTTATATAATTTAGACACTCATCTTTTGTTGGCTCTGTTGTTTGAAAATATTTTCTCCAAGTTTGCAACTTGACTTTTCATCTCCATAATGGGGTCTTTCACAGAGCAAAATTTTGAAATTTAATGGTCTAATTAACCATTTTATTTTATAGATCATGCTTTTAGTGTCATATCCAAGAACTCTTTGCTAGCTCTAGAGCTCAAAAATTTCTCCTATGTTTTTTCTAATAGATTTTTATATGTTAAATTTAAATGCATGGTCCACCTTGAGTTAGTTTTTGTAGGTGTGAGGCCACATCAAGTTTCGTATTTTTGCCTATGGATTTTCCATTTTGGCTTAATTTTTGTGTAGGGTATGAGATATGTGTCTAGATTTTTTTTGTTGTTGTTTGTTTGTTTTGTTTGTGAATGTCCAGTTGTTTCAGCACCATTTGTTGAAAAGACTCTTTGCTCCATTCCATTGCTTTTGTTCCTTTGTCACAGGTCAATTGATTATATTTAGGTGGGTCTATTTCTGATCTCTCTGCTCTGTTCCATTGATCTATGTCTTGATTTTTCACCAATACCACAATGTCTTGATTAGTGTAGCTTTATATTATGCCTTGAAGTTGGATAGTGTCAGACCTCCAACTTTGTTCTTTCTCCTTTAATGTTGTGTTGGCTATTTGGGGTGTTCTCTCTTGCCATGTAAACTTTAGAATGTGTTTGTTGATGTCCACAAAATCACTTGCTGAGAATTTGGGATTGCACTGAATCTATAAATCAAGTTCGGAAGAACCAACATCATGACAATATTGAGTCTTCATATCCATTAATATGGAACATCTCTCTATTTATTTAGTTCTTTGATTTCTTTCATCAGAGTTTTGCAGTTTTCCTCATATAGATCTTGTACATTTTTTGTTAGATGTATAGCTAAGCATTGTATTTTTGCTGTGTTAATGTAAATGGTATTGTGTTTTTAATTTCAAATTCCACTTATTCAGTGCTGGAATATAGGAAAGCAATTGACTTTTCTATATTACTGTTGTATCCTGCAACCTTGTTATAATTGTTTATTTGCTACGGGAGTTTTTTTGGTTGATTCATTCAGATTTTCTACATTGGTAATTATGTAATCTGTGAGCAAGAATGGTTTTATTTATTTATTTCCAGTATGTATATCTTTTATTTCCTTTTCTAATCTTATTGTTTTAGCTAAGACTTCCAGCACGATGTTGAAAAGTAGTGGTGTGAGGGGACATCCTTTCCTTTTTTCTAACCTTAGTGAAAAATCTTCTAGTCTCTAACCATTATTTATGATGTTAACTGTATCTTTTTTGTAGATGTTATTTATAAAGTTGAGAAAGCTCCCTGCTAGCTTTACTTTACTAAGTTTTTATCACAACTGGGTTTTGGATTTTATCAAATGCTTTTACTGCATCTACTGATATAATTATATGATTTTTCTTCTTTAGCCTGTCAGTGTAATAGCCTACATCAATTGATTTTTGAATGTTGAACCAGCCTTGCATACCCACAATAAATCTTAGTCAGTCATAACAAATAAATTTTTATATGCATTGTTGGATTGAATTTCCTAATATTCTTTCAAGGATTTTTGCATCTATGTTCATGAGAGATATTGTACTGTAGTTTCTTGTAATGTTTTTATCTGGTTTTGGTATTAGGGTAATGCTGGGCTCATAAAGTGAGTTAGGAAGTATTCCCTTTTCCTCTTTCTTCTAAAAGAGATTGTAAAAAATTAGTATAATTTCTTCTTTAAATGTTTGATAGCATTCATCATTAAATCATTTGGATCTAGTGAGGTTTTTTTTTTAAACTATGAATTTAATTTTCTTAATAATTATTGGGGTATAAAATAGTCTATTTTATATAGGGTAAGTTGTGATAACTTGTGTTTTTCAAGGGATTAGCCCATTTCATTTGTCAAATTTATGTTTTAGAGTTGTTCATAGCATTTGTTCCCTTATTATCCTTTCAATGTCTGTATGGTCTGTAGTAATATCTTCTGTTTCATTATCGATTTTGTTAGTTTCTTTTCTTCTTCAGTCTTTAGAGATTTTTCAACTTCATTAATCTTTGCAATGATACTAGGGGTTTTTTTCATTGCTTTCTCTTATGGTTTTTCTGTTTTCAATGTAATCAATTTATGCTGTTTTCTGTACTATTTTATGTTTTCTGATTGCATTGGGTATAGTTTGCTCTTCTTTTTCTAGGCTCTTGAAGTACAAGTGTAGATTATTGATTTGAAACTTTTCCTCTATTCTTTTCTTTTTTTTTTTCTTTTTTGTGACAGGTAAGGGGATCGCAACCCTTGGCTTGGTGTCGCCCACACTGCGCTCAGCCAGTAAGCGCACTGGCCATCCCTGTATAGGATCCGAACCCGCAGCGGGAGCGCTGCTGTGCTCCCAGCACTGCACTCTCTCGAGTGAGCCATGGGGTCGGCCCACTTTTCCTCTTTTCTAATGTGTGCATATAGTGCCATAAATTTCCCCATTATCATTGCCTTAGTTGTGTTCCTCAAATTTTGATATGTTGTATTTTTATTTTCACTCAATTTGCTGTATTTTTATGTCTCTCAAGACTACTTACTTAGAAATTTATTTGGAAATACTCTATATCATTTCCAAATGTTTTGAGATTTTTCTGTTTTTGTTGTTGTGGTTGTTGTTATTGTTGATATCTAGTCTGATTTTGTTATGGTCAGAGAACATACTGCATATGATTTTAATATTTTATGGGTTTTTTTGTGGTTTATCTTGATATTTGTTCTGTGAGCACTTGATAAAAATGTGTGTTTTGGAGTGGAAAGCTATATAAATGTCAATTAAGTTCTGTTGGTTAATAATATTGTTCAGTTCTTCAAAACTTTTGCTGAATTTGTGTCTAGTTGTTCTAGTTGTGTGAGGAGTGTTGAAGTCTCCAACTATAATTGTGTATTTTTCTATTTCTCCTTTCTGTTCTATTTCACATATTCTGTTTTGCTTCACATATTATGCAACTATGCTCTTTGTTGCCCACATATTTAGGATTGTTATGACTTCTTGGTAGATTGATAAGTGAGTGTTTGATTTTATTTTTGTTGATGTATTCCCCTAGTGATTTCCTAGATTAAAATTGATAAAATTGTTTATACAGTGCTAAACTGTTTTGCACATACATTTATCTGTAATTTTTTTCTTGTGTGTGTTTGTTCCAGCTAGTAAGAGAATTTTGAATAAGATTGGATACTCTAAAGGTTTATAAAATACACTGCTAAGTTCTCTAGCTGTGTTGCTTTTTGAGAGAGAAGGGAGAGTTTGATTTACACTTTGAAATCTTTATTGATATTTGATTTTCTATGTTTTTTCCATCTCCTTTAATTCAACTTTATTAATTACATTATTCAAATGCTTTTTTCTCTTTTGTTATTAAAATGTCAATGTCTACCCCATTAACTCTGATTTTCTAAGTTTTTCTTGATTTTATTTCTCAAAGTTGTTACTGTATATATTTACTGGTTGTATATTGGTCTGTCAATAAAATTGATAATTCATGCATATTCTTTTGGCTGTGTCTGTTTAATTAATTTAACAGTGTTCCTTTAGTTCCTTTTAATTACTTGTTCTGAATGCAATTTTGCATAAAATGGATATAACCACAGCAACTTTGTTTTAATTTCTTTAGGTTGAAGGTTTTTGTCTTTTACTGTCCTGTGATATTCTGTTTTATGTGAATCTTGTTGTTAGTAAAGAATTAAATTAGACAGTTTTGTTTTTAATAGGATCTGAATATCTTTGCATTTATATGGGAGTCTACCCTTACATATAGAAGCCACTGCCTTAACATACACACTTGCTGTAGTCTGCGTTACATTCTTTTACACTTTGCTTTGGGTTGACTTTTGTAGTTCTGTCTTAGCCCAACCTTTTTATTTATCTCATGGACTATCTTTCTAGTTTTACCTATTTAAATACAAACAGTCTTGCGTGTGTGTGTGTGTGTGTGTGTGTGTGTGTGTGTGTGTGTGTGCATGTTTATCATATTATCCTAATAATTCATTATGGATAAATATGTCTGACAATTCTGCTTCAATATTCTTCATGTTTCTCAGAAGGATCCTTTAGTATACAATAACCAGTTAAACAACTGGGTAACCATTTTGACCTCACCTCACTCAGACACTCACATGATACATAGGATGAGGAATTTTACATATAGAATATCTTGAATTTATTCCATATGGCTAACTCATTTCCAAGTTTTAGTTAATACAGTCCAGTGTTTGAATCCCAATTTATAATTAAATCATTATATTCTTAACCTCAAAATATTCTGTTTTGATAGGACTCTAAATATTTCTGCTTGCAGGTAAATCTACATTTCTAAGAATTCTTTTTAAATAACTTTTTTTAAAGGTCTGTCTTCAAAGTACAAACAATGTGATTAATTGTGCCTTTAACAAAATCAATGACTAAATAAATTCAATATCTAAACACATTGTAAAAGGCTGAACAGAAGTGACTCCATTTTCTTAAACTTCTAAATTAAATTTTTTTTTCTTACTCTTTTAACCCTAATGGCATTGCCTGCAAATAGACATTAGAATACAATGATTCTTGTTCAAATGATTGCTAGAACATAATGACTCCTGCTTACACTGTACACAGAATTATTATAGAAGAAATTATTAACTCAGACGGCCATCCTTTTCTAGCTTACCAACTAGATCTTTTTGAGGTTAACAGGAACTGAATCCATGACTTGACTTCATGGAGGATGGTCACCATGAATCAGCTCCCACGCGAGAGGTTCCTTGATGTTTATCTGCAATTTTATGATTATGCCTGCATGTTCCTGCTTAGCTCACCATGAATCAGCCCCCCTACCGCCTGTCCCTATAAAACCCTTTGGCAAGTCTGGGAAAAGCGGAGATGGTCTTTGAGACATGAGTCCACCATTTCCACAGGCTGTGGCTTTTTGATTAAAGGCTGCCTTTCCTTATACCAATACTTGTTTCTCAATTATTGGCTATTGAGTGGTGAGCAAATGGACCTTTGGAGTTTTAGTAACAAATCTGGCAAGCCAAGTACAGAGGTTATGCAATCTCGGTGGCCTAGCTCCTTTGGCTGCTGCTGAGAGGCTTCGGCAACACCAGTGCATTGGTTGCTCATGGCTAGTTGACCCTGCAGCTGTGATCTTAGGGACTTTCCCAGCAGCTGCCAGAAAGTTTTTTCCCTCCAGGGACACTGCCTGTCCTCCCAGCCAAAGCGTCAGCTGCCTTTCTCACTTTCAGTTGGTGATAAGCCTTTTTTACTGGTAAGTCACATCAGTGTACATGCTGAGAGCACCCTACCCCGCTGTTTGAACCCTTTTTGGGTTGTTTGGATCCAGTCGGGTTATTTGAGGTACTAAACTGGTTGGGGAAGAAGAGACTCAAGGACTGTAATCCAGTTCCCCAAGAAAGGGAGTTTGTTTTGCTAGGTGTCTGTCCTGTTTGTCACTCTGGCTACTCATTCTAACTTTGTCTTGATCTATTGGGAGAGGAAAAGTCAGGGGTTTTCTACCTGTCCTTTAACTGTTATATGGCAGCTGGTCTGCTGGTGCCGTTTGTCCTCCTGAGTTGGCAGGGTCACCTTGGGAGAGTTGGCTGTTTTAGTTAAGTGCCAGTGGACTGCCAGTCAGACCCCTGTTCTTTTCCATTTGGGCATAGGGGGATCTACAGAGTCTCACTCACTAACAAAGTCATTAAAGCTTCTTTCTTTGAGGCAAACCAATGGAATGACCCCCATGTGGATGTGGGTCTTGGTCACAATATCAGACCCAGATTTCAACTGCTCAGGGCACTCAGTGGGCTCTTAAATCTTGAATTACGTTAATTATAACATTATGGGCCAGCCCAAAGTGCTTCAACATTTCTTTTAAGTGCTCTGTTTATTAAAAAGAATTAAATTCTGGGGTGCAGGGACACAACCCGGTGTTGATGGGATTCACATTAACAAACAAACAAACAAACAAACAAACAAACAAAAACAATAATTGGCAGTTGGGAAACGTGAGTCCAGGAAACATTACAGCAGTGTTTTTATACTCATTGTCTGGCTACTGCTGATCCCTTTGGGAAGGGACTCCTAAATGCCCTCACTTTGTGGGTGATCTTTCAGACCATCAAGACAGATAATTGTATCTGGGTAAAATCTTGTAAAGTATGCATGTCCCCACTAACCACTGTAACTCTCTAGTGGGAAATTGGAGACAAATTCTTGATCCTCATTCTCAGGTTTGGCACCACCACTGCTTCAGAAGACATGGGTGGGGCACCTTCAATCCCAGCTAGGAATGGAAGAATTTTAGCTGAATGGTCGAGTTATAGTTATAATCCCCTGACAAAGGGTATAAATGATTTTTTTTTATTAAAATAATCCTTGGGCCATGTATATTTTAGACTCGGAAAAACATTAGTCTCTAAGTGGTTCCCTTAATTATTTTATTATCCTCCAATTGAAGTTGTTTTGTCAGAGGTCAGGTAAATGAGATGAAATTCCTTACGTACAAGTTTTTCTGTTGTTATGTAATAAAGATTCCTCACAGGAAGGCTCACAGCTTGTGGTACAGAGGAAGGAAAAAGAAGGAGCTATTGAGCTCCTTACAGATAGCTGTTGTGCAGAGGAAAAGGGAGGATAAGGAGTGTGGCTTGCTAACAACATTAAACCCTCCAAACATACAGGGTAATCAGAATACTGTCCAAACGCCAAGGCTTCTGCCCGCAGTAACTTTACCTTCATCACCTTGTCCCCAAAACTTTCCAGATGATTTAGAGTCTGCTGGGGCTATTGCCCCAACCCAATATGACTCAGGCAGTGGAATGGTCTTCCCTTCTAAGACCTGACAGAGCACTCATTTTGGTCAGATGTTCCCCTTTACAGGACAGGGCAATTTCCATTAAGACAATACCCAGCTAGGGATGTTAATATAAAATTTAAAAAAAAAAAAAAAAAAAAAGGAGGAGGAGGAAAATCTAAGAATCAGATGATATTGCAAAATGAAAAAGTCTAATGAAAAATGAGGAAGCCCAGGGGCTCCCCTGAATTTATCAGAGCCTCCCTACTGGAGCCTCAGGTGCATTTGACAGTGGGGAACCAAATGATTGCTCAATATTAATCACCCAAATGACTCTTCTGATAAACAGCAACTTCATGTCCAGGTACCTCCAGAGCAAGCCCTATGATTGCTGATGCTACTCACCCATCCAGAAGAACAAAAGGAAGAACTCATATCACCACAGATCTATGAAAGAGTGAGTAAGCTTGTTTGGGTCGTGCCAAAAATATGGAACCAGTAGCCATTAAATTGAAGGAGGAGACACATGTTCCATGTGAGAGACAATATCCCTTAAAAGTCAGGCCTTTTATAGACATCCAACCAATTTTACTAACCTCCAACAACAAGGACATAAAACATCCAGTTGAAATCTTGGCATTGTTAAAAGCAGTTCTGCCGCCAGTTAAGGTTGCCCAGGCCATCAGAGAGATGATTTCCAAATAATTAAGGGAAACAAAACAGCCAGCAGAACAGCAAAATAGAAAACTAGGGGCTTTGATACCTCATGTGAACTTGTTTGTCTTTAAGTCCCATTACACAGATCAAGATGAGGAATATACTAGGAATGGGGCTTTACAAATACAGACTCAAACTCTTCATGGAAGATGAAGACCCATGGAATGATATTACTCCCTGAAACCCTAATATACCCAGTTATGAAACACCTGCATGAAGGGACTCATTATGGTCATGATGCTTTGTCAGATTTAGTCAGATCTTACTTAAAAGGACCCCACCTTCAGAGGACTATACAAATAATTACTCAAGGATGCCACTTATGTGCTAGAAATAACCCTAAGACTGAAAAGCTCCCACCTAGGAAGAGAATACAATACAAAGGGATATGCCCCTTTGAGGACTGGCAAACAGACTTCATTCAAATGCCCAAAACTGTGGAGAACATTAAATTTCTGTTGGTGTTCACGAACATTTTCTCTGGATGTATAGAAACAAAACTGAAAAGGCCACAGATGTAGCCAGGTTTTTGCTAAAAGAAATAGTTCCCTAATTTGGCTTACACAGCACAATGTAATGTGATAATGGACCTGCATTTATTTCAACAATAACACAGAAGGTGAGTGAAGCTCTACAAAACAAATGGAAACTATATTCGTCATGGAGACCTCAGTCCACAGTAAAAACCAAAAAGATGAATCACACTTTAAAAGGACTCTAGCCAAAATTTGCCACGAAACTCATCTAAAATGAGATAAAACATTACCCACTGTCTTGCTTAATACTAGGGTGGCACCTAGAAGTGGACTCAAATTGAGTCCTTTTAAAACTAGATATGGAAGACCCTCCCAAGCTTCCATGTTAAGGATTCCCTCTCTAGATATAAAACATGACTTTCATCTGAAAGCTTATGTACAAACAGTTATGTCAAACTCTAACTCTTCTATATCAGTTTGCCTTTTCCAGGTCAGCTTTTCCAGCAGACAAACCTCTACACACCTTCAACCCAAGAGACAGAACACTGCTAAAGACATGACCAAGACGAAGGTTCAGACCAACTGACTGAGAAATGGATGGGTCCTTATGATATCTTACTGACCACCCATTCCAAAAGCTTGCGAATGTTAAGCCTTGAATTTATCACATATAGGTTAAAAAAAAAAAAAAAGCACCATTGGAAGAGGAACCTTAGCCTGATCCATGAATTTATGACCTGTTAGAGGACCTCATACTTCTATTTAAAAAAAAGGAAAGTAATTAACACCATGGGTTTTTCTGTTGCTACTCTTATGTATAGCTTTGCTGTGCCAAACAAATAATTCCAACTTGTTTTTTTACATTGGGCCCAACACTATGCTGACAGGATACAAGTAGAGTGGGACTACTTCCTCCTTCCAGCACTTTGGGCCTACCTTGGTGGTTATCTAACTCCCACCATCGGGCACTTAAGTTGTATCACCCCTTTTTGGTGGAAACAAAGAAGCTGTACTTATGACCATTGGCCCAATAATACCCCCAAATTAGACTGAATTAAACCAACTCTCTGTGAACATACTATACACAAAACAGCTTTAATTAACTAAAAAATGAGCTTGATTTAAAAAAAAGCTGTTTTACAAAATAGCATGGCTTTGGATATGTTGACTGCAGCTTAAGGTGGGACCTGTGCTATACTTAAAGCTGAATGCTATGTATATATTCCAGATAATTCAGGCAATATTTCATGTGCTTTAAAAGATATGCAATGGCAGGATTGTTTCTAAGTGTAAACCTACTTTGTCTTTAACTGATTGGGTCTCCTCCTGGTTTGGAAGAGGAAGGGGATTATCCTGGTAGAAAAAGATTTTAATTGTTTTAATAATTATAGCATTTTTAGAAATTTTTCTTTGTTACATTGTATACTGTTGCTGCAATCTTTGCATGGGAATGCAAGAGTGATGGACCCAAAGAATATTCAATCCCCGATTTAAAATTCCCCTTGTCATCCCTGTCCAGCTAGAAACAGTCAGAATGAACCCAACACCCCTCATTCCATAGAGATGGAATGAAACATTTGACAGTGGGGAGTTTGTAACAGGCTGATCAGAAGTGACTCCATTTTGTTAAACTTTTAAATTGAAAAGAATTTTTTTTTTTTTGACTCTTGTAACCCTAACCACATAGCTTGCAGCTGGACATTAGAATACAATGATTCTTGTTCAAATGATTGCTAGAACATAATGACTCCTGCTTACACTGTACACAGAATTATTATAGAAGAAATTATTAACTCAGATGGCCATCCTTCACTAGCTTACTAACTAGATCTTTTTGAGGTTAACAGGAACTGAATCCACGACTTGACTTCATGGAGAATGGTCACCATGAATCAGCTCCCACGCGAGAAGTTCCTTGATGTTTATCTGCAATTTTATGATTATGCCTGCATGTTCCTGCTTAGCTCACCATGAATCAGCCCCCCTACCACCTGTCCCTATAAAACCCTTTGGCAAGTCTGGGAAAAGTGGAGATGGTCTTTGAGACACGAGTTCACCATTTCTTCAGGCTGTGGCTTCCTGATTAAAGGCTGCCTTTCCTTACACCAACACTTGTCTCTCAATTATTGGCTATTGAGTAGCGAGCAAATGGAACTTTGGGGTTTCAGTAACGACATTTTCATGAACAAAACTGGGGGAAATAGAAGGAAAAGAATTTCAAAACATAGACCAGGAAACAATCACAAAATATAGGTTATATTATCACTTTTCAACTTTAAAAAAAAAAAAAAAAAGCTTCCAAGAAAACAAACATTGGTACTCCAGTAAGACTTCCTATTCTGAGTAATGTAGCATTTTTTTTCTAAGTTTTATGAACATAGAAGTTTTAGAACACATACAGACACTTAGGAAAAGAAAAACTAGTTCCTTGGAAATGATGACTCTAGGGAAATTTGTAAGATTTTGAGCACCTGTATGACCCTACATTTTCTTTAATTATTGGTTAGAGATAAGCCACATTATTTCATTCTAAATAAAAATTAAGGTACTTTGGCCATGTGTTTTCTCAACAAATCCTAATTAAGTGAACGAGTAAGTTATGGCTATACTAGTGAACCTATTAAATATTCATGCTTTTTTATACGTTTTATGAGAAACTTTTGTAATAACACAGGGAAATAACTGAAGTTTTGTTAAGATTCAGTAAATTCTTAACCTCTCCATTTTTCATTTCTTAAAATAGATTTTATTTATTTTATTTTATTTTTTTAATTTAATTTTATTTTGTCGATATACATTGTGGCTGATTATTGCTCCCCATCACCAAAACCTCCCTCCCTTCTCCCTCCCCCCCTCCCCCCCAACAATGTCCTTTCTGTTTGCTTGTAATATCACCTTCAAGTAATTGTGGTTATTATATCTTCTTCCCCCCTCCCCCAGTTTTGTATGTGTGTGTGTGTGTGTGTGTGCGTGTGTGTGTGTGTGTGTGTGTGTGTGTGCATGTGTGTGTGAGTGTGTGTGTGTGTGAATCTATATATTAATTTTTAGCTCCCACCAATAAGTGAGAACATGTGGTATTTCTCTTTCTGTGCCTGACTTGTTTCACTTAATATAATTCTCTCAAGGTCCATCCATGTTGTTGCAAATGGCAGTATTTCATTCGTTTTTATACCTGAGTAGTATTCCATTGTGTAGATGTACCACATTTTCCGTATCCACTCATCTGATGATGGGCATTTGGGCTGGTTCCAACTCTTGGCCATTGTAAAGAGTGCTGCGATGAACATTGGGGAACAGGTATACCTTCGACTTGATGATTTCCATTCCTCTGGGTATATTCCCAACAGTGGGATGGCTGGGTCGTATGGTAGATCTATTTGCAGTTGTTTAAGGAACCTCCATACCATTTTCCATAGAGGCTGCACCATTTTGCAGTCCCACCAACAATGTATGAGAGTTCCATTTCTCCGCAACCTCGCCAGCGTTTATCGTTCAGAGTCTTTTGGATTTTAGCCATCCTAACTGGGGTTAGATGTTATCTCAGTGTGGTTTTGATTTGCATTTCCCGGATGCTGAGTGATGTTGAGCATTTTTTCATATGTCTGTTGGCCATTTGGATAACTTCCTTAGAGAAATGCCTGCTTAGCTCTTTTGCCCATTTTTTAATTGGGTTGCTTGTTTTCTTCTTGTAAAGTTGTTTGAGTTCCTTATATATTCTGGATATTAATCCTTTGTCAGATGTATATTTTGCAAATATTTTCTGCCACTCTGTTGGTTGTCTTTTAACTCTGTTAATTGTTTCTTTTGCTGTGCAGAAGATTTTTAGTTTGATATAATCCCATTTGTTTATTTTTCCTTTGGTTGCCCGTGCTTTGGGGCCGTATTCATGAAATCTGTGTCCCGTCCTATTTCCTGAAGTGTTTCTCCTATGTTTTCTTTAAGAAGTTTTATTGTTTCAGGGTGTATATTTAAATCCTTAATCCATTTTGAGTTGATTTTAGTATACGGTGAGAGGTATGGATCTAGTTTCATTCTCCTGCATATGGATATCCAGTTATCCCAGCACCATTTGCTGAAGAGGCAGTCCCTTCCCCAGTGAATAGGCTTGGTGCCTTTGTCAAAGATCAGATGGCAGTAAGTGTGTGGGTTGATTTCTGGATTCTCTATTCTATTCCACTGGTCAGTGTGTCTGTTTTTATGCCAGTACCATACTGTTTTGGTTATTATCGCTTTGTAGTATAGCTTAAAGTCAGGCAGTGTTATGGCTCCAGCTTTATTTTTTTTGCTCAGCATTGCTTTGGCTATGCGTGGTCTTTTATTGTTCCATATAAATGTCTGGATAGTTTTTTTCCATTTCTGAGAAAAATGTCTTTGGAATTTTGATGGGGATTGCATTGAATTTGTATATCACTTTGGGTAGTATGGACATTTTCACTATGTTGATTCTTCCAATCCAAGAGCATGGGATATCTTTCCATCTTCTTGTATCCTCTCTAATTTCTCTCAGCAGTGGTTTGTAGTTCTCATTATAGAGATTTTTCACCTCCTTGGTTAACTCAATTCCTAAGTATTTTATTTTTTTGGTGGCTATTGTAAATGGGCAGGCTTTCTTGATTTCTCCTTCTGCATGTTCACTATTGGAGAAAAGAAATGCTACTGATTTTTGTGTGTTCATTTTGTATTCTGCCACTGTGCTGAAATCATTTATCAATTCCAAGAGTTTTTTTGTAGAGGTTTTAGGCTGTTCGATATATAAGATCATGTCATCTGCCAACAGGGACAGTTTGACTTCCTCTTTTCCAATCTGGATGCCCTTTATTTCCTTCTCTTCTCTGATTGCTCTGGCTAGTACTTCCAACACTATGTTGAATAGGAGTGGTGAGAGTGGGCATCCTTGTCTAGTTCCTGTCCTTAAAGGAAAAGCTTTCAGCTTTTGCCCATTCAGGATGATATTGGCAGTGGGTTTGGCATATATGGCTTTAATTATGTTGAGATACTTTCCCTCTATACCTAACTTATAGAGGGTCTTTGTCATGAATGAGTGCTGAACTTTATCAAATGCTTTTTCAGCATCTATAGAGATGATCATATGGTCCTTGTGTTTGAGTTTATTAATATGGTGTATCACATTTATTGATTTGCGTATGTTGAACCAACCTTGCAACCCTGGGATGAATCCCACTTGATCATGATGAATAATTTTTCGTATGTGTTGCTGTATTCTGTTTGCTAGTATTTTAGTGAGGATTTTTGCATCTATATTCATCAAGGATATCGGCCTGTAGTTTTCTTTTTTGGTTATATCTTTACCTGGTTTTGGTATCAGGATGATGTTTGCTTCATAGAATGATTTTGGGGATTTGTGTCCGTTTCAATCTTTTGGAATAGTTTGTAAAGAATTGGTGTCAATTCCTCTTTGAATGTTTGGTAAAATTCTGCTGTGAATCCATCTGGTCCTGGGCTTTTCTTTGTTGGGAGCCTTCTGATAACAGCTTCAATCTCCTTTATTGTTATTGGTCTGTTCAAATTTTCTACATCTTCATGGTTCAGTTTTGGGAGCTTGTGTGTGTCCAGAAATTAATCCATTTCCTCCAGATTTTCAAATTTGTTGGCGTATAGTTGTTTATAGTAGTCTCGAATGATTCCTTGTATTTCAGATGAATCAGTTGTAATATCGCCTTTTTCATTTCTAATTTTTGTTATTTGAGTCTTCTCTCTTCTTTTTTTTGTTAGCCATGCTAATGGTTTGTCAATTTTATTTATCTTTTCAAAAAACCAACTTTTTGATTCGTTGATCTTTTGAATTGTTTTTTGGTTTTCAATTTCATTCAGTTCTGCTCTGATCTTAGTGATTTCTTTCCGTCTGCTAACTTTAGGTTTGGATTGTTCTTGTTTCTCTAGTTCTTTAAGGTGAAGTGTTAGGTTGTTCACTTGCCATCTTTCCATTTTTCTGAAGTGAGAGTTTAATGCAATAAATTTCCCCCTCAATACTGCTTTTGCAGTATCCCACAGGTTTTGGTATGATGTATCATTGTTTTCATTAATTTCAATAAATTTTTTGATTTCCTGCTTGATTTCTTCTTGGACCCATATGTCATTAAGTAGAATGCTGTTTAATTTCCATTTGTTTGTATAGTTTCCAGAGTTTCATTTGTTTTTAATTTCTAGTTTTAATCCATTGTGGTCTGAGAAGATACATGGGATAATTCCAATTGTTTTGAATTTATTGAGACTTGATTTGTGACCTAATATGTGATCTATCCTGGAGAATGATCCATGTGCTGATGAGAAGAATGAATATTCTGAGGTTGTTGGGTGGAATGTTCTGTAGATATCTGCCAATTCCAATTGGTCTAGACTCTTGTTTAGATCTTATGTTTCTCTACTGATTCTTTGCCTACATGATCTGTCTAATATGACAGTGGGGTGTTCAGGTCCCCTGCTATTATGGTATTAGTGTTTATTTCCTTCTTTAGGTCTAATAGAGTTTGTTTTATAAATCTGGCTGCTCCAACATTGGGTGCGTACCTATTTATGATTGTTATGTCTTCTTGATGGATCAGTCCTTTTATCATTAAGTAGTTTCCCTCATTGTCTCTTTTTATGGTTTTTAGTTTAAAGTCTATTTTGTCAGATATAAGAATAGCTACTCCAGCTCGTTTTTCTTTTCTGTTTGCATGGTAAATCTTTTTCCATCCTTTCACTCTTAGTCTGTGTGAATCTTTATGGGTGAGGTGGGTCTCTTGTAGGCAGCATATAGTTGGGTCCTCCTTTTTGATCCAGTCAGCCAGTCTGTGTCTTTTGATTAGGGAATTTAAGCCTTTTACATTAAGGGTTGTTATTGAAAGGTGTTGATTTATTCCTAGCATTTTATTGGTTGTTTGGTTGTCATAGGTGTCTTTTGTTCCTTGCTTTCTGATTTACTGTTTGGTTTCTGTGTCTGTTGGTTCCATAGGTTGTAGATAGAGTTTTTGTTTGCTTGTTTTCTCTTCATGAATGCCATTTTTATTATACTAGTGGGTTTTGATTTTTCTTGGGATTTTATGGCAGTGGTAGTTATTTTTCAGGAACCAAACCCAGTACTCCCTTGAGGATTTCTTGTAAGGGTGGTCGTGTGGTAGTGAACTCCCGCAGTTTTTGTTTGTCTGAGAAATATACTATTTGCCCTTCATTTCAGAAGGATAGCCTTGCAGGGTAGAGTATTCTTGGCTGGAAATCTTTGTCTTTTAGTATTTTGAAAATATCATCCCATTCCTTTCTAGCTTTTAGGGTTTGTGATGAAAAGTCTGATGTTAGCCTGATTGGGGCACCCTTATAGGTGATTTGATGCTTCTCTCTTGCAGCTTTTAAGATTCTCTCTTTGTCTCTGAGTTTTGCCAATTTGACTATGATATGTCTTGGAGAAGGCCTTTTTGGGTTGAATACGTTTGGAGATCGTTGAGCTACCTGGATCTGAAGATCTGTGACTTTTCCTATACCTGGGAAGTTTTCTGCCACTTTTTTGTTGAATATGTTTTCAATGGAATCTCCATTTTCCTCCCTCCCCTTCTGGAATACCCATGACTCGGATATTTGAGCGCTTAAGGTTGTCTGATATCTCTCTCAGATTTTCTTCCATGTCCTTGATTCTTTTTTCTTTCTTTTTGTCTGCTTGTGTTATTTCAAACAGCCCATCTTCAAGTTCAGAGGTTCTCTCTTCAACTTCGACAAGCCTGCTGGTTAAACTCTCCGTTGTGTTTTTTATTTCGCTGAATAACTTCTTCAGTTCAGCAAGTTCTGCTACATTTTTTTTCAGGACATTGATTTCTTTGTACAATTCCTCTTTCAGATCCTGTATACTTTTCCTCATTTCATCATGATGTCTAGCTGTGTTTTCTTGTTATCTCATTCAGTTTCCTTAGAATTATCACTCGAAATTCCTTGTCAGTCATTTCAAGGGCTTCTTGTTCTATAGGATCTAGAGTTTGAGATTTATTAACTTTTGGTGGTGTACTTTCTTGACTTTTTGTATTTCTGGTATCTTTTTTCTGATGTTTATTCATTGTGGCAGGGGGTTTCACAGTCCACCGGTTTGAGACTAATGACTAACTAGGATGTTGCTGTGGTTGCCAATTTCGTATGGCTACCTCCGTGGCTGCTCAGTTGGCCTCTAGTGCCTTGTGTGTGTGGTTGCCTCGGGTCTTGGGCTTCTCCGGGGAGCCACCTTTCTGGTCAGGTTGGACTCTGCTGGGCTGGTGGATCACATACCACAGGGTGTGTGATCGCTGTTGAGCTTTCACTTCCTGTGCAGGACTTCTCCCTGTTCCGTGTGCTCTGGCCCAGGCTGTTGGATCGTGCAGTGGTGACCCCACAGGATGTGTGGTTTCTGTCAAGTCTCCGCCTCCCTGGCCGCACGTCTCCCCACTCTGTGCGCACTGTGCTGGGCTGGGGCGTGTCTTCTGCAACCCTCATCTATCAGCTGGGCCTTCAAGACCCTGCTCGGCACCGCCTCGCCCAGGAGGTCTACCAGGTTTCTGCTAGGCACAGACGACCGGTCACTCTAGGTGCCTTTGTAGCACTGTGTAGATCCTTCTTGGGACTTGTTCACCTTTGTATCCCCCCGGTATAAACCGAGTCTAGCGCCCGCCTGCAGCCAGCTCTCCGGCAGGTTCAAGCGGACCTGGGAACTCTCCTACCACACTATTCCCAACCAGAAATTGGTTAGGCTTTTTTCTGAACTGGTGGCCACAGAAATGGTAACTGCTTCCCAGTAACAGGAAGTTTATCGGGGGCCGGAGTCCAGGGTGTGGTGGAGTGACAGTCGGCCCGCCCGTATTTCCTTGCCCTCCCGACACTGGCCGGGAACGCCCCACGCCACCAACCCGCCAGAGAACCGTGGAGGGAGTGGGAGGGGAGGCCAGTCCGCAGGCTCCGGAAAGCCCCGCGCCAGGCCAGGCAAGTGGGAAGGCTCAGTGATGGCCGAGCCGGGCGGAGCTGCTAGCTCCTGGGAAAATGGAGGCAGCCCCGGGGTGGTGAGTGGCCTGGTGATGCAGGCGGGAGCCAGGTGGGCTTCAGCCCCGCTAACAGGGCTGGTCCAGGGGTCACTCACAGGGTTGTGCCAGGTCGGGCGCTCACTCTGTCTCTGGTTTGTTGCCTTCCCGGGTTCTCGGCCGCTGCCGCCTCGGGCTGTTCAGTCGCGGCACGGCTCGGGCGCTCCCAGGAATCTTCTTTAATGCCGGCCTGAAACCTCGAATCCTGAATAGGGCAGCTGGCCGCCTTCAGCGCGGCCCCGGCCTCCGGGATCCTGGCTGCATCCACAGCAGCCCTGGCGCCGTGTTCCCTGTTTCTAGACTCGCTTTTGCAGCTAAGAAACAGTTCTTTTCTTGCTCCACATTTCAAAGCTGTTGCCTGTAAATGAGGCAGCCTCTCCTGCCGGGGGCAAAGTGGCGGTCACCCCCCACGACCGGCCACCAGCAGCCTTAAAATAGATTTTAAAACAACACAATACTTTGAGGTATTTCACTTTTTTACTTGAATTATTCATTGTTCTCTTTAAAATACTTTCTTTTAGTAGGTGTAGTTGTTTAAAAAAGATTAAGCTCTCTGACAACTCTTGATGTGTGAATATAGTCACTGAGATTACAAAAAAGACATGTTTAGTTATTCGTATATGATTACTGGGGACTTAAAAGTATAAACTTATTCTTGTTAAACTTGTTTGGCTCAAATTATAAATGAATTTTAAGTAATTTCAAAAATTTTTCAGCCGCACAAAAGAAAAATCCTGCTACATATTACTGCTGACAGAAAATGTTATTTTGGGGTTTTTAGCTTATAGAGGAAAAAAGTTAGGTCACATAGAAGAAACTAACTTCCATGTTCAGTAACTTGAGTGAGATAGAATTTATAACAAAATTTATCCTCAATAAGGAATCTAAATAAACTTAATCAAATACTTACAGTTTTTGCAAGGCATTAGAACAACTTTCAGAATTAGAGGACTGAAACGATTTCAACTAGCTAGTCCAGTCGAGTGTCCAGTCACATTTTACACAGTCCTTTGTGAACTGCTTTTTTTCTGTTTGTGGAAAAGGGAGTTCACTTTTTGAATACTTATGTCTATATTTCCTTGTTATAAAGCAGATGGTTATTAGCAAAATTTTAGTTAAACTTTCCAGTTTAAATTATTTAATTGCTAAACATCACAGAAATTAGTATATTTAAAGATTTATAATTAAAGCTCTTCTACAACTATTAAAGGTGAGAGTTTCTATCATGATTTTTTTATAAAATCAAAC
Source organism: Cynocephalus volans (assembly GCF_027409185.1). NCBI lineage: Eukaryota > Metazoa > Chordata > Mammalia > Dermoptera > Cynocephalidae > Cynocephalus > Cynocephalus volans. Next base: position 64,984,880 of record NC_084464.1, read on the forward strand.
AGCATGACTTAGAATGTCAGTCTCCTACTTAAAAAAGTAACTATATTCATGGCATTGCACCAACACCAGGAGGATGATGATTAGAATAGATGGAATGGAGGAGAATCTACAACGGCACCAATATTGTCAGCTGTCTACCAGAACAGCAGCTACCATTAGTGTCAATGACAAATCCAAGAGTTATATCTTAAGAACAATGGTATAAATGACGAGGACATAATGGAATTTCAAGGGCATTAGGGAGAAAGCTCAATAACCCACTTTGAACTAGAAGAAAAGCTCTTTGGATGAAGATCCATGAATTATGCTAAGCATAAGAGTCATTTAATGACCTTGTTGTTTCCACCAGTTGGTCGTGCCTGATGCAAAAGTAGTCTTGGCCATATATTTGGCCAGTCTAATTGGGATGAGATGATATCTCAACATGGTTTTGAATTGCACTTCCCTGATGCTTAGCGATGCTGAGCATTTTTTCATGTGTCTGTTGGCCATTTGTATATCTTAGTTTGAGAAATGCTCATTCAGAAACTTTGCCCATTTTTAAATCAGATTATCCATGTTTATCACAGCTCTATTTATGATAGCCTAGAACTGGAATCAACCTAAATGTCCACTGTCGGATGACTGGACAAGGAAAATGTGGTATGTATACACAATGAAATACTACTCTGCCATAAAAAAGGAATGAAATTCTGCCATTTGCAGCAACATGGATGAACTTGGAAAAAATTATGTTAAGTGAAATAAGTCAGGCACAGAAAGAGAAATACCACATGCCCTCACTCATAAGTGGGAGCTAAAAAAAAAATGAAAAAATAAAAAGAAAGAAAGAAAGATACAATAATCACAATTCATTCATTGAACTTTCAAAAGGAGAGAACAGAACTGAAACCACCAGAAGTGGGAAAGGGGGTAGCGGGAAAGTGGTAAAAGGCCACAAAAAATAGCAACATTGTACAATGTTGGATGTAATTATTATTTTGAATTGAGCACCTCATATTGCACAAAGGTATGGAGTACCCACAGATATGTACAGTCAATTATGTTTCAATAAATAGAAATAAATAAATTAAAAGGAAGCACTAGGAAAATAGAAGAAATAAACAAGAGAGTTTTAGTTTCAAGAACTAGATATTATTGAAACACTTTCAGATCATTCTTGCCCTTCTGTAAACTCTACTTTTACCTAGGTTAAACACTTTTATCTGAGTGTTACATCAATGCTACGGAAAGCATAAAAAACTTTGTTAACAGAAATTGTGTTTTAAAAAGAAATTAGTTAAAATAAACTAAAATCACATTCACTAAAATTTTATCTATATTAATGCCCATTTCTTTTTTTCCTCCAAGAAGGAATTTAATTATATGCTCTTTTAACTTTAAAAAAAAATAACTTAAGACATAATTTGCCAGAACTTTTTTCATAGAAAAAAAATCAATAAAACAATATAAAATTTTCAAATATTTTTGATTGGATATCAACAGATAAATCTGCGAGTCAGTATATATTAAAAAATAAAAAATCTTACAAATACTATTGCCAAATTGTATTCTCCCTCTTAAGACTAAAGTGATTCTTGGTCACTTTTAAATTTTGCCCTAACTATTGTAGCATTTCCTTTAATAATAACTTAATTTTTCTTTTTGAAAATCATATTCACAAAATTTTGCATTTAAATGTAAATATTTAATCCTCTTACCTTAACTATAGGCCACACTAGTTAATTAAAAATATGGACTGCTATTTGTTCATGAAATAAATTAGGTACAAATCCAAATAAAACTTATCCTCTCCTGTCAGTGACTTTCAGGTCAAGCAATATCCTTTTAGACCTCTTACCAGAATGGAAGGTCATTGTACTCCATTTAGAAAATGAACCATGAGATAAAAAATATTCCATTTATTATGCTGAGTTAATATAATTTTTCAGAATGACATATTGCAGAAAAAAAGTTTTACATGATGCTCTAAGTCCACATAATTGCAAATATTCTCAAATTGTATTCATAAAATAAATGCTATTAATTTATACACATGTGATATGGCAAATTAAAAAAAAAAGAAGGTACCTCACATATTTTCTGAAGTGTCTCAGAACCTAATTCTATTCACAACATTGCTCAAAAAATGTGCAAGAAGGAATGAACATTTGGGTTGTAATAAAACTGCTTTGGGAGAATATTTGTCAAGTGACTGAATTGCAGGCTATTTATTGCCTGCCACAAAATAAAATTTCCAAGTGTTCAAAAAAAAAAAAGAAAAAACTTTTAAAATGTCACACGATACAATCTCCCTCAAAGCCTCCCAGCAAGTAGAAGAGGCCACATAGTTATGGTTGGACATTCATGTTTCTACTTTGGAGTCAGAAGCCAAGAAAACACATGAATGTTAAGACGAAGTTAAGATTTTCTAGCCCTTTAGTGAGAACTGCTAGTACTGAGGTAAAGGTAGTGGTACAGCAATAAGCCAAACACAGAGACCTGAGAACCACAGTTTTACAGAAAGGAAAGGTTATATACAGAAAAATGTGTTCTGAGAATTAGTACTCTCTGTAAGGATAAAGCTGGCTTTTATTTAAAAAGGACTTTTTTTTCTTTTCTGTCATTAAAGCTAGACCAGAATTTAGCTGGTGAGATTAGAATATAGCTGATAAAATATGTAAGCAATATATTAATTAGCATTGTTTTAATTTTTGATTTTTTGCTAGCCAAACACAATTATTAAGAACCAACATTGCTAAAGAAAAGAACGTTTTGCTACATACACCCAAAACATTTCCTCAGTAAAATAAACTACATGTACATAATGCAATAAAATTTTTCTAAAGCATTTAAATATACAATCCTAGAGAAAATTGAAAGACATCGTTTAGATGATTTTATGTTTCTTAAAACTCAGATACTTTTAAAATTCTATGCACTTTTTTTTTGCGGTTGTTTGGATGTTGCTTTTTGCTAGTCAGAGAAAAATCATGGTAAGCTAGGAATAGCATATCAATATATGCTAGAAACATAAAACAAGCTAGTTAAGTAAGGTAAACATTTTAGAGTATCGGAAGAAGTCAAATTGAAGAAGTACTAACAAAAACCCACAGGAGTTTTTAGGCAATAGCAGTGCAATTATAACATTTCAATAATTGAGGAAAAAATATCTGACTCTATGACTTTCAAATAAAGATATTTGGAGTAAAATAACCAGTTAGATTTCTAGGGAAGCAAGATATGTTTATTAACTATGGGACTATAAACCACATATCTATAGAATTACATTTTCCCATTATTTGATGAGGAAAATTTTATTATTTGATGAAAAATAAAATGATCCCCTGAGTTTTTCTACATCATTTTTTCTCAGTCAGTTCCACATTGTAACCTATTACTTTAATGGAATAGATTAGTCATTAGCACTGCTGACCACTTTTTTTTTAGGTTTCTTTTTCTCTGGTATATAAGATACAATTGCTCTTTCCCACCCTCTGAAAGTTAGGTGTGGTTATAGGGCTGGGACTAGAATGAGTAGAGTGAGAAACTCGTTTCCGGTGTAAAATTTAAGGGGATGACAAAAAACTAAGTAATTAAGAAAAATAATATTTAAATGTAATACTTTTAAAAGTTAAAATCAATTCAAAAAATTCAGGATGATCAAAATATCAAAATGTAAATAAAGGTAGAATCAGTATTACTGATTTTTCCTTTGTCTCAGGCTGCAACATGGCTTGGTTTGGCTCTGTTCTGATCCATGAATAAGTGGTCTCTAATTGTAATATATAAGTTTATAATCATGTTCAGGGGGAGAATCAATTATTGACTATGTACATATAATAAAAATTATTAAAAGATTAGAATCATATTATCAGTCAATCTTATTCAAACAAAAATATCTAATCTCATTTATTTATAACTCACTGTGTTGACAATTCAATGGATTGCTGTATTACTGCTATATCTTTACACAATTATGTGCAAGTAGAGACATTTATAAATAAAACACACTTGAAAAGCAGATATATTTCTCACATATAAATCTAGTCAGTTAGCTATTTGTTCAGATTATGTTAATTTATTTAATGATTTAATAATTGAGCATCTTCTATGTCCAACTAAAACTTTTCTAATTATATAATGGGAGTGCAAGAAAAGCCCTTGCCTTAAAAAAAAAAAAAAAAGACAACCTCATGGGAAAAAAGATACACTCAATGTCCTATCTCAGAAAGATTGAGTTACAAGAGTTTAGTAAGTCAGTTGTTTGGATCAAAGTGCATTTTCTGCATAGAAACACAATTAACTTCTCAATATACATTGTAGTTGATATTCATGACCTTTCACCCATTCCTCTTCCCCCCTACCTCTCTCCAGAAAAATAGATGGTTTTTGAACCTCTATTTTAAACACCACTAAACCAAAGGAGTCTGCTACAGAAATCATTAGTGTATATACATTTAGTTCTTCTCTCCCTTTTGAGCATCCAGAAAGACTGGACACCGTATTGCCCTTGCAATAATGTGAGACCATGTGACTGGTTTAGATCAATGGGATGAGAGTAGAAGTTATGTATGAAGAGTTGTGGGATCTCACATAGACTGAATTTACCATCTGTGTTGCCTCAAGGAATGGGAACCCCTCTGGATAAGAAATGGAGTGTGCAGCAAAAACCTAAAGAAACTGTAAAGAAGTCTTCCTCATCAAAATAACAAACAGCAGCTTTTAGTCAGTGGGTGATAAGATGGTGCCCTATACACAATGGCAGACCGGAACTTGAGATCAGGAAACTCAGGCAAGTTGCCTACAAAGTGACACGATCCTTTGGGGCTAATAGAGCTGTTTCAAGACTGAATATAAAATATGACAGGTCCAACAACTCTAAAAGGCAAATATGTTGAGAAGTATCAGAAGTATGTGCTGTGAAAGTCATACTAGTTTATGTGTTTTCTAATTGCCAAGCTTATCTTTTAAAAATGTTGGCAGTTAGTTAACTTTGTTTAAAGTTTTAATTGATTTTACCTGCCCTAAATTGCATCAGGAGGAGAATGTATGCTCATGTTTAGGCCACAGCACATCTCTGCCTGTGGTAACTGAAGCAAGAGAAAGTAAAACTTAGAGATCCTTGGAGACTCCATCAGACTTACCTTTCACAGAAAAACTTTGGAAGCTCTGCATTCTGTTTTTTAGAGTAAGTATATTTCCTGATTGGGCACCCCAAATTAAGAGGGCTGAGTCAGAGCATATTTCAAGATTTTAGTTCTAAATGACAAGGAGAACGATAGGACCGTTGACATGAGCAGAAGGTTAGAGAACATTACGTGGAAAATGGAAAGTTGTGATTTGGCAATATTGAGTTTGAAGTAATGGTGAGATAACATATAACTTAATGATCATGTGCCAGGTTGGCTTGTGCTGTGTGCCCAGGTTTTCTTTGCAAATTCTGGGTTTAAAATGAAAGTCAAGTTCTGATGAATGTAGTATTTAATAACATGTGCAATGTTCCATGGTGACAAATAGAAAAATATAAATAACTGTGAGGATTTCACATGCTTCACTGAGAATATGCTATTTGAGTTTTATCTAAAATCATGAGCACAAATTTGCTGTATAAACTAGCAGGGAAAAGGCAAAGGCAAAGATATCCAAAGCTCTATGTGTATAAAATCACATAATACATTTGACTAACTGAAAGTAGTTTGGTAGGGGTGGGAAGAAGAAAGAGAATAATAAAAGTGATTTTGGAGAATGTGGCTTGCAGTATGATAAAGAATGTCTGGGCCATGAAATGGAATTTGAATTTTATTCTGTAAGCATTGTAGAGCAGTTGCAAGTTTTTAAGAAGAGGAAAGATTGATCCAAGTTATATTTTAGAAAGATCAATCCGACAAGATAGTATAAAGAATGAATTCTATAAGGACAAGATGAGATACAGAGGGAACATTTATGAGGCTTTTGAAATATTTCAGGTGAAGAATAATCAGAACCTAAAAAGTCAGTATCAAGAGGATACAAAAGAGGGAATGAATGCCAAAGCTATTTAGAATATAAAATCAGTCTATTTTGATGACATTGTACATGTAGTGCTCACTACTTAGGAATAGTTTAGGATGTATTAAGATGGAAAGGGAAGGATATAGTTCATGTTGCAAAGGGAAATATCTAAGGTGACAGCCAGTTTTCTGACTTGGCAGACCTTCCATTTCACTAGCCATTTATGGGGTAGGGCGGAGTGCCTACTGATCAGTAGCACGTGCTGAATGTTACCAAGAGAATGATCAACTTTCAGTCCACGCTTTCTAGTTTGTCCTTAATTACAACTTCAAGGGTTGCTTGGAGCTTCAGAATTGGTAGGGGGCAGGTTAGTTTTGTTGTAATTGACAAAATTACTGAGACCCAAGAGATCTGAATAAGGAGGTCCTTATTTAAAGGAACACAGGATTGTCTCTTCAGTCTGTCCTTCTAAAACTAAGTACAGTGACATTAATCTAGATTATTGTTAGGTTCCATCTCTGATGTTCCTCATTGTTTCAAAAATGCTCCTGAGAGGGGCACAGCTCTTCCTCCAGCTTGTGGTTGCCAAGGGACTAAGTCCTATCAAGTGCGTCCTAGTTCTTCCCCCTTCTCCTGTATTTTCTTTTCATTATTTAAAATGAAAGTAATCATCCCATTCTGTCTTTCCAAAAAAAGAGAATTTATCACATTGACAAAAAATTTCAGTAAAATAGCAATAAAATATCCGTGCATGATAAAGAAGAAAGGTCTATTGCTCCACTTATTTAATGGCTTTCTGGGATTTTTCTCCTTAGAAACTTCTAAGAGAAAATAAAGAATATGAAGTGTTTTGTTTGCTTGAAGTCCTAGCTTTATTTTTGAGAACATGGTTCAAAAAGTAGTATTAATATTATTGTTAATGCCAATGGAATAATACTTTAATTCTGATGACCCAGAAGAAAATTTCTGCAAAATCTGATTTGTGTGTCCAATAATAAAGATAAAAAATCCTAATGCCCATGCACACTTTGACTTAGGCAGACATGTGGGCTATTTTCCACCTTGCTAACAGATATGAAGTTTTCTTATCTATGGGCTGGATCTGCAACCAAGGGCAGCAATAATAGTTTTGGGGGGGGGGATGAGAAAATAGTTGCTGGTAGTCATAGAAGTAACAAGGGGAGGTGAAAAGTAAAAGAGACCATAGAACATCACAAATGCAAAAGAGAGATAACCACGAAAATAGGGAATATGACTATAGTGTCAGGCTGATAAAAGGAAGAGGATTAGAAATCGTACATTCTCCTAATAAATTTCAAACAGCCATTCTCCCATTAAATTTCTGCTAGTTTTTCTACAAAACCAGTTTTCATAATGACTGTAGACTTTTTGTTTAGTGAGGACAAAAGGTAAAGCATGCCAGTCTTGGGCAAGCATTCACAGAGAGGATAGTATTCCTTTGTTAATGCAAAAAATGGGTGTGTGCCATTTAGAGAAAACAAGGTGAACAGTAGAGTTTGTTTAAGTTGGACAAATTATGTTTCAGGTAAATCTGTAAAATATTGGTGGAAATATCTGACAGAGAGTGGTGGATATAAAGTTCTGAAGCTTAATAATCAGGAACAGAGACAAAAAAGAAGGTGTGAATTTCAAGAATAATCGAGTGCTCAACAGTTCAAGTACCCAAATGACATCTTTAGCTCAGCACCAGCCCATTGGCTGGTGGCCTCTTCCACCACCATTCAACCAACCTCTTCTCAGCTCATCTTTTAGGAGCTGAATTTATATCTATATTTTAGGGCACTTGCTAATGTGCGCTATAGGTAAATATCCAAGGACGATGACTATTTATTACATGATTCCCAAAAATTGACTGTTGCTTGGATTCAATAATCTTACACCCTTGTATCAGCAGTCAGTATAACGTTAACAATGGTTGTAGGCATGAAAGAAAAGCTTAACACTGTTAGGCCTCTATGACTCAATTTCATTGCAGAGCTCGTCTTTATACTATTCTGATTCTAATTCTAAGAATCTTCCTTTTCTTGATGGGATAGAGACTATACACACGATCTGAGCATTTGCTCCCTATCAGTGAAGATGGAAAGCTCTATCTAAGATGTACTATTTATTTTTGGTACCATTTACCTTTAGCCTAATCTTACCTGACCAATCTGTTGCATTTGAACCAAGAGGAACTTTTCCTATTTCTCCCAATATTCTATTATCTTAATGTGTGTAACACCAGCTTTTCCTGGTTTCTTGATCATTTCACTAGTCCTTTCTTAAGTATCTTGTGCAATTTTATTCTTCTGTTTCATTCATTAAATATCTGAGTTCTTCTGGCTTTAATCCTAATCCCTTTTTCTCTATTACTGCTTCCCTATACTCTTTCCCCAGGCAACATTGAACAAGCATGAGGCCTAATAGCACCAGTGACTACAATTGTACCTCTGTAATCTAGAGAAAGTCACCTAGTATGCATATTTAGTATCAAAATCACATCAAATTCAATGTGCTCAAGATCAAATCCCTGATATTCTCTTTCCTGACTCAGTCCTTTTCCATAATTTCCTACCTCATTGAAGTGGCACTGGTATCCATGGAGTTATACAAACCAGAAACCCAATCATCTTTGAAGTATCTTCCCCTTCACCTGCCAGAAAACCCATATTCATAGCCAAGACCTGCTATTTTTATCTCTTAACCATCTCTTCACTCCATCCATTTTTTTTTATTTCCACTGCTACTGAAGTTCAAACCACAGTCTTACTTGGACTACTGTAATAGCCTTTTTTTTTTTTTTTTTTTTTTAAAGATGACTGGTAAGGGGATCTCAACCCTTGGCTTGGTGTTGTCAGCACCACGCTCAGCCAGTGAGCCGACCGGCCATCCCTACCTAGATCCACATAGGATCCAAACCCGTGGCCTTGGTGTTATCAGCACCGCACTCTCCTGAGCGAGCCACGGGCCGGCCCTCTGTAATAGCCCTTTAACTGGTTTTCTGTCATTCACTCTACCCTCTCCCCTTCTATTGGCCACACCACAATCAGAGTGATCTTTAAAAAGGCAAATATTATCATGTCATCTCCACTGAAACCCTTCAAAAATCTGCCATTGCTCCTAGGATTAAAAAAATAAAAATCAACATGGCAAGGTCCTAATTCTTCAATCTTATCTTGCAACATTTAATTCCTCCTCTCTACATTTTAGCCACATCAGGTTTTTTTAATTTCTTGAACTTGTCACATAGCTTTGTACGTATTGTTTTATCTATTTGTACAAAATGTCAAACCATAGTTTCTTCCCTGAACTCAAATCATCTGCTATTCTTTTTGCAGTAGATATCAACACAAGAAAATTTCATCAAGGAAAACATTCCTGAATCACCAGTATAGGTTACATTTATTTGTTTGAAGTGCTCATAACTCTGTTTTGTTGTTTGTTTATTTTCTGTTTTGGAAGAGCAATTATAATTGTTTAAGATTATTCATGCATTACTGTGAGTTTTTGATTAGTACCTATCTTCCCACTTGAATTGTAAACTCTCAGAAATTAAGAATCAAATTTATTTTACTTACTCCTGTGTTTTTATCATCTGAAAAACATAAGTGCTCACCTGATTTTTGTTGCCTCTGAAATGAATGTCTGAAACTGCAGTCTGGATAAGTTATGATGTACGGTTCTATATAAGTCAGATAAACTATTCATATACTTATTTTTCATTATTTTATGGAATATATTTTAAGTTACTACTATAGACAAGTATTATGTATGTGCTCAGATATTTATTAATGAATGAATGAATTATAAATTAATACAAGAATGAATAAAATACAAGATGTTAAGAGATCAAAATCCTCCCTCAAGGGGATTCTAACTTTACAGACTCTAATTAGGAGGAAATAAAACATTCTGGCTATAAGCACAGATTTGAGAATAGATGGCTTGAGTTCAGTTCCCGACTTTTAGAGTTAGTAGCTAAGTCAATTGCCTCTCTGGACCTCAATTTTCACATGTCTCTAATAAGGTTAATGTTAGTATTTTTCTCATAGGTAGTTGTGAGAATTAAATGAGATAATACAAATGTAAGAACAGTATTTGCCACAAATTAACCAGGATTAAATATGAGCTGTAATTATTGGTGAATATAACTTTGTTATGGGCTAAACAGTGTTTCCTCAAAACTCGTATGTTGAAGTCCTAACCCCCAGTATCTCAGAATGTGACTGCATTGTGGAGGATATTGACATTAATAAAACACACGTATTTTACAGAGCCATAACCTATAGCATAGTAAGACCGAAGTCCTTAGCTTAGTAGTACCAAAGTCCTTAGTGTAGGCTGTAGCATAGTAGGACCATAGTCCTTAGTTTTAGCAGGACCAGAGTCCTGTAGTTTAAGGAATAGCCCAACTTTTTAGTAAAACACATAAAAATGCTAAAATTAAAAAAGACCAAAAAAACTCTCACAGGACTGAAGTCTTTTATGTAGACAAAAAAGTTAAAACACAGCAAAAGCCCTGGATGCAGCTAAACCTAAAAGATGGGAAAGTATGTGAACTAAAAGCTTCAAGTTTACTCTCCTAGTTAATGGTTGGGGGATGTTCCACATTTTACCTTCAGCTGTTTCTTTAAGTCTCTTGGGGAATCTAAGTGTTGCCATGACAATTATCTCATTGTTTCTTTTGTATGTCACACACATATCTTAGTTTTATGACTCCTTTTGATGATAAATTGTTTGAACTATTTTTAAGTTACACCCGCTTCAATGAAAATTGTCACGTAGCCAGTTTGTTTATGTTTTCACTATGACTGATTAACCACCTGCATTTTTCTGTAACTTTCTTGCCTGAACAATAAAAATGGAGAGAAAACCTAACTTGGTGCTGTGCCTGGGCTTTCCTCTCTTGGAGTTCTCCCTGGGTGTAGTCAACTTTGGGCCTCTCGTTGCTCTGGAGAAATGGGCTGTAAGTAATCCTTTGCCTATCTGTCACCCTGAGAGAGGTGATGACACTATATCTGGATATAGGGCATTTAAAGAAGTAAGAAAGGTAAATGAAGTCATGTGGGATGAGACACAATCCAATATGACTAGTGTTCTTGTAAGAAGAGGAGATTTATTTATTTATTTATTTATTTTTTATTTCCATTTTATTTTTATTTTTATTTTTTTAAATTTTATTTTGTCGATCTACATTGTGGCTGATTATTGTTGCCCATCACCAAAACCGCCCTCCCTCCTCCCCCCTATGGAAAATGGTATGGAGGTTCCTCAAACAATTGCAGATAGATCTACCATACGACCCAGCTATCCCACTGCTGGAAATATACCCAGAGGAATGGAAATCATCAAGTCGAAGGTATACCTGTTCCCCAATGTTCATTGCAACACTCTTTACAATAGCCAAGAGTTGGAACCAGCCCAAATGTCCATCATCAGATGAGTGGATACAGAAGAGGAGATTTAAAAACAGACAGTTATAAAGTGAAGTCCATATAAAGACACAGGGAAAAAACAGCTATCTGAAAGCCAAGAAGCAAGGCCTCAGAAGAAGTTACTGTTGATATCCTGACCTTGGACTTTTAGCCACAGAATCGTGAAAAAATAAACTTCTATTGTTTAAGTTACCCAGTTTGTAGTATTTTGTTATGGCAGACCTGGGAACTAATACAAACCTTTCCCACTGCTATACAGATTTTAGCATGATATCATTGACAAAACAATGTTCAAGGAAGATATTTTAAGGTACATGTCTTCCATCCATTCTTTCACCTACTTAAGTGCTCTCTTTGGTTTGTACCAAACTCCCAGAAGGATATTAATCTTGGAGATATTTATAGATCTTCCTCTTGTAGAATTGCCTTCACTGAGGTATCTTTAATGGTATGCCCTCCAGTTTTTCACAGAAAATTATCATAAGAAGAGAATTTATGTGAATTAAGTGAACCGAGTTTTGCTTAAACCCGCCATGTGACAGATGCCTCATTCAAATTCAAGCTCTCTGGGTAAGTATTAACATCCCTATTTTATAATTAATAAAACTAAGACAAAAATAATTAAATATCTTTTTCTGAAAGTATGGTGTTTGGAAGTATCAGAACTAGAAGTCAAATCCAAATCCATGCTACTTTTACTTTAGAACAATAGCCAACATTTTCTACATTTGCTGTACAGCAAATATAATTGTCGATCACAAAATTTTACAGAATATCCCATAATAAAATGTCCTCTAAAATTTAATGCAACAAAAGCTTGTTTTCCTCAGGAAGTTCTTGCATCTTCCTTTCTAAAATGAACTATGTAATTTATCAATTTTCCCTCAGAAACTCAATTTTGACTCAATCACAACATCTATGATAACCAGTATAGCAGTTCCTTTGCAAGCTGCTGCCTATATATGTTTTTTGAAAATCAATGGTGTATAAATAAACAAGTATAAATATACTCTCAGACAGACATGAAAACAGTCAAACTGTATCAGAGGAGTTGACACACACATAATATTTTCTAATGCTAGTAGAAAAGTAAGTGCCAAAAGATATGTTCAGATACATTTGATTAATACTAGAGAAGAAAAAGATTACATCCCTCTTTGGACTTCAGAGAAGGCATCATAATAAGAAAGATATACATATAGAGATGGAAGAAATGAAAATTCCATATGGGAAGGCATGATTTGCACAAGTTGCTTGAGGAAGCAATTAACAAACTTTTGGATGAAATAAGCAAGAGCAGCAGCATCATCGAATAATTCATACAATTAGATATGCTTGTAAGGACATGTTTTATCCATATAGAAATATTATGAGAGTGAACTTGAAATACCAGTACTTTATCCCTTCAGAAATGTAGAAATTGTATAAATATTTTAGAATATTATCAGTTGCAATTAAAAAATTCTTAAATTTTCCTTATTGTACAAGTCTGCATAAACATTGAAGCTTCTAGAAAATTCAACGTTGGCAGAGCTTCATCATACACACTGTCCCATTTCATATATGTGTTGTTTTTTTCCCAATGGTCTTGAAGTAATTAAATTAGAATGGCAGGTCCTTTCTTACTGATGTCTGCAAAAATGTATTGTAAAATAATAAATGCATTATAGTATTCTCTAGTTTTACATCTGTATGCAATTTACTTTAATCATAACTTAATCAACATTACCTAGAAAATGTGCCAAGAATGGATAAAAATAAACCAATTATTGATATGTTAGGTCAGCTAAGTTGAAATGGGATACATTAATTTATTTAGAATTCTTCAATTCACACACATAATTTGGCTAAAAATGCAAGTATTTTTCTTCATTAAAGAAAGGACTTAATTAGATTTGTTCAACATATACTGTAAGTATTTTATTTCAAAGGTAATCTCTGTTTCTTTACACTAAAATATTTTTACTTCTCTTTAATATTACAGTTCACCCATAGGGTGTAACATCACACATTAATTATCGTGTGGTATTTACTCTAGAGTTGGAGATAGAACTGTCTGCTAAATTTTCATGTGTTCTTACTGCAGAAAATAGGGGCTAGAAACTTATGCTTTGAAGATGACAATATAGATATAGTATAATATATATTGATACCTTCCATACAACTGGTTGCTCAAATAACTACTTTACATATTTTATTAAAAATTCAAGTCACAGTGGGGCAAACAAGATCTTGTCAATTTCAACATGCATGCCACTGATTTTCAAATGAATTCTACCTGGAAAGATTTTCCAATTCTGAATCTAAAGTGACATTCTAAACACATAATTCTTTTTTAATTTTTAAGACAAATCTATAAAACTTAAATCTATAATTACACCTCAGGTAATTTAATTATAACAAATATCTATCTATTCTGATCTGCTAAATAACAATACTTTCATTATATAGTTGTTCATTCTTTCACATAAAATTTACTGGATAAGTATCCATGCCATCTACTGAACTGAATGCTGGATAGATTCTTTGCACATGCACAAACAGATATACTTATAAAATTTATATATAATATGTACATAGGTCTAATTACATGTACAAATAATTCAAAATCAAATTATATTTACAATTATATTCAGGTTTTATATATATATGTGTGTGTATATATAATTAGCATGAGTTTCAGATTCAGATATTAGTAGGTAATATCAAATTTGGATAAAAAAAACATCCTCAAGAATTTGCTATATAGATCCTCTTTACGTTCACACAAAAAGACACAAAACCCAAAAATGATTATTGATTTTTAACATATGGTCCATAATGCTATTTCATATAAAGGCTTGAAAATGTCAGTGTCATTTAAACTAAATTTATTTAACAAGAACCCAACTATAAAATACCTCAATTTATTATAATCTAGGATTTATAATTCATATACGCTGATGTAGTTTCTACTGTTCTACCCAAATCAAGAAATAGTCCTCAACTAAGTCCTGGGAGCTAAACTAAACATGAGAGCTACATGTTAATGTCTCTTTCTATGCTTTATTTACTTGCATACCTGATAAGTACAGAAATAACACAATTATATGTTTTTCCATTTGAGAAATTAATAACTAGAACTGTTTTTCCTTTTATTTTATAATCCAGCTTTGATAATTAATTGTAAGTTCTTACAATCCTATCTAACTATATGAATTGACATATAAGAAGAATCCATTAAAATTCCTGATACTGAGGAGGTGCTCAAAAAATGTTAGTTATCCAACTATCCTCCTTAGATCCCATCTTAATTTGCCTTAAAATTTCTTCAAATTTGCTCATTACTATCCTTATCCTATTCAATAATATGACAAAAATCCGTAAATGCCTTTCTTTACTTTCCTCTAAAATTTTTTAAAATGCTTTTTGTTCTTTGAAGCAATCTACAGAGAAAAATACTTGACTAATTTTAATAATTATGATAAAGAATGTAAGCCCTATCTTCGGGTGCCTGCAGTCCATGGCAGATAGAGACATGAAACGAATATGAAACAAAAATGTTAGAGCAAAAATATGGCAATGTTCTCTGATCTGAAATGCCAGTGATGTTTTCTTATTTAGGAAGGTTAGTAGAAGTGGTATTTATGCTATTACTCGAGGAAGATAAGGAAGTAAAGAGACATATGAGGAGTATACAGAAAGAGTGTGATGCATTCCAGAATATCTAAGCACCATCATCCGGATAGAGCCAGAATGCATGTTGGGGAGAGGTGGGCTGAGGCTGGCCAAGCAGGCACATGCTAGATCAGGGAAGGCTGTGTTGCCACGTAGGGGAGATTTGACCTTGTCCTGTAAGAGGCAGGGAAACATTGAAGGATTTTAAGGATGCAGGGAACATGATCAGGTCGGGCTTTCAGAAACCTTACTGTGTTTGCAGCAGCATAGTTCTTTCATTTAATAGGCCCTTCCAAAGAGAAAATGAGAGCAGTTTAAGAGCTATATCATTTACAATAAGCCATATGACAGCTAGCACTAATACAGACTGTCAATTTAGGTGGAGGGAGCCTTGGGTCAATGAACTAACGAAAACTACCCTTTCCCACCATAAATGCAAAGATCGCATGGAGAACAATTACATCAGACCAATACAAATTCTTTCTTCTTTTTTAAAAAAGATAATTTATTATACATATATGTGGAGTATAAAGTTGACTTTCAATAGTTGTGTACAGTGCGTGATGGTCAGATCAGGATAGTTAGCTTATTCATCATTACAATACATAACTGTTCTTTGTGTCCATTATCCAATTTGGCATCATCTATCTGGGCTTCAGTAAGGATTGATTCTGTTCCAGAGGGAAATCAATGTAACGAGTTAGACTGATATGATCTAGAACACTCCATCACTGAGGAAAAGAACATGAGATTAGAGGAAAGATTGATTACTTCTTTTTGGGAACAGGGTAGGGGGTAGGTGATCTGTCTACAGTCAGTGTTGTTTAGTATCTTTACCCATAAATGATTGACTGGTTATCTATTAATTTTTCGTATTATAAAAGCTTTGTTGGACTGGATTGCTTGAAAGAACAAAAACATTTACATTTTTAATGCGAATTATATAGGTTAAAGTATAGTGTGAACAAATGTAAAGCAACATGTAAAGAGAGAGAAAACAAACTCTATAAATAAAGGAAAAATGTATCAGAAAAGATGAAAAGTTCCTGGGGACATAAGATCCTCATGTAAGTAAGTACATTAATGAATTAAGTTATGCTGGTAGTTTACCATGCATGCATTTCCCTGCAATGTGAAAATACAAGTATGTATAGAATTTAATAATTTCCCTTAAGTTACTATTTCTATCCCAGTCAGAGAAACAAATTCATTTTAACCCCATATTTTAATAATAATACTGTTATAAAGCCCTTATGTTTACTAACTCATTTATTCCTCATAATAATCCTATAATATAGGTACTACTGTATTCACAATTTACTGATGAGGAAACTAAGTAAGTGATCACTGTCACTAGTGAATTCAAAGTCTAGAGAAAAAATTTTAGCAGATAAAAATTTAAAGCAAACTAAAATGATGGAAAATAGGTCCTGGACATCATTAATTACCACATTTGAGTGCTCACTAAGAGAAAGCCATTGCATTAGACAAATCAGGAATTCTATAAAGTATGATCAAAATTTGATTTGATGTAATGCAGAATAACATGTCAAACATATCAAAAATATTGTTTAGCAGTGACTTAGTAAAAATGATTTGACCCAAGTCATTATTTGAAAAGAAAATTGGAAGAAACTGTTTCCAGGAGAATATTCTTTATTCTCAGGAGAACTTCCACATGCCCACCACCTGACAGATGATGAAGAATGTGTTATGACAAAACTGACCTAATAAAACTTTAAATAAGATTCACGATGGTATTCTTATTTTTAATGCTTTTCAGCTATTATATTGCCTGTTAGGAAACAATGATTCCAAGGAGAAGCATGGTCCTCTATTTAGGATATTCTGTAATGTTAAGATCTACTGAAGTTTGCTGGTTCTTTTTGATAAAATAAACCCTTAGTACTTGACACTGTCCTGCTTCATAAATTACTAAGGAATGGAATGATCTTCAGTTGCCTTGCCTTGAGAACTTGAAAGTATTGCCATTTGAAAAAGTCAAAATCCTCGTGGGGCATTTTATTATCAGTAGGAAGACTTCAGGAAATAGTACGCGGCTATCATTTGTTCATTCTTGTATCATGGTTGTGAAAACTCTAATGACTTGTTTTTTTTTATTCTCAATCTTTTCATTCACTATCTATATGAAGCAATTTTCTTAAAAAAGACAGGAAAATAACACCTACTACAAGACATTTCACCTAGTTTCTTTGTTCTGTAAGACAGAGTTCTTATATCAAAAAGTTAACACATTAAAACATATTTAAATGATTTTATTAAAGACAATGGGCAAATGTTGCTGAGGTAGAGATGAAAGGGGTTAGGAAGGACAGGGAGGAGTTGAAGAGGACTCTGAGCCTCTTGGTTTGGATAACTAGACGGAGATGTCATTAAGAGAAAGAGAAAACCTAGGGGAAGAGAAGGTTTGGGGTGGAGTGATGTGGAAAGGGAGTAAGATAACCAGTGCAGCTCTGAGTATGTTCACTGAGAAACTGTGTGGTGTAATGGCTAGGACGTGGGCACTGGAGCCATAATGCTCTCATTGAAATCTTGGCTTCCTCATTTTGTATTCATGTGCTGTTGAAAATCTTATCAAACATGTCTGTGTTTCATAACATGGAGAAAGTAATTATACATGTAAGAACTGTTGTCAGAACTAAATAAGTAAATTCACTTCAGGTATTTAAGAAGAACACTGGCACAGACCAAACATTTAAGAAGATGAGTGGACAATGGAAGCTATTTCTAAATTTGGGTTTAGAAGTAAAGAGAATGTTAACGTAGGAGACATAAGCAACAGCTATAGCCATCGCAGGCAGTAAAATCACCTGAGGAGTGAGTGTTCCTCATGACAAGATGTTGCTTCAAATGTCACCTTCGGGAGTTATTTTATATTTTTATTTTAAATGCTTTTTTTGGAATCAGACTGGGTAGCTACACAAGAAGGGACAAAAAGAGGTCACATAAAGGTTTTATAAGGAAAAGGAAAAGTGTTTAGAAATTTTGGGTAAAAATAAAAAAGGAAATCATGTGGTTTCATCCTTCAGGACTGCACTGACAATGGAAAAGACAGTTTCTTTACCCTACAAGAGTGAAGGGGAGCTGGAACACAGAGCTAAGAAGAGGAAATAATGAATAGCCTGTGGCAGTATGAGACTCTAATAGTGGAACCGATGAAAGAATAGCTGCAAAGAGTTTGGTACCTGGTAAAGCTGCAAATCTCTAGATCAGTACAAAACCCATGAAGATGACTGATGAGCCAAGGAGAAAGTATTCTATTTAAGCTTGGGAGCAGAAAATGGGATTAGATTAAATATGCAGATTTCTACTGTGTGATTAGCTAGATCCTTCTGAGCCTCAGTCAACATCTGATTATTTAGCATTTGCCTTACGACCTAAAGTCTGAATGTTCTTTCCTGGATTTTGCATATTAAGGTACTTAATACATTTGGGGAAATTACACTTTTATTATCCAGATCCTCAAAATGGCTTCCAACTATGCAACTACTCTCTCTGCCTCTATTTTTTTCTTTCCTTCAAATCACTGCCATTTATTTGTTTTCTACACCAAAAATCTGGTCTTGCCATTTTCCTGTGTAACAACTCCATATTATTTGGGCTCTAGGAGGGCTGTGAAACTCCCTGAAATTTTATGTCAAATTGTATGAATTTATACATTTTTCCTGGGTCTTTAGTCAAATTGCTTAATAGTGCAAATATGTGTATTAGTCCATTTCTGTTACTTATAACAAAATACTTGGAACAGGGTAATTTATCTAAAAAAAAATTTTGTTGCTAACAGTTTAGGAGGCTGGGAAGTCCACAGTGTAAGAAACATATCTGGTGAGGGTCTTGGTGGCAGTTACAGTGACCCAAGGGTCTCACATGGCAGACATGGAGGAGCACAGAGATAGACTAACCTCTCATGTGCTCTTCTTTTAAAGCCCTCAGAACCACACCCTGGACACCATTTTTAATCCATTCACTAGGCATGGTCCTCAAAATCTAGTCACGTCTTCAAGGCCCCACTTTTCAATTACCATAATAGAATTTCCCACCCTCTTAATGGTCACAGTGGGGGTCAAGCTATGAATACATAAAACTTAGGGGACACAATCCATATCAACGTGTTTTTATATTCTGCTCCAATTTATTTTTAGGCTTATCTGCAGACACTTCTACATGACCTATAATGCACATATAGCAGTGCACAGGCTATAGATCAGAGCTTTTCAAACTTTAACATGCTTATGAATCACCAGGTTGGGGATGGGATAGTGGATATCTTGTTAAAAATGAGAATTCTGATTCAGTAGATATGGAGTGCGTACATAGGACCTGAATTTCTCACAATCTCCCAAGTTACAATGATGATTCTGATCTAAGTGATCCAAAGAGCACATGTTGAGAAGCAAAATGATAGAGCTACTCATGCCACATACCAAAGATAACACTAGATACAACATATACACATGCACGGGCACACATACCCACACACAAAACATTATTCCTAGGGAATTATTACCTATACAAAGCACATAATCCGTTCGTGTCTTTGTAACTTTGCACAGGCTATTTCCTTTTTCCCTATAAGCTAATAACTTCCTCTTATCAACTGATACATTGCTGTTCCCACCACACTTTGTGCAAGTTCATTTGAATAATAACCAT
The DNA here is from genome assembly GCF_027409185.1 of Cynocephalus volans. Lineage (NCBI taxonomy): Eukaryota > Metazoa > Chordata > Mammalia > Dermoptera > Cynocephalidae > Cynocephalus > Cynocephalus volans. The sequence goes on from NC_084464.1 coordinate 65,004,622, forward strand.
TAAATCATAATAAACTCTGAAGCAGAGACCGGGTTTTTAAATTTTTATCCCCATTACTTAAACACTTTTGTTTAATGAATGTAAGATGGAATAGCTGTCCACAGGGGTCTTCCAATCCAGTTGGAAGAGACGAGATTAATTGTCATTTACTGTGACATGTGGAAATAGTATCCAGGATCTCTTATAATTTTATTTCTAAAATAATTGTTTTAAATATATAAAATAAAATACATAGAATTAAATGGTTTCAGGTTTATAGATACCAAGTTAAAAGCCCAATGTCTTATCAAGAAAAAGGAGAAAATAATAGGGGTCAGAATGGTACTGGTGAAAGGACAGAGAGGAGTTCACTGATGAACCAAGAGGGGGGAGACAGCATGGACAAAATATTAAAGACAACAATGAACACTGTCCATGGTCCATCTATATGTATGGGATGTGGAATAAAGAATATAAGGAGACTAGCCTGACCAAAATGGAGGTAGATGCTGGGGATATCAGTTGGGAAAGAAGACAGGCCTGCAAATGGAGGAGGCTGCATGCAGGAGTTTAATCACTGGACATGCTAGGAGAAGACAAGACACTGAGGACTCCAAGCAGTTGACGTACCTTAACAGAAATGTGTTCAAGAAGAATTAGTATTAAGACAACATTTTAATAGCATGTCATGTTAATTAGATCTCAACAGGGCATGACCTGCTTGCAAAAGTTATTACTTCAATGTATGTCATGAAACATTTGAGAAAAACAAAAAAACATTGTGTGACATTTGATTTACCATTCCTGTAATGATATGAAATGACCTGCTACATTTATTCAAAATTGTGATTGAAAAAGAAACGAACAAAATTGGGCTCTTATTATTCTTTTCATGTGTAGAACTAGTTCCTAATTTCACAATACTTCTGGGCAGGGTGGGAATTGCGGTGCAGTGCATTTAGGACACTGGAACATGTCTGGACTCAGTACTGGAGGAGTCACAGATTTAAGGAAAAAAAAGGACACAATAAGGATTGGTTTTTAACTAGAAGACAAGGTTGATTTATAATAGTTCATTCTCATTCCTGGGGTGTTTAACATATAGGGAAGGTGTGATGCCATTCCCATTGGGTTAAAATATTAGTGTGAGAGAAAACAAAACAAAACAAAAACCATAAATGTTTCCTACGGTATCCTTATATTTGTGTCTGTTTTAAAAGTTTGTAAAATAAATTTAACAGTAACGCTAGAACAGGATGACATCAAAGAAGTTAGATATGGGAAGATACAACTGAAAAAGAGTTGAAGCTTTATTCAACGATTCACTTTTCTTTATCCTCATTGAGAGCCCCATGCCACTTTTGTATTCATGCTGATTCCTATCCATTTAAAGCCATAAAACTAAGTAGCTGGAAATTAAAGACATTCTAAAATAAAAAATAAAACTACATAGGTTCTACTATATATATATAAACATATATAGAGAGAGACGTATATATATATATAATGTTTGTGTGTATAGTTTAATTTTTGGCTTACACTCTCATACTTTTTGCCTGCTATATACAATTATAAAAAGGATAATATTTTTAGTACTTTAATTATACCACAGTTCATGTTAAATTATTAAATGGAAGCAGTATATAAATAAAAAAGTAATTTGGCTAAATTAAAATTACATTATCATTAAAAATGCAGCACTATTCGTATTTCACAGTGTTGAAAAGCCAACTCTTCAACTGAAAAACTTATGTGAGAAAAATTTCTCTTCTTCAAGAAAAGTTGAGTAATAAATATGTTTATTTCAAGGTTTTCCATGTGGTTTTTATAGCATTTTCCAATTCTTGTATTTCTGAAGTTGTAGAATCATAGAAATATAGAGTTGGTTGATGGCTGAGGATTTCCATCCACTGCCCTCTTTTCATAGAAGAGGCTACAAAAGCCCCATCAGAACTCACCAGCTATTGGCTATTGTAAGACAGCACAGGACCTAGGGCCTGGCTTCATAGCTCCTGATCCAGGGCTCTTTCCTCCTCTCTGCTGAAACGTAGTTATGTGAATATCAGATCTTTAGGTCCTAGGATATCTTTTATTGTAGTGTTTCTGCCTCAGCAAAGACTTGTCTAGAAATCTAAGTTCCTGAATGTCATCGTACCTTTATTTCTCCATCCGAAAAAATGGAGAAATGCCTTCCCCACATATAATTGTGAAGAAGATAAATGAGATATATAGATTACCACCTGTATATATTTGATGTAAAATATTCAGAAAAAAAACTGTGAGGATTGTGGATAATCAGAACATGGGTTTGGAGCCCAATAAACTAAAGATTGCCTTCTGCACTGATGCTTGTCAATTGTGAGAGTTGGGATAAGTTTCTGAGCATAGTTTCCTTGTGTGCTTACAGTGGCTGGTACCTCACGAATATTCAATACAGATTTGTTTTCAGTTGATGAGAAGTAGCTGGCTTTACAATTAGTCAGGTTTTTGGCTCTTAGAATCTCAAATATTTAAGTGATTCACTAAATAGTACCAGTATTCATCTATAAAAAAATCTTCACAAGTAACTCTTCCGAGGACACTATAAAAACAAACAAACATAAATTAGTACATGATGTAGCACATGATAGGTACTCTGGTGATTAGGGAAACATGGTTGAAGAAAAGTATTACCAACAGTCAAACTGTTTTTTGTTGATTTAATTAACATGATGATTAAATGCATTTTACTTGCATGACAAACCCAATCTTGAACATATCTTTCAAACTCTTAACAATAAATCTGTTTATCATTGAACAAAAGAATTTTTTTAATCCAACTTCATATGTTACAAGATTTACATAACTAAAGATGTTCTGTGTCTTAAATTATTTAAGGTATATATGGTTTAACAAAATAAGTCTTAAGACTAAATTTTATACCACACTAAAAATGCCTTTCTATTAGTGTAAGTCATGATAATGTAAATAATATTTTAATGTTATGTATTAATAATTTATATAAAAGTTAGCAAATGATCCTTTATAGAATTAATTACAGAAAGTTTAATCTGACAACTTTTTTGTATATCTTTCCCACAGTCTTTTGTAAAATTTTAAAAGAAAAGTAATTATATAATTAATGCTGGTTTTATATCATAGCTAGGAAAACAGTTTTGTAAACATATGAGTACTATTAAAAATATTACCTCAATCAAAAATGCAGTGCTCTTTCATTGGACTTGTTATGACAAATAACTTGGGATTATTTATCCATCCTCTCTCCCATTCGAATGATCAGGAAGGACTTTGACAACAACAGGACATGCCATTAATAACATCCCAGAAACTTTTTTCCAGAATAGTTCAGTAGAATTGGTATTTCAGAGCCTCATTTCAAACACCAATCATAAACCAGTAGAAGAAACATGTTGTATCTAGAAATGGAATTTAATAACTAAATCAAGCTATACCACATACAATAAAAGAGCTAATTATGGCCAAATGTTTTCTTAACCAATAAAAAGTTTGGTCCCATCTCCTTTAGATTGCATGACTGTTTTGCCTGGAAGATATTGAAGAGGAGGAGGCAATGCTCATTTGTAACACTATGTTGTTTAATGATCGCACAACTATGCTTTTTCCTCTAATCTTCCTAAGCTGAGTTGGGAGGGGCTGGAGATGGCAACAATTGATGTTGATTGAATATGACTCCTTCCTGAGCACATAACCTTTCTTACTTATGTCATGTAACATGCTCGGTAGTTATGCTAGAGTCAGTGACATGAGCAATGATGAGAACACAGTCAAATTCATTGTTACTTGTGAACATTATGTCCCTGTTTTGGTTTATGAGGAAAATAGGTACTATCATTTCATTATAGAGTTAAGACTTTAAACAGTTTAAATATATTTGAACACTTAACAGCAGATATCAAAACATTAGTAAGCATACATTTGTTATTTTTGTTTTAAGAATTGAGCCTCAAACCACTAACAAATTAGATTTACCTAATTATGTGTTGATTTAATGCAGAAGCAGTTAACAACAGAATTTAAGAATTGAGTCAAATCATAGCACATTCACTCATTACATGGATAAATTCAGGCAAGTTTCTTAACCTCTTTAAACCATAGCATTCTTAATTCTAAAATACCGTTACTAAAAATAATCATCTAACAATCCTAAAATTCATATGGAACCACAAAAGACCCCGATCTTGAGCAAAAAGATCAAAGCTGGAGGCATCACGCTACCTTATTTCAAGATATACTGTGAAACTACAGTAATTAAAACATCATGGTACTGGCATAAAAACAGACATATGACCAATGGAAGAAATAGAGAACCCAGAAATAAACCCACATGCTTATGGTCAAATGATTTTTGACAAAGGTTCCAAGAACATACAATGGTGAAAGGACAGTCTTTTTACTAAATGGTGTTGGGAAAACTGGATAGCCACATTCAGAAGAATGAAATTGGACCCTTATCTCACACTATATACAAAAATCAACTCAAAATGGGTTAAAGACTTAAATGTAAGATCTGAAACTGTGAAACTGCTAGAAGAAAACATAAAGAAAAAGCGCCATGACATTGATCTGGGTAAAAATTTTTGGGGGTATGACTCAGAAAGCACAGGCACCAAAAACAAAAATAGACAAATGGGATTGCATCAAATTTAAAAGCTTCTGCACAGCTAAGGAAACAATCAACAGAGTGAAGAGACAACCTACAGAATGCCAGAAAATATTGGCAAAGCATACATCTCATAAGGGATTAATATCCAAAATCTATGAGGAACTCAAACAACTCAATTGCAAGAAAACAAATAACTTGGCTAAAAACAGGCAAAGGACTTGAAACATTTCTCAAAAGAAAATATACAAATGGACCACAGGTCCATTATGAAAAGTTGCTCAACAACACTAATCAGAAGGGAAATGCAAACTAAAATCAAAATGAGACATCACTCACATCAGTTAGGATGGCTATTATGAAAAAGGTGAAAGAAAACTTGCAAAGATGTAGAGAAAAGGGAACACTTGTTCACTGTTGGTTCAAGGTAAATTAGTATAAGCATTATGAAGAACAGTTATAGAGGATCATCAAAAAACTAAAATTAGACTTACCAAATGATCCAACATTTTCACTTCTCTGTACATATCCAAAAGAACTGAAATCAGTATGTTAAATATATATCTACACTTTCATGTTAATTGCAGAATTCACAACAGCCAAGATATGAAATTATTGTAAGTGCCCATCAATGGATAAATGGGGTAAAGAAAATGTGGTATACATATAATGAAATACAATTCAGCCTTAAAAAGGAAGGAAATGTTGTCACTTGCCACAGTATAGAGGACATTATGCTAAGTTAAATAAGCCAGGCACAGAAAGACAAATATCGCATGATCTGATTTACATGTGAAATCTAAAAAGTTGAACGTATAAAAGTAGAGAGTACAATGGTGGTTGCCAGAGGTTAGGAGTCGGGGTCATGAATGGGGAAATGTTGACCAAGGGGTGCAAAGTTTTAGTTAGATAAGAGAAATGACTTTTCAAGATCTATTGCACAGCATGGTGACCATAGTTCATAATAATGTATTGTATATTTCAAATACATAACACATTAAATATTTATCTTGCTCACGGAATAGATTTTAAATATTCTCATCACAAAAAAATGACAAGTATGTGAGGTAATGGATGTTAATTAGGTTGATATGATCATTATACAATGTGTATGTATATATGTGTATATATAGATATATATCGAAACATTACATTACTCCATACATACATACAATTATTACTTGTCAATTAAAAATTTTAAATAACTTTTTCTAAGAAACAGAAAAAATGAAGAATATGCTACACTGGATAGTCTAAAATATATTATTAAAAACTTTTCAAATAACCATCTAATACAATTATTACTATTAGAATATTAAATTACATTTCTATTTAAAGCATTCAGCACAATATAAATCACATATAGATCTCAATTATTAAAAACATATGGTTGTTGCTTTTATTGAATTATTATTTTTAAGTAGAAGGGTTCTGGACTTTTTTTTCAAAAAAGCTCCAAATACATATCAGTGAAGCATTAAGTTATTGGAAACTATTAAGTTCTTTTGATTTAACCATTATACTATCTATTGAATTATTATACCCTTTCCATCTTGCAGTGATATATCTCACCACATCTTAACCCTTGACTATTGCAATAGTTATTTAGTGGGACATTAGCTTCACTGACAATTTTATCTCTATGCAACTACCAAAATGATTTGTTTTAAAGAAGAATAATAACACAGGCACGATTTTATAGATTCACTTTTCCCTGCCTTTACATGCTAACTATAAGCCCTGGAAGAAATGCAAAAGGAAGTCAAAGGCTAAATCTAAAAACGGGAAAGAAGAAAGCAAACCTATTGGGAACCCAAGGACTGGAGAAAGTAACCTAGCAACAGGGCATCTTATTATCCTGCATCCAAAAGAATAAGCAACCCAGGCCAACATTTCCCAGAGCCCAGACTAGAAACGCAAAGTGGCCCAGGTAGACTCATTCACCCTTGGATCAAACACTAATGCTGCCAAAAATGCAGGTAAGCCCAGAACCCCTGGCAAGATGGGTTGATCTTGTGCCACACTGCAAATAAGCAGCCAGAGGAAGCATTCTTTTTCCATCTGATACTGGAGACTACCCTTCTCCACTGAGAGTGTCCACAACAAGCTGCCAGTCCTGGAATGTAAACTTTGTCCTTACAAGTTAGAGACCCCTTCTTCCCATCTAGAGGAACTTGGTGACCCAGCATAGGGAAACCCCTTTTGTCCCACTGAGCAGGACTGACAAAGACCAGTGAGAGCTTCAGCCTCACTAAATAAAAGAACCCAAATAGCAAGGCAAAAACTCTGACAATGAAACTATCTTTGGAAACACAACCTAAAATTGTGATGTGGAGCAGCATACTGCACCTAAAAAGGGGACTGGACTGCCTACTATAGTAAAATATATAAATAGGACCTAGAATCTCCTGTTATGATTTCCAAATCTCCTGTTATAATATCCTTAGCTTCACTGACAACTCTATGTCTATGCAACTAACAAAAAGATCTTTCAAAAGAAGAAAAATCCAGGCATAATTTTATAGACTCACTTCTCCCTGTTTCTACCTGCTAAGTACAACTATAAGCCCTGGGAAAAAAAGCAAAAGGAAGTCAGGATACAACTAAAAAAAAAAAAAAAAAAAAAAACTTCAACACAGTAAGAACCAGGTATTTTGTAACTTGAATAAGAAAAGACAATCAAATTCAGCCAACACTTAAATGAGTCAGATGTTGGAATTACAAGACTAAAATTTTAAAGCAGTCATCATAAAAATTCTTCTAGGAGCAATTACAAATGTTCTTAAAACAAAAGAAAAAATAGAAAATCTCAGCAAAGAAATAAAGATTATGATAAGAAACCAAATTTAAATTAAAAAGCTGAAAGATTCAATAATAAAAACAAAAAACTTGTTGGATGAGTTCAATAGCAGAGACGTGATGACAGAGGATAGGCTTAGTGAACTTGAAGGCAATCAATAAACCTTACCCAATCTGTACAACAAAGAGGGAATAAAGAGAAAAAGAAGAGAACAAAAAATGAAACTGCAGACTTACATATATAATAATTATCATGTTATATGCAATAACATGAATTATTACCATAGATGTAGATGGTCTTAATACAACAATCAAAAGGCAGAGACTAGAAGAGTGGTTACAAAAACACAATTCAACTGCATGCTCTTTAAAAGAAATCCACATCAAATTTAACATAAGCAGGTTAAAAATAAAAGGATGTAAAAAACAAATGTGATGCAAACATTAGTTTTAAGCCAGGCACAGAAAGAGAAATACCACATGTTCTCAATTATTTATGGAAGCTAATAAAAATAAATAAATAAATACATGAACAAATAAATGGGGAGGGGGAGAAAACACAACAATCACAATAATTACTTGAACTTGTTAAGATAAGTGAACAGATATAATGTTGATGGGGGTAGGGGGCAGAGGGAGGGAGAAAAGGAGGAATTGATAAAGGGACATGAAAATCAGCTACACTGTATATTGATAAATTGAAATTTTAAAAATCCACAAAAATAAAATGAAATAAATTGGTCTATTAGTATCAGATAAAGCAGACTTCGCAGCAAATTACTAGAGACAAAGAGAGACGTTACATAATGATAAAAGATCAATTCACCATGAAAATATATGATCCTAAATATATATCAGAAAACAAAGCCTCAAAGACATGGAACATAAACCAATAGAACTAAAAGAAATAATAAGAAATCTACATTTTTAGTTGGGGACCTCACACCTCTCTCTCAGTAACTGGTAAGGCTGTTAGACAGAAAACCAACAAATATACAAAAGATCTGAACAAACCATTAACCAAGAGATTCTAACTGACATTTATAGAATACTTCACTCAAAAACAACAAAATACAGGAACAGAGAGGCACCCCCAGAGAGGCCAAGAGCCACAGTGAGAGGCCCAAGGTGCCTGCGTGGGAATGGGGAAGCGCTGCCGATGAAATCCCAGCCAAATTAAATCCCCATGGCCCAGAGAGTCCTAAGCCTTCCACCCATAAGCACTGAGGCAGCCATGCCAAACTGGCAGTCTAGGCAGGATCCTAGCCAGACAACAGGGTCGAATGAGAGGACTGTGTAATTCCTTGCCACAATGACTAAACACCAAAGGAAAGATACCAGAAATATGAAAAATCAAGAAAGTACACCACCAAAGGGTAATAACTCTCAAGTTCTAGATCCTATAGAACAAGAAGCCCTTGAAATGACTGACAAGGAATTTCAAGTGATAATTCTAAGAAAACTAAATGAGATACAAGAAAACTCAGATACTAGACAACATGATGAAATGAGAAAAAGTATACAGAAGCTGAAAGAAAAAAATGTACAAGGAAATCAATGCCCTGAAAAAGAATGTAGCAGAGCTTGTCAAGCTGAAGAATTCATTCAACAAAATAAACAACAAAACAGAGAGTTTAACTAGCAGGCTTACAGAAGCAGAAGAGAGAACTTCTGACCTTGAAGATGGGCTGCTTGAAATAACAAAGGCAGACAAAAAATTTTTTTAAAAAGTAAAAAAAATTAAAAGCATTGAAGAAAATCTAAGAGAGATATCAGACAATGTTAATTGCTCAAATATCTGACTCATGGGTTTTCCAGAAGGGGAGGAAAAAGGAGATTGCATTGAAAACATATTCAACAAAATAGTGGCAGAAAACTTTCCAGGTAAAGGAAAAGACACAGATCTTCAGACTCAGGAAGCTCAAAGATCCCCAAATGTATTCAACCCAAAAAGGTCTTCTCCAATATATGTTATAGTCAAATTGGCAAAACTCAAAGACAAAGAGAGAATCTTAAAAGCTGCAAGACAGAAGAGTCAAGTCACCTATAAGGGAACCCCAATCAGAATAACATCAGACTTTTCATCACAAACCCTAAAAGCCAGAAAGGGATGGGATGATATATTCAAAATACTAAAAGACAGAGATTGCCAGCCAAGAATATTTTACCCCACAAGGCTATCCTTCTGAAATGAAGAGGAAATAGTATATTTCTCAGACAAACAAAAGCTGTGGGAGTTCACCACCACACAACTACCCTTACAAGAAATTTTCAAGGGAGTACTGGGTTTGGTACCTGAAAAATAACCACCACTGCCATAAAAACTCAAGAAAAATCAAAACCCAGTAGTAAAATAAAAATGCTAACAATGAAGAGGAAAAGAAAAGTTTATCTACCACCCCAAGAAACCAACAAATACAGAAGACAAACAGTTAATCCGAAAGAAAGGAACAAAAGACACTTAAGACAGCCAAACAAAAATCAATAAAATGCTAGGAGTAAATCAACACTTTTCAATAACAACTCTTAATGTAAAAGGATAAAATTCCCCACTCAAAAGACACAGACTGACTGACTGGATTAAAAAGGTGTGACAAACTATATGCTGCCTTCAAGAGACTCACCTCACCTATAAAGACACACATAGACTAAAAGTGAAAGGATGGAAAAAGATATACCATGCAAATAGAAATGAAAAACAAGCCAGAGTAGCTATTCTTATATCTGATAAAACAGATTTTAAACCAAAAACCATAAAGAGAGATAAAAAGGGCCACTATATAATGATTAAAGAATTTATCCATCAAGAAGACATAACAATTATAAATATATACACACCCAATGTCAGAGGAGCCAGATTCATAAAGCAAACTCTATTAGACCTAAAGAATGAGATAGACACTAATAATATAATAGCAGAAAACCTGAATACCCCACTATCAATACTGGACAGATCATGTAGGCAAAGAATCAGCAGAGAAACAGAAGATCTAAACACCACTTTAGACCAATTGGATTTGGCAGATATCTACCAAACATTCCATCCAGCAACCTCAGAATATTCATTCTTCTCATTAGCACATGGAATATTCTCCAGGATAGATCACATATTAGGTCACAAATCAAGTCTCAACAAATTCAAAGAAATTGGAATTATCCCATATATTTTTTCAGATCACAATAGATTAAAATTAGAAATCAATAACAAATGAAATTCTGGAAACTCTACAAACACATGGAAATTAAACAGCATTCTAATTAATGGCATACGTGTCCAAGAAGAAATTAAACAGGAAATCAGAAAATTTGTTGAAACTAATGAAAACAGTGAAACATCATACCAAAACCTGTGGGATACTGCAAAAGTGGTACTAAGGGAGAAATTTATTGCATTAAATGCTTACTTCAGAAGAATAGAAAGATGGCAAGTAAACAACCTAATACTTCACCTTAAAGAACTAGAAAAATAAGAACAATCCAAACCCAAAGTTAGCAGTTGGAAAGAAATCATTAAGATCAGAGCAGAGATTAATGAAATAGAAACCCCAAAAATGATACAAAAGATCAATGAATCAAAAAGTTGGTTCTTTGAAAAGATAAATAAAATTGACAAACCATTAGCATGGCTAACTAAAAAAAGGAGAGAGACCCAAATAACAAAAATTAGAAATGAAAACAGGTAATATTACAACTGATACCTCAGAAATACAAGAAATCATTAGTGACTACTATTAACAACTATATGCCAACAAATTTGAAAATCTGGAGGAAATGGATACAGTTCTGGACACACACAAACTAACAGAACTGAGCCAAGAAGATGCAGAAAATCTGAACAGAACAATAACAATAAAAGAGATCGAAGCTTTTATCAGAAGACTCCCAACAAAGAAAGGCCCAGGACCAGATGTGTTCACAGCAGAATTCTACCAAACATTCAAAGAGGAATTGACACCAATTCTCTACAAACTATTCCAAAAGATCAAAATTGAGGCAGTTCTCCTAAACTCATTCTACGAAGCAAACATCACACTGATACCAAAACCAGATAAAGATACGAAAAAAAAGGAAGAAAGAAAGAAAACTACAGGCCAATATCCTTGATGAATATAGAAGCAAAAATCCTCAATAAAATACTAGCTAACAGAATACAGCAACACATACACAAAATTATACACCATGATCAAGTGGGATTCATCTCAGGAATGCAAGGCTTTTTCAACATATGCAAATGAATAAATGTGATACACCATATCTTTAAAACCAAACACAAGGACCATACTATCATCTCTATAGATGCTGAAAAAGCATTTGACAAAAGACACCACTCGTTCATGATAAAGACTTTCTACAAGTTAGGTATAGATGGAAAGTATCTCAACATAATTAAAGCCATATATGATAAACCCACTGCCAATATCACCCTGAATGGGGAAAAGCTGAAATCTTTTCCCTTAAGAACAGGAACTAGACAAGGATGCACCCTCTTACCACTCCTTTTCAACATTATGTCAGAATTACTAACCAGAGCAATCAGAGAAGAGAAGGAAATAAAGGCCATCCAGATTGGAAAAGATGAAGTCAAACTGTCCCTGTTTGGAGATTACATGATCATATATATCAAACAGCCTAAAGCCTCTACAAGAAAACAGAGTTGATAAATGATTTCAGCAAAGTTGCAGGATACAAAATCAACACACAAAAATCAGTAGCATTTCTATTCTCCAATAGTGAATGTGCAGGAAGAGAAATCAAGAAAGCTTGCCCATTTACAATAGTTACCAAAAAAATAAAATACTTAGGAATAGAGTTGACTGAGGATATGAAAAATCTCCATAATGAGAACTACAAACCACTGTTGAGAGAAATTAAAGATGACACAAGAAGATGGAAAGATATCCCATGCTCCAGGATTGGAAAAATCAGCATTGTGAAAATGTCCATACTACCCAAACTGATATACAAATTCAATGCAATCCCCATCAAAATTCCAATGACAGTTTTCTCAGAAATGGAAAAAATTATCCTAACATTTATTTGGAATAACAAAAAACCACACATAGCCAAAACAATTTTGAGCAAAAAAAATAAAGCTGGAGCTATAACACTACCTGACTTTAAACTATATTACAAAGCTATAATAACCAAAACAGCATGGTACTGGCATGAAAACAGACACATGGATCAATGGAATAGACTAGAGAATCCAGAAATCAACCCACACACCTACAGTCATCTGATCTTTGACAAAGGCACCAAGCTTATACCCTGGGGAAGAGACTGCCTCTTCAGCAAATGGTACTGGGATAATGATATCCATATGCAGGGGAATGAATCTAGTCCCATACCTCTCCCATATACCAAAATCAACTCAAAATGTATTAAAGAATTAAATACACACCCTGAAACAATAAAACTTCTTAAAGGAAACGTAGGAGAAGCACTCCAGGTAGTGGGACTGGGCACAGACTTCATGAATACCACCCCCAAAGCATGGGCAACCAAAGGAAAAAATAAACAAATGGGATTATATCAAACTAAAAAGATTCTGCACAGCAAAAGAAACAATTAATAGAGTTAAAAGACAACCAACAGAGTGGGAGAATATATTTGCAAAATATACATCTGACAAGGGATTAATACCCAGAATATACAAGGATCTCAAACAACTTTACAACAAAAAAACAACTAATGCAATTTAAAAAATGGGAAAAGGAACTAAACAGGTATTTCTGTAAGGAAGGTATACAAATGGCTAATAGACACATGAAAAAATGCTCAGCATCACTCAGTATTTGGGAATGCGAGTCAAAAGCGCACTGAGATACCATCTCACTCCAGTCAGGAGGGCTAATACCCAAAAGACTGTGAAAGATAAATGCTAGTGAGGCTGAAGAGAAAAAGGGACTCTCATACACTGTGGGTGGAACTGCAAAATGGTGCAGCCTGTATGGAAAATGGTATGGAAGTTCCTCAAACAATTGCAGTTTGATCTACCATATGATCCAGCTATCCCACTGCTGGGAATATACCCAGAGGAATGGAAATCATCAAGTCGAAGGTATACCTGTTCTGCAGTGTTCATTGCAGCACTATTTACAATAGCCAAGAGCTGGAACCAGCCCAAATGTCCATCATCAGATGAGTGGATATGGAAAATGTGATATATCTACACAGTGGAATATTACTCTGCTATAAAAAAGAATTAAATACTGCCATTTGCGACAACATGGATAGAAAGAGAAAATTATATTAAGTGAAACGAGTCAGGCACAGAAAGAGAAATACCAAATGTTCTAACTTATATGTGGTAGCTAAAAGTATATAAATAAATACACAAATAAACTGGGGTGGGGGGAAGAAGACACAACAATCACAATTCCTTGAAGTTGTTAAGACAAGCGAACAGATATGAGGCTGTTGGGAGGGAGGGGAGAGGAGGAAGTGGGAGGGAGGATTTGGTAATGGGCCACAAAAATCAAGCACATTGTATATTGATAAAATAAAATTAAATTAAAAAGAGATTCAAACAAAAAACAACAAAACATACATTTTTTAAAGAGCCTATGGAATATTTATCAAGGTAGATCGTATCCTAGGTCATAACACAAACCTCAACAAATTGAAAATAAATTAAAATGATAAGGAGTATGTTTTTAAACCAAATTAGAAATTAATAACAGAAAAATAACAAGAAAATATCTTAAACACTAGGATATTTAATACACTTCTAAATAACTCATGAGTCAAAGAAGTCTCAAAGTAATTAAATAATATATAGAACTGAGTAAAAATGAATATGTAACATGTGAAATATGGAGGATGTATATAAAGCAGTGCTGAGAGGTAAATTTATAAAAACAAATGCTCACATCCGAGAAGAGGAAAGTCTCAGATTAAAAATCTAACTTTCCCCCTCAAGAAACTGGGAATATAAAAGCAAAAGAAACTCATAGTAAAGAGATGAAAGTAAGTAATAAAGTTAGCAGAGATTAATAAAACTTTAACAGAAAAATGATAGATAAGTTAATGAAACAAAAAGATGACTCTTTAAAAAATCAATAAAATTGATAAATTCCCTGCAAGAGTGATAGAAGTGAAAATAGAGCAGACACAAATTAGCAATATCAAGAATGAAGCAGAACAGATCACAGATCTGAGAGCCTCGGAGAGGATGACAAGCAAATGCTACAAGCAACTTAGGTATACACTTAATGAAACATGTACAAAATCTGTATGTGAAATTTATAGAGTGGGGTTGAATGTACTTAAAGATCTAAACAAATGTGGAGATATATCATATTCATAGATTGGAAAACTCGACAAAGTAAAGATGTTAATTCTTCCAAGATTGTTCTACAGGTTGAATGAAAATTACTATCAACATTTCAGTAAGGATTTTTGCAAGCATAGACAAACTTATTATAAAATGTATACGGAAAAAGCATAGCCCCGGAATAGCTTTTTAAAAATCTCAATAGAGAACAATAAAATAAGAGGGATCACTCTACCTGAGATAAAGGCTTATTAAATAGTGACGATAATTAAAGCAAAGTGATTTTGGCTGAGGGATAGATATTACATATCAATGAAACAGAACAAAAGAACCCAGAACCCAAACATGCATAACTGATGACGGATACGTGAAGAGTTCTTAGACGTTACGTGAAAAGCATGATCCATCAAAGGAAAAATAATGTGGACCTCTTCAAAATTAAAAAAGTTTTGCTTTGTGGAAGCCCATACAAAGAGGAAAAGACAAGCTAAAAAAAAATGGAAGAAAATATATGAAAAGTGCATATCTGACAAACTACCATTTAGGTTATTAAAAGAACTCTCAAAACTCAGCAGTGAAAAACAGTTTAATTAGAAAATGGGCACAAGACATGAACAGACATTTAACCTAAGAGGATATACAGATGGGCATACGAAAAGATATTCAACATCATCAGCCATTAGGGAAATGCAAATTTAAGCCACAGTGGTAGTGCTCCCTTCAACAGCACATATAATAAAACTGGAACAATACAGAGAAGATTAGCATGGCTCCTGCGCAAAGAGAACGCACAAATTAATGAAGTGTTCCATGTTTTGATTTCCTTATCTAATGCAAAACCTTGGATGAACTCCAAGGAATTATGCTGAGTGAAAAAGCCAGTCCCAAAGGACTATATATTGTTTACTTTATGTAACATTTTTGAAATGAGAAAATTTTAGAAATGGAGGACAGATAGTTCTCAAAGGTATGGATCAGGAGTAGTGGGGGATGAGGTAGAGCTGGGGGAAAGAGGTGAGTGCGTTTACAAAATGGCAACATAAGGATCTTCACCATAGTGGTGGACACACAAACCTGCCTAGGTGGTAAATTTACATATAACTAAATATACATACAAGTGTGTGTGTGTGTGCGTGTGTGTGTGTGTGCAAATAAAACTAGAGAAATCTGAATAATATTGATATCAATTGATACAATTGACAATCGTATCACTGTCAGTACCTTGATCATGATATTATATTACAGTTCTGCAGAATATTACCACTGGGGGAAACATTTTAAAGTATACATAAGATTTCTCCGTATTACTTCTTACAAATGTATATGGGTCTAAAATTATACCTCCAAAAAAGTTAAATTAAAAAAAAAATTCACAGTGGAATACTATTCAGCCTTTAAAAAGAAGAAAATCCTTCCATTTGCAATAAGATGGATGAATCTGAAGGACATTGGGTTAACTGAAATAAACCTGGCACAGAAAGACAAATGCTGAAAGATCTCGTTTATATGTGGAATCTGAAAAAGTTGACCAGGTAAAAGCAGAGAGTAGAATGATGGTTACCAGGAGCTAAGGGAAAGGGAGGAGTTGGGGAGATAGATCTTGGTCAAAGGATGCAAAATTTCAGTTAGGAGAAATAAGTTCAGGAGATCTATTATACAAAGTGGTGACCATAATTAATAACAACATATTGCATCCTTGAAAATCACTGAGAGTAAATTTTAAGTGTTCTCACCATAAAAAATACGTATGTGAGGTAATGCACATGTTAATTAGCTAGATTTAGTCATTTCACCATATATACAAATTTCAAATCATAATGTTATACACGAAAAGTATATATAATTTTTATTTATCAACTTAAAATGTTAATTTTTTTAAAAGTACACTTGCAAAGAAATATTAATGACATAGGAGAAATGCCTATGCTAAAATAAGTGGGAAAACATTGTATGCAGTAGAGTCTATATTAAATAAAACTGTTTCTAAAATTTTTTTTAAAAATCCAATGTCCAATGCAGTTAAAACCATAGTGAAAATGTGCATTATATGAAAATAACTGAAGTGCTGGGAAATACCTATTGCTTAAAAGGTGGATTTTGTATAATATTTTAATTTTAAAATGGCCCCTTTGTGTTTTTAATGAGATTATAGTAAATAAAATTTCTGGGAAGCTAAAAAAGAGAGAGAAAATTTGCTTCCCCTGAAAAGAATAACTATCACATTTTCCAAATATTTATTTAAATAAAATAAGTAATGTATAATAATAGTCATTAATGATACAGTAAAATATATTACAATCGAGAGAGAGAGAGAATAATAGTCCTGTCACTACCAGCTCAACATTATTTTCAGTGGATCTCCATCATACACAGCAGTTCCCTACCTTTTCACACATCATAAAACACTCAGAAAAATTATATTTTTGTGCTACATGAAAGTATATGGAGAGTTACTGACAGCCTGAGGCAACCAGGCATTCTTCTCCAGAGACCCCAATTCCCACCCACCCATCTCAAGACCAAAGAGATCAATATTTCAACACACTTGTGCTTTTGCACAATCTTTGAGAAGTTCTGACACAGGCTGAAATTAGAAATATTTTCTTCCTAGATGGAAGCTCTCTGGGATCTGTGGACTTCCTGTAAATCCAGCTTTACCTTATTCCATTTTACGCCTCATACTGGGTGTTCCAGTAGGAAGAATTTCGTGTAGTTCTCCGACCACACCAAGCCCGTTGAGTCCTCCCTTTTTCTACACTTATGAATTTCTCTGCCTGGAAGACTCCCCATGCCTAGTGCATCTAGCACACGCCTTTTATCCCTCTGCTAATGGCATGATTAAAAGCTTTAAAGAGCACAGCTCTGTTTAAAGTCTTTTCTTAAATGCAATTCATTTGTCAGATCACTGTTTTGTACAACTTCAAATTTAACGATTATTTCACTGTATTCATTTATTTACTTGACAATACACTTGCTGGACTGTAATACCTTTGAAGGCAAGAAAAGCATATTTTTTATCTTTTTTCCCCCCCAGGGCTACTAAGGTACAACGGAGTAGGTAGTCAATACATCATTCCTTGAATAAATTCATAAACACTAGGGAGATATTCATAAAGTTGTATCTACCCTGGCAGGATGATTGATATCTTTGTTACAATTTTGTGTGATATGTAGACCTCTTGATTACTGATTGAGGATTATAAATTGTCTCCCCAGAAAAAAAAACACCTACATGTAGAAATGTTCACATGATTGCTGTATTCACAGATTCCCCCATAGACCATGTAAGGGCCACCCACCGTGCAAGGCTGTGAAGTGTACAAAAAGATGCCCTAAAATGGAAACTGATTTTTATGCTGTTGGACAAACTGTTACTATGATTTAATAATTACAAATATTTTTGTCATGCTCTGTACTAGACAGAATGTACTAAATAAAAAATAATTTTGTCATAATTTAGTGTGCACATAATTTGTGAAGATAAGGTACCAAATTATGTTAAAAAAAAGTCAATAATCACCCAATAAATTATATACATATTTTATACTCTAAAATAATCCAATATGCTATATTTTGAATGTGCAAACTATCAAAACATTTTGTCAAGGTATTTTTTATATCTTAAACTGATTTTACTCATTCTTGATACACTGAGTATCTTGTTTTCAATACACTGAACACTGAAAAGAATAGGATACAATTATTTTTTATTTTAATCTTGTGTATTTCTGTTATGAGCTAAATATAAAAGACACTTTAAGAATTACTAAAATATATTTAAATAGTAATTCAAACATTATTCCAATTTATTTCTACTTTTGATAATATCAAAGGTCCAAGTGTAATCTTTATATTTATGAGGCAACTGTGAATAATTTCCAGTTCTATACATATAATAGTAAGAAGTTTCAGATACAATATTTTATTTTTCTTCATGATTATTTGTTTATTAAAGTTTTTATAAATAAATTTTATTTTATTTTGGTATTACAGAATGGCAGTAACTTATTCAAAACTAGTATTCAAATAATTCCCAATGGACACGTTTTTGATTTATAATTTTATGATTTGGTAGTGCAACTCTTGGAAGAACTACCATCCACATATGATATTTTATATTTTACAGCAGTATTAGGTTTGCACAAAAATTAAGTGGAAAGTATAGAGTTTCCATATACCTTTTCAGGTCTTCCCTTACACATAGTTTCCCCTATTATTAACAATATGCATTAGTGTGGTACATTTGGTACAATTGACAAGCCAATGTTGGCAGATAATTATTAACCAAAATCAATAGATTATATTAGAGTTAACTTTTTGTGTTATACATTTATGGGTTTTGGCAAATGCATGACATGTATTTACCATTACAGTATTATACAGAATATTTTTACTGCCTAAAAATCCTCTGTGCGTCACCTATTAATCCCCTCTTCTCATGCCCCCAAACCTCTAGCCACCACTGATCTTTCTACTGTCTCCATAGTTTTCTCTTTTCAGAATGTCATAAGGATGGGCTCATACAATATGTAGTCTTTTCAGATAGGCTTCTTTCAATTAACAATATACTTTTATGGTTTCTCCGTCTCTTTTCATGGCTTGATAGCTTGTTTCTATTTATTACTGAATAATATTTTATCGTATGGATGTACCACATTTTGTTTATCCATTCACTATTGAAAGACATCTTCATAACTTCCAAGTTTTAACAATAGTGAATAAGGCTACTATTAACATTCATGTGCAGGTATTTATTCAATGCCGCTGGATAAATACCGAGGAGCATGATTGTTGAGTCATATGGTAAGAGTATGTTTAGTTTTGTAAGAAACTGCTGAACTATCTTTCAGAGTGATTGCTTTTTTGCATCCCCACCAGCAATAAATTACAGTTTCTGTTGCTCTACATCTTCATCAGCATTTGGCATTACCAGTGTTTTGGATTTTTTGGCATTCTGATAGGTGTGTAGTGATGTCTCATTAAGGTTTTACTTTGCAATTCCTTGATGACATATGATGGACATCTTTTCATATGGTTATTTTCCATCTGTATATATTCTATGGTGAGGTGTCTGTTAAGGTCTTTGCTAAAGTCCATTTTTTAATAGTGTTTAATATGCATTGTGTCCACCAACTTTCATGTATTAGTAGCTTGATCCCCACAGTGACTGTTAAGAGGGTGGGAAATCCTGTTATGGTAATTGAAAAGTGGGGCCTTGATGAGGTGATTAGGTTATAGGACCATGTTATAGTGAATGGATTAATAATGGTGGTCAGGGGCATGGTTCTGAGGGCTTTAATAGAACAGCACATGAGAGGTCAGTCTCTCTCTGCTCCATCATTTTCTACCATGTGAGACCCCTGCATTGTTGAAAAGGCACCACCAGAGAAGGCCCTAACCATAAATGTTCCCTGGACTTTGGACTTCCCAGCCTCCAAAACTGTAAGCAATAAATTGTGTTTTCATTATAAATCACCCAGTTCCAGGTATTTTGTTATAAGCAACAGAAACAGACTAATACAATGTTGTTTATTTTCTTATTGAGATATTTGTATATTTTGTATAATAATCCTTTATTGGATATATGTTTTGCAAAGATTTTATCCCAGTCTATGGTTTTACTGCCTTTCTATTTAAACTTTAGAATCAGTTTGTTAGACTCTACAAAATAACTTGTTGTGAATTATTTATTACACTTTTGCCCTTGGATTATTTTTTTTTTTTAAAGAAAGATCTTCAAATTTAAAACTAACAGAATACAAAGATCCAAATTATTTTATCCAATATAGGATTAATCCTAACCTTTAAGGAGTACATTTTGTGTATAGAGGCCACAATTTGTTTTGAATATCAGTTAAATATACCGCATAATAATTTATTTTCTATTACCTCCAGCCCAAAATAAAGTTCTGTCTTTAATTTTTCTTTTTCTTTTTCTTTTTTTTTTTTTTAGGAGAGCTGGTAGTGAAAGAGGACCTGGTTTAAAAATAATGATCAACAGCAATGACAAAATAACAATAAAACACCCTCACAGTAGAAAATAGTAAAATAGCAGAGATGGAAGCATATCCTTAAAATCCTTGTAGTTCTTATCGTTTCTTCGACTTTGAATTTCATTTACTTTCACAGACACTGATTAATTTCTATGCAAATTTTTAAATATTTTATTAATCAGGACATAAAGCCTAGATCAGAAAATAAAACTAGCGGTTCTAACATTATCATTTTAGTTAATTAGACACCAATTCACTGTAGTGTCAATTTAATTATGGGAAGGTTTAGTAAAATATTTTCAGGGTTGTAAAAAAATTAAACGGACTAATGAACTTACATCTATAAGTTTCTGACATGGCATATGTCTTTTAAGACTAATTATAGAAAAGCTTACTCTGTGTGTATGTTTTGTGTGTGGGTTCATATCAATCTTAGATCTATTACTACAATAAAAATCCCCTTTACAAAAAGAAAATATATGTTTCATGTCATTGACTCCAAGTAATATTTGATACAGCAATCTTCCAATATTTCTTCAGCTTTTGGCTTGCTTGGGAAATTCACGTATAGAATATTTTACTTTTACTGAAAATCACTGTGGTTAGGTCAACTCATTTGTGAAATGCATCCTTATTGTCTTTTCTTTCCAGGTTGGTAATAATAACATATACTGACTGTAGTATATATTTCCTTTCCTTACATTACCTTATTTGATTCTTCCAACATCCACATGAAATGGGTGGTGCAAATGGTGTTTACCTACTTTGACCATGAAGAAATGAGAGAAAAGAAACTTTAAATAACTTGCCCAAGTTTAGATTAGTTAGAGGTAATCAGAATTGAATCCAAGTAAATGTGGTTCCAAGTGGAATATTTTCCCATGCCACTATCTCCAGAGATGAAAGAACAATGAAAACTCTCTAGGCTAAATTTGAAGGCAGAAAGCCCCCTCACAATTTTCATTTATTTTTAAAATAGAAAAGTGCTAGGACATATCTGACACTGTATTTACTATGATTACTCTTATATATTAATACATGAACATTTAAATAGGCTACAAATAATATCAGGAAAAAATTAACAGTCTCCTTTACTCATGTGGGCAGAAGTTCAAAAAGATAATATCCTATATTGGCAGAAACTAGATGTACTTTTTTTGGGTATGTATTTGTGAAATATACTAAAAAGCAAATGTACCTCACAGGGCCTGGTTTTCCAAAGTCTTGCAGTTTCAAATACTGACCTTGTGGAGGACTGGAAATTTTCCTCAGGCTATAAGTCTATAGTGTAAGATAAAGATTTGTGACACAGCAAGGTTGCTGGCTCCAGGACAGACTAGTTACTGATTGTTATGTAAAGATACTGAGAATTGCTGTAAGAAGGAATGTTTGCTAAGATCAAGCTTTTGTTAATTGCCTTACTGGAATGTCATCTGGCTTGTTTCACTCAAAGTTACCAGCCTATATTGTTAAACTTTAACCCCACCTATGTTCTCTTACTGTAACTTCCTGGTCTGGAAAATAAATGCAGGAAGAGAACCCCAATTCAGGATTAATTTCCCAAGGAAGGGTTGCCTCTCCCTGGAGGGTCCCAGGGAAGTTAACCGCTTTGGGGCTTCTCACTGCTCAGAAGAGATGGGCTTTGAGTAATCCTTTGCATCTCCATCACCCCGGGGAAGTGAGGTGACAAATCTGTGGGGGGCAAAGCAACACAAAGCAACATTTATTTATGCTAGTACAGTCTCTAGAGGTTTGCTATAGCCATGTGATCAGCTGGACACTCGTTTTCAAGTAAAATGTTATATAGGAAACCCTCAGAGAGATGCAATTGGAAAAAATCAGCTCTGTTTGGAGCAACATGCTCTATTGTTATAGAAATCCTATAATAATGTTGAGTTGACACCTTTAGTAGAAAATTCTCATGTTATTAGGAAGATGGAATTATATATATACAAACACTTCTGAAAAGTCAAACTTGTTAAATCTTTGCTTATCTCTTTCATGTCAAAGACAGTACTTTATCATGGGCCTAATTCAGAATATTTCAAACTGCTATTTTTTTCATGAAATCAGCTGTTCTCTGGAATTAATACTGTGAGGGCCATATATATATATTTTTTTTTCTTTTTTTTTTTTTGGTGTTACACAGTGTTATACTATATCAGTGTTTGTACCAAACCTGTCTACTCTTACTCCAGAGGGCATATAATAGATTTATTCTGTATGCTCTAATTTATTAAAGTTCTGCTGCATCATTTTATTTTTCTTGTGACTTTTATATATAAAATATATTAATGTCATACTGCTGAGCACTTGAATAAAAACAGGATGAACCCACAATAAGCCTGAGCTTATTATGCTCAGGAGAGAAGACATTAACCCTTTTTATATCTTCTGATAGGACAAAGAGAAAATGGTACCTGCAGCTTTTGATTCACCTTCCCGATGAATAAGGAGCAGCAGCACTCACTCTGGACTCCCCTGCAGCAGCAGTCTGTGGAAGCCCTCAGTGCTGCACTGTCACTAAACCCAGCTCACTTGCCTCATGCCTGCTAAGCCTCTCCTGTCAATCCCAGTCCTGGATCATCTCAACCTCTGTTCTTCTGCTTCTGCTCTGGCTACTGAGCATTTTTAGACTAAATGAAGAAATGACTGGCCAAACTTCAACTGGGTTCTTTCTACTCCTCTGTAATCAGTTCATAGATCACTTGGTAATTCTTTAGCAAAGTCACCATAGTGATTTCTCAAACCTTTTTCTTTCTCAAGTCTCCTCTCTTACTCTCATTTTAGTTCTCTGTGTCAGCAACTGCCTTTAAAATCCATCTGAAGTGAGTTTCCAAATTTCTCTAACTCCTACCTGTCATAAGTCTGTATCTGTATCTATATTCATCTTTTCCCTCTGGACAGAGAAAGATTCTATTTCTTGTTTAAAACAACACCACATGTAATAAATACTAATTTTATTTATCTTTCACTTCTCAAATAATTTGTTTTCTCACCATTCCTACCATTTTTATTAGCAAAAAAATTCCTTTCCCATTAGAATACAGAGGTTTCACTGGCTTAACAATAAAATCCCTTATTAACATACCTGTCATTTCTAGATAGCTATCTTATTTTGTGATAAAATGCCTTTAATTCTTAGACAGTTGACCTTACTGGGCCTTGGCCAAAGATCTGAAGTTTTACAGACCTAAGTTTAAGAATCTGTACTATCAATATTATTCTCTCCAAGCCTCAGTTTTTTCAAGTACAAAAACAACTACCCAGCACCTTGATCCACCTACCACTTTGAATAGTCCTCTAATTTGGCCCATGTTTGTTAATTTTATTTCAACCACCAGATAGTAAGTTTTTTGAGAATATAAGCAAAAACTTTATTTTCCTTCTCCTTAATTTTTGTTCTTCTTCCTAATCTACCTTGTTCATAAGAGGTGATATATAAATGCTCATTACTCCATTAATTGACATCTAAATGCTTTAAAACGTTTTCTTAATTGGAGAGTGTGACTACTAATTAGGAGAAAATGACTCTCACAGGAGCAAGCCCTGACTCCTATCCTAGCCACATGGTATAACTATCAGGTGATGGGTTTCTTTTCCTTTTGGTAGAAGAAAGAACTGCCCCATGTATAAATAAGATGCAAATGAAATAATCTACAGGCAACTGAAACATGACATCAGAGTGAACCAATAAAGCCACATATGGAGTTTGATTTCCCAATGGATTGAAATATTTATTCAAAAAATGCAATCCAATTAAATCCTAACATTGTTTTATTACCCTCTTGCTTATCATTCACTGATGGTATCTGGAACATAGGATTAGATATAATTCACAAGCACTCAACGTACATCTAACAAAGACAAAAAATACAAAAAAGAAAATGAAGAGATAGTATTGGCATGGTGCCAGAGCTACGGGAATTTATTATCAGAGTCAATAAGTCAATTCTCTTTATCTTTAGGGACTAAACTTGGATAACTTCCAGGTTCACAGATATGTGAAACATATAATAGATTACCCAACCAAAGTGGAAAACTTTTGTGAGTGCAAGTGACAAAAGATTTAAACTAAAACTGTCTTGTGAAAATTGTCATACAACTTAGTGCATTATTCGTATAAAATGAAGTGGACTGGGCAGGCACTAAGAAATAGGAGGCTGTTGATATGTTTCTCATCTCTGGCTGCAAATTTAAAAATAAAATATTCAAAACATACAAATAACAACAGTAATTAAGTTCCAATGCTTACTAGTCATTTTCTAGCATGCAGTGAACCAGAGTGACCCTACTTGCTGAATAACTTAGAATAGACTACTTTCCTGTTCTGCCAACAAGGGCCTTGTTAGTATGGCTATTCACAATTATGGGGAATGTATTTTTTTGCTCACTGTATATTTTAAATATTTGCTGTATGTCAGACACTGAACTATATACTAGAGATGTCAAATAAGGCAGAATCTGCCCTTGAAGACTTACAATGGAGCAGAATATGAGACAGGAAGGCCATTCTTCAGTTTCAGAATTAAGCACTAATATATAAACATATATATTTTAAATTATCTCTTGTTTCAGATCATTTCCCTTCATTAATGCAGAAAATTCATCAAAGAGATTGAGGAAGAGAGAAACAGTTAGCTGTAAAGCCAAATTTTGTTAGAAACAACTTAAAAGTTATTGAAATGCTAATTTACTCATCATTTAAAATATTTGACTTTCCAAGAAATACAGTCTTGTACTGTAAACAAAGGAATTGTCTCACCTGTCAGTCAATTGCACTCAACTCAATGAAAAAATACTGCTAACTGTCTCCCCATGCACATCAGTTGGTCAATCAATCAACTGGAAAGTATTTGTGGTGTGCATACAATACAGGCAAAACTGTTTTAAATAAAAAGTTACAGGAATGTAACCCTTTGTTGGAATGTCAGCCATCATGAAACAAAAATAGCACAAGAGCTAGAAAGACCACACTACTAACATAATCTCAGTATTTTAAAAGTAAAATGATAGCATCTTCAGTATTGAATTACTACCTTACATGTCCTACACTCGGAAGACTCTAATCACCAATAACATATTTCATTTATCTCCAGGTTTTTGCTAATGCCTGATAACTACTCAGGCCTTATCCATCTTACCTTTAAAAAGTTAATTATGAAGTTAGAGCTTAAGAAGCTATGCCTGCCAGCATAGACATTGTTGATTGGACTTGAGGTGCTATTATTTTTCCTTTAAATATATATAATAAACGAAAGAAATAATATTAGTTCCAGAAAAATTGGTACTCCTCCCTTAAAATTGTGAATAACAACAGAAGTAATCTTGGATTATAAGAAGATGAAAAGGTTAATCTGAGTAAGAATGTGTCAATTATATTCTGGAAATATATTACTCTGGAAGATAAGGTCAATGAATTATTACAAAAACCTGTAATAGCCAACTTTATACTTGGCAATGCTACTTTATTCAAGCATTCCATTGACCTCATATGCGTGAGATAAATCCTATGAACAGACTTATCACCCTGATTTACCAACAGATTTAGTTCTATTACTTATTCAAAAAAATTGTGACTACAATGATTACATCTAATTCTCCCAATTCTGCTGTTCTTCACAGTCTTTCTGTAGGACTAAAGGATAAGCCAACGAAGTCTGTCTTTGATAAAATGAGGTTAGTAACATGGCACTACCTAATAAAAATGCTTGAGGATTAGCTAATTACTTGTCTTAAAATGCATATAGTATTTTAAATAAAAGAAGCTATGACCTTAAATATAATTTAGAAACCACAGGAAAAGTACTAGATAATTACATATAATTAAGATCAGTATCTTCTGTCCTGTCTTACTGACAAGTGATTGGAGAAGAAAAATTCAATACATTTTGCATAGGATTAGATTGGGAAAATTTTAACACTCAGGCCAATTCTATTCTTGATGCCTCTCTACTGCTTTCTTCACATCTTCAGTACTGCTGAGGCACGCTATTGTCTTTCTCTGCTTACTATCAAAAGTCATGAGTCTGAGTTATTGAGGTAGGACCCTTGGTAGGAGCTGAATATGTTGTTTGATTTAACAGGGTCAAAAATTCCTGCTGCCAGAAATACCTTTACAGTGCCAGAAATGCCAGCAACCAGGTCACCCTTTTGGATTGAGTACTCTAACTGGCTTCTAAATGTATGCAAGTTACCATGGTGAGGATGAGGGGCCTGGAGAAAGACTACTAATTAGCACACACCTTAAACATACCTTTGAAAAACGAGCAGAGCCCTCAGTGCACATGACACTGAAGAACTACAATTGGATGGCCTGTTGCACAGAAAACTACCCAGGGCAGACAAGACTGCCAGAAGCACAACAGAGGCTGGCCATGGATAAGCATGAGGGTAACTTGGAGGTGATGATGGAAAGAGCCAAACAATTTAGAAAAGTATTCTCTCCCTGGAGAGCACACTCCCTAGGAAGTAGCCCGGAGAATTATGGCCAACTGACATACCAAACATCTGTGTCAAATTCTCACTTTCTAGAAGGTGTAAAGCTCATCTGGGTGCAACCCCTTAATTAGAATGCATGTAATTGAATTCTGACAAAGGGAGACACCACTTGAATAGGAGTAGGTGTAAATTGACCTTAGGCAGCTAGTGTCACAATGTCCTTAGGGTTCTTTCCATCTTTTAAAATAATCTTGAGTTTTATACAGTTAAACTTAATATATAAATATTAACATGAAACTGATTTGCTCTAAATTACTATTTTATGAATTAATAACAAATTCCATGAAACACAGCAAAAGTTGAATAATAATGGAGATAGATGTATTCAGTACCAACTAGGTCATAGAGATAGGATGACCTGGTACTATAGACTCAGGCAGATCAGAAATCGAGTCCTGGTTTCTCTCCTTACTGGCTTTGTCATTTGGGCAAGTAGCTTAGACTATTTGAGTCTTAGTTTCTTCATGTGTGAAATGAGTAAAATAAGATATAGTCATTGAGGTTAAAAATATATATGAATTGTCTAGTGGAAGTGCTCGGTAAAATAGTAACTGTTATTAGACAATTATTATTATTGTTGTGGCTACTTCTACTACCATTACCGACAAAAAAAGGCAACAGGTATTCAAAGAAAGAAGAAGGTTCAGTGAACTTCAGCCCTCTGTAACAGTTTCACAGAAGAGACAGGGCTGTGCTGGTGTTTCAATGTTCTGTAGTTCACATAGTCAGAAAGGATTCTGTACGTGGAAGGAGGCTTCATTCCATGGCAGAGGAAATGGTATAGTGGGTACGCAGGCAGAAATAACCCTGACATGATTTATAGACATAGTGAATATAGTGATATAATAAGAAATCCATTTTAGGGAGACATGGGTAATAAAAAAGAAAAGGTAAATTGAGCCCTAATCATAGATGATCTTGAATATTTGCCAGCCTTTAGGTTTTTTTCTGTGGATAATTGATAATGGGTTGGGTTCTGATTAATGAGTCAATGTTAACCAGAAGAGAGACATATGGTCATAGCCTATAGGGCTGTTCTCAGTGCTGACAGTTAAAAGGGTTATCAAAGATCTAGCCTACATAAATAACCGGAGACTCTATCCAGAGCCAGAGAATTGAGAGTCCCATTCCATTCTTCACTGAGCAGACCACACTTGAGGTAGGGGGCATGTCATAGATAGAACATGATCATTAGGAAACTAGAAGCCTTGTCATCAAAAGGTCCATGGAAAGGGCTGAGTATTGTCAAAGAAAAAGCTCAGAGACATTTTTTGATAGCTGACTGAAGTTTGGATTTCTTTTTTCTTTTTCCTTGTATGATCATATAGCAAATTGGAAGGGAATTCAGCTTTCAAAATAACCGGTGTCCCAAAATAAAGAGAGGAGTATTTGTAATATTTATACTGCAACACATAATATATTATATTTTGCATTTGCTATAGTTTATAGTATACTTTATTACAGTAGTTCTACTGTATATAAGTAGTTCTACTTATATTTCTACTCTCTATTTATATTTTAAATAATTATTTAATGTAAAAAATCCAATTGGATTACATTGCAATCATTTTGATATAGGCCAGGCATTCCTGTGTTTGATAACAAGAAAAAAGGAATTTTCTGGTTTGTAGAATGATCCAAAGCTTATCTGAGTCCGTTTGTAAACCAGGCCTTTCAGGAATGTGAGGTATTTAGAATGTAAAACTCTTTGTGCTGTGGAACGTGACAGAGTCAATGTCCAACCAGGATGGGCTAAGCTAATAGCAAAACATCAATAGTATCTTTTTTTTTTTAATTCTATTTGTTTAGCTTGGAGAAATGACTACTCAAGAATACCATATTAGCAAATCTTCAAGTAATTAGCAGGCTGTCATGTGGAAAAGAATGAACTTATTCCTTGAAGTGTCATAGTGTAAAAGTAAGTAAAAGGCCAACTTTAGCTTTGCATAAAGAAATACTTGATAGAATTTGCTGAAAATAGTTTAGCCTGCTTCATGAGGATGGAAAGAGTAAAACTATAAAGCCAATTATTTGTGAGCAAGGAGCAATCAATTACCTAATTCAGTGATTGTCATTGTTTGCATGTGAGCATCAACTGAGGATTTTTTTAAGTTATATGGACACCAGAGTCCCACCTCAGATCAATTCAGCAGAGCCTCTGGTGGTAAAGTCTATGAGCAATATTGTTTATATTAACCAGCATGGTTGTGAATAATGACATTAGCTAAGGTGTCTAGATGGTCCCCTATCATCTACTGTCTCTAACTTTAGGTGGGAGATGGCCAGTAAGATTCACTGTTAGCGAGGTCAATTATGAAATGTTATGCAGTATGGATTGGGAGTAATCGTGTTTAGAAAGAGCTGAGACAAGGAAAGTGGCTGTGTTGAGTCCAGCTGGAGACAATGCAGACTTCTACAATAAATATGCATTGTTTTTATAATCTGAAAAAGTTATTTTAAATTAACAATACATATTTAAAAAATGAAAATTTGAGAGTATTCCAGCCTCATCTTCAGTCCCTTCAGTCCCCCACCTCCGTCCCCAAGACACACACTTATATTCTGGCTACAATTGCTTCCTCATGATTCTGTGAACATTTTCAATAGTTTCACATCTCCATGATTTCAGTCACTGAGATCAATCCCCTAAGAGTAAGTTTCTTCCCTTCTCTGTTGGGTGAAATCATACTTATCTCCAAGATCTTGCTCAACTTTTAACTCTTCTGATGTTTTCCCTGAATTCCTCAGAAAGAATTGTTTTTATTTTTTCTACTCTATTTCCGAAATGTTGTGAACATATTCCAATGTGTTGTTAACACATTGTATTTTAGTTATTTTTATTCATGATTGTTTCCTTATATTAATTTTATTAATTCTTCTAAGCAGTAAGGAAGAGAAAGAAATCAAAGAAAGTCATATTTTCTTCAGAGAACTGTAAAATCATTGATGGAATCATAGATGTTAATTGGAGATATTTTAAGTTTGAGGCACTGTTTGGACACTCATTTGAATATACAGTATTTTATATGTGTTTCAAAACCCACTTCTGAAGTTTTTGAGAGAGATCAGGGCCAGAGACCTAAATTAAAAATTTATGCATATAGAAGAAACAGTTAAAGTTCATTCATTTACTCATTCAGCAATTTTATTCACTGCCTGCCATATGCGTAGACACAGGGCTAGGTAGTAGGGATACAATGAAAAAATATGACTGGATGGTTCTGTTCTATTGGAGCTCACACTCTAGTGAGACTGGGTGAGTTGGGGCGATGAATTCCCTGAGGCAGAGAGTGTGCATAGAGGAAACATCAGGTGGCTAATACACAGGCACTAGGAAATGCTCAAGTTAGGGCAAGGTAGAAGCAAAGTCAGAGAAGTTCAAAAATAATAACAGAAACTATTATTTAAAAAAATCATCCTTTGAAAGTAGCTTTTTTTGCCTAGCTAGGGACTGTTAGAAATAGATTTTTCAAAATACAAATACTTCTGTGCAATTTACATGTAATTATTTCTTCCTCAATCTCTTCCTCCAAATTTCTTCATTTTTCAACAATCAAATTTTCATTGTTCTTACTTTTGGCCCTGTGATAATTCCCTGGACCCACCTCCATTAGTGTTTGGGAAGGCCCTCTCTTCAGCTATTAATCCTTCTTAAACTGGCAACTTTCTGAGGAAGATTGAAATTCTTCCTAAAGATTCATTAACTATGAATGCATTTGGTACTTTACTTGACCAGCAACTTGAAAGATGGGCAATCCAAGAACCCAACACTGGATTCACTGGTACTATATAGAAGACTGGCTACATAATTTGTGGGTCCCAGTACAAAATGAAAATATTGAGCCTCTTGTTCAAAAATTATTAAGAATTTCAAGATGGCGAAAAGCACTTAACAAGGTTGAGGCCCCTACAAGACTGTATAGATCTACACCCGTGACTAGATGTTCACCAAAAACTCAGTTGAAAGTGACAATTATTATAAAGGATGCTTTGAAGGCCATGCTGTCCACCACTCATTCCTTCAACACCCTAATACATTTCTCTGGATTAAATCTGGCCAACTGTACTCTGAGTATAGTTGCCAGATTAAATACCACAAGCCCAGATAAATCTGAACTTCAGAAAAACAATAAATATATATTTTTAGTATAAATATATCCCATGCAATATTTGGAACATACATATATTTAAAAAATTGTTGTTAATCTGCAATTCAAATTTCACTGGGAATACTATATTATTGTTTGCTAAATTTTTCAACCCCAATTTCAAGATCACATCATTTGACTCTTTGTAAAATATGTTTTGTTTTGTTTTTTAACATATCAATTATTTAATTGGGTTCTTAGTAAGAAATTTAGAACATCAATTTGTGAGGGTACATTCCATTCGTCAGGGCAAACACAGATTGCAGGTGGCCTGGAGCTGAGGAACAGCTTTGATTTTTGGTAAAATTTGGGAGTCAACGGTTGCTCATCAACCTTGTGCTGCTCTATCATCTCGTACGTCTCTTTCTCTGGGTTGAACATCTCACCTTCCTGGTGTCTTGGTTTCTGCAGCTGCTGCTGTTTAAAGTACGCATCAGTGAGGTGCTTTGGGATTTTTACGTTGCTGTTATCAATTTTTGTGAAGATAGCATGACAAATTTCTGGTGTGTTCTATGCAGAAGAACTCGATCGAGGACCAGAGGTCCAGTCACAAGTAACAAGCCACTGTTCAGCTGCTTCAAGAAAGCCACCCTCTTGCCTCTGTGCTCCCTGTGAGGATGGTCAGAGTAGTCCTGGGAATGCTGCTAGCTTGCAGTGTTCTCACGTGCTAAGGTTTTTATTTGTTTGTTTGTTTGTTTTTTGTTTGTTTGTTTGTTTGTTTAACCGTAGTCCAACAGCATTAGAGGAACATCTTCACAAGGAAGGCGTTTTGCAAAGTTTAACCACCTGGGTACCACCATTGTTGTCACCACCAACTGGTTTTGTGACAGTAGCAAGAGGCTTCTTTTTTTTTTTTTTTTTCTAATCCTGGATTTATTCTCTGAGTACTTCCTCTTGTACAAGGACTTTCAGGAATACATAGCGGATCGGGAGTATCTGCCAATTCCTCTAACGAGGACAGGGTTTTGGCGACAGTGGGGCTTCCCTTCATGGGCTTCTCCTTGAGCCTTTTTTATCTGGACACCTGCATCACCCTTCTTGGCTTCTGGTTTCTCCTTAGCATCCAGCTTCTCAGCTTTTTCATTGCCATCTTACAAGATGAAAAAAAGCTGTAAAAATAAGGCATCTGATTCTTTCTCTTTTCACTGACCTCTTAGAAATTTAGATAAAATCATGTAACATATCACCTGTAAGAGTATGTGTAAAACCATTTAAGCAGCTTTATTTCTAGTTTTATATTATCTCTCCTAAGCTCATTTTATCTGCTTCCTAATATTCTCATGTATTTTTTTTTTTTAATTTCACTTTATCCCATTTTGGGGGGAGGGTAACAGGTAGTGATTAAAAGATTAAATAATTAATAAACAAATGAAAAAACTTCCTGGAAGATTTACATATTGTTAGTAATGTTACATTTTTTACTAACTCTAATGTTCTCTGAATATTTAATAATTTAAATATATGCCTATTAGAAGTAAATATACAAAACTGTTGTTGGTTCATCAAATTACAATTAAAGAAAAATACTTAGAGCAAGATCTTAGATGAACTTTTAAAAACATTCATCAAAAAGTTTCAAAGTGAACAATGTTGGGTTTTTTTGTATTTTTTTATTATGAATATTCATGAGATACAAAGCTAATTGTCACCCCCTGTGCCCATGATGTGAGGGCCAGATTCCTACTGGCAGCATACCCATTACCAGAAATTACTTTTGTACCCTGTGTTCCCCACCCAATTATCCCTCAACCTCCCTTCCCCTTCCCCCCCAAGGGATTATATCATCATTTATTTATTTATATATTTACATGTTGTAGCCCTAGAAATGTTCCCCTCCTCTGTAAGACCAACATACTACTGTGTCTTTTTTTCCTTCTTTCTTTCTCTCTTAGGTCCCACATATGAGTGAGCACCTGCTCTGTGCTTTGCTTATTTCACTCAACATAAGTTTCTCCAGGTTCATCCATGTTGTTGCAAATGGAAGTATTTCATTCTTTTTTATGGCAAAGTAGTATTCCGTGGTGTAAAAGAGGATGTTAGTACACCCTTACCAACTAGCTACTGAAAGAAAGAAACAAACAAACAAAAATGTTAAGTTGAAGCCTCGGTATTTGAATGGTATTATAATACTCATAAAAAATTATATCTTCTTGTGTTACTCATTGAACAAATATTATTGATTTTATTAAAAGAGGTTGAATTCAATAAGGATATTAAACATCTTATGTAATTAAAATAAAGGCATTCGAAAATACAACTTTATTGTTGATCATGATAGAATTACCTAAATCTAGAAGCATTAGCTTTTAATTGATTTTTCTACTCTTCAAAACTGTTTTTGGTGAATGTTTTTAAAAGTTCAACTAAGTTCTTGCTTTAAGTATTTTTCTTAAATTGTAATTTGATGAATCAACAGCAGTTTTGTATGTTTACTTCTAATAGGCATATATTTAAATTATTAAATATTCAAGGTACATTAGCATTAGTAAAAAATGTAATGTTACTAATAAGTCACACATATTGGCCCATTTACAACAGAAATTCACTGAATAATAATTTTAATTCATCAGGCAGATTTCTGGCACACATCAATTCATAATTTTTGTTAATGCTATTACTAAAGAATCTTACCATCTGAAATAAAAATGGTTGCAACCCTTTGTAAAAATAAATTATTAAGGTGGAAATATAAATGAATTTCTGTAAATTCGTAGTATATTAAGGAATCTAGATATTATATCATCATTTATTTATTTATATATTTGCATGTGCTAGAGACTTCTATTTTTTTCCAAAGAGATTCTCTAATGTTAACACACACAAGTGAGACTTCATTAAAATGCAATTTTTTTAGACATTCTGGTTCATTCTGATTAACGGGCGATGCCTAGAAACCTAAGCACAAATCATTTGGCTTATGGGAATTCCCCAAATGACTTCCAGATCACCTGTGAGAAACAAAGCTTTATAAATATGACCTATGTCTGTAAGACATCTTCAGTATAGAAGTCAATATGCTTACCTGTAGAAGTGATATGATTGGAAAATATTGATAATTCTTTTAAACTGAGATATTTTTGAGCAAGTATATTTATAATATCCTTAAAGATAATGAAGGTAAAATATATTACCAGTTTTTATGTAATGTTCAATTTCTTCCATTATTCCTCAAAAATGTGTTTTTTGTTTTTGTTCCTCTTCCACCACCATTATGATAAGGGAATATACCCATAATTTAGGGTAACTGACAAACTTTTATAACTCAAGTAAAAGCCAGAAAGATAGAGAGGATACTTGCCAGTTAAGTAATTGTGTGAGAAGCTTTCTCTCTCACTGAGATAAGAGGCCTGATTACCTTGATGCTTCACCCTGAGGGCTACTGTCAATTGTACTGACATTCTTCTGAGATACATCAACGTCCCTTTCACCTCCATGGAGTAAAATATGAAGGAACTGAATGGTTGACAACCTGAGTAAAAGTTCATCCTCTGAACTGAGCCCAGAGGATGGCATATGTATAGAAGCAAATAGGGTCATTTATGCAGGAAGAGAGATGTCATTGCAAAAGGCTTCCCACGAGATCTGCAAAGGGACTGCCAAAGTAACAACAAAGTCTACTGGTGTAATAAGCCAAATGGTGCATAACAGTCCTCTTGATTCCCATTCAAAGTGGACTCTCCATACATCACAGTAAGGGTTTTGAACTTCAGATAAATGACGGTTCAACGCAGCTTTCTGGACTCCATCCAGATGCTCGGTCATCCAAGGGATTTTTACCACCAATGAACTGTATAATTTAGGCATATATGTTAAGGCATAGTAAAGGGATAATACTTTTTATCAGGAGATATGATTATCTAGCTTTTAAATTTAAGATCATATTACAAATACATTAATAATAAATTGAGAAGTATTAATACTGATAAAATATTAATACTATTTCAGGTAATAAATTTAAATTATTAATTGTTTCTAATTAAGGATCTGTTATTTATTTGTCATTAAATGTATTGTATTAAATCCAGTTACATTCAAATTCAGCATTTATGATTTGTAGCTAGAAGAACAATGTAATATGATGTAATATAAATCAGAAGTCCTAGATTCTAGTCTAGATCCCAAGTTTTTACCCTACTTAGCTGTGTGATCTTTGGCAAGGTGAGTAATGTAAATTCTATATAAAAATATAGAATGTTTCTCATAACTATTTTAAAGTAGCTAGTCATTCTGAGAAAGTTTTTCTTTTTTAATATGAAAAAAGAAAAACATTTACATTCTGATAAACGCCTTGGGGGAGTTAAACTCTCAGGGATGGCTTTATTTGTTGGGTCAACCAGTTCACTTAGTAAACACAAGTGCTCAATACACTGACTGGATAACTATCTGAAAATGAAAATCCAGCATCACCGATCTTTTAACTCAGGATTTTGTTCTCTTTCTGGGATAGAAGATTAAACATATTTTTGCAAAAGCAAACTGTATTTCCACCTATTCTCCTATACGACTTTTACACATCATAATTTTACTTGTTATTCTTAAACAGGTCCCTAAGTTTTCCAAAATCCACTCCATTCTCTATTGAGTATCCTTTCTATTTCTGCCTGTCAAAAACTATAAATTCAATCACAGTGTTATTACATTAAAACACTGAAAACAACATGGGTGTCAATCACAGAGACTATCAATTATAGTCCTGTTTGCTCTCCACTTCTTGAGAATAAAACCCATAAATTTTAGCTGTGTCTTTGTTACCTGAATAAAAGCTACTTTTCTCAGATTCCCTTATAGCCGTGTGACTAACTTCTACCTGCTGGATATAAGTAAAAATGGTATCTGCAACTTGTGGAAAATGTCCTTTCTCTCTATTAACTTTACTTCATCCTCCTAAAGCTTGAGAAAAAGATCCAGGGTCTTAGATTCTACATCATGTGGTATCATACCAGCCCAAAACTAAAAACTGCAGCTTCCTACTTGACAGAATGGTTTTTAAAAGTTATTCAGACATTAAAATGATGTAACTTAATGTAAAGATAATCACAAACTATTGAGTGTTAAAATCATATTACAAAAAAAAAAAAGATTTACAGCGTGGCCTTATTTTTATAAAAACATTATCTAAAAGCACAGAAAATATTGTATTAGCTATTGACAAAATTGTCCTGCATAATAAACTGCCCCAAAACTCAGTGGCTTAAAACAATAGTGATTTATTCATAGTCATGTCGCTAGTTGGTTGTCTGGGGATTGGCTAATCTAGGCTAGTCCCTGTTAGATTTGCCTCCAACCTTTTGTGAGGATTGAGGTCTTCTTTGCAAGTTATTATCCTCTTTGGGCCAGCAGTCAAGCTTTTTTTTTTTTTTTTCCATTGCAGTGGGAGAAGTAGAAGAGGGCAGTCACATGTAAGCCACTGCTTGTGTCACATTTGCTAATATTCCACTTACCAAAGCAAGTCACATGGATCATTCCAAAATCCAGATATAGGAAATATGCACCACTTGTAGGAGGAGGAAATGTATGCCACATGACAAATGCCATAGATATATGAAAGGGATAAAATTTGGGACTAGTACTTAAATCCCCTGCAATTATAAAATTAATATCGACTGACAGGCTTATTTATATGTGATTTTATTTCCTTCTATGTGAAACTTGTGTATTTTAACTTATAAAAAATAAACAGATTTAGAATATAGAGTAAGTTTATGAAATTATAATTCAAAACATAATACCCAAGCTTTAAGTCTCATTTCAATGCCACTTTCTCTTTAAATCCTTCTTGGAGACCCTGGAAAGCACAAACAAGGGCCCCCCAAATAGAACATAGACCTGAGAAATAAGAGGCACAAGCAGAGCTGCTCAACTGAATGGGATCCTCTGGTTTTGGTAGGGAACTAGGAAAGATCCCACATTAAAAAGAGCATTGATAAGAACCAGTAGACTAGAGCCTGACAAAATACTCTGCATCCACTAGGAATTGAGGTTGCTGTGGGAACAAGGACCTTTTTTTACTGAACCAAATAAGCACAGGAGTCTACAAGACTGTTTGCACAAACTCAGGGATAAAGAAAGATCTCCCAGAAAAATGTTGGTAAAGGTAGCTCCAGTTGCACTAAATTTGACTTGTGCAATCCATAAAACATGTGACACCACTTTTTTTTTTATTTTTTATTGTGGTCAGACACTTAACCTGAAATCTACCCTCTTAACAAAATTTTAAGTTCACAATATGGTATTGTAAACTATATGCACAATGTTATAGAGCAGATCTCTAGGGCTTATGCATATTGTATCAGTAAAACATTATACATTTTGAATAGCAATACCTATTTTCCCCTCTCCCCCAACACCTGACAACCACCATTCTCTCTACTTCTATGTTGCTTGACTGTTTTAGTTACCTCATATAGGTGATATCATGCAGTATTTGCCCTTCTGTGACTGGCTTAATCTCACTTAATATAATGTCCTCCAGGTCATTTATGTTGTACCATATGGCAGGATTGCCTTCTTTTTTAAGGCCAAATAATATACCACTGTGTGTAGATAACATATTTTCTTTATCTATTCATCCATCAGTGGACATTTAGGCTGTTTCCACACCTTGGTTATTGTGAATAATGTTGCAGTGAACATGGGAGTGCAAATATCTCTTTGAGATTCTAATTTCGATTCTTTTGAATAAATAACCAGAAGTGGGATTGATATGATATTTCTATTTTTAATTTTTTGTGGAACTTTCATACTGTTTTCCATAGCAGGTAAACAATATTACATTTGCATCAATAGTATACACGGGTTCCAATTACTGCACAGCCTCAATAATTTTAATTATCTTTTCTCTCTCTTTCTCTCTCTCTCTCTCCTCTCTTTCTCTTTCTCTCTCTCTCTTTTTCTTTCTTGAAAATTGTCATCCCAAAGGTATGAAATGACATCTCATTGTGGTTAAGATTTGCATTTTCCTGATGATTAGTGATATTGAACAGCTTTTCATACACTTATTTGTCCACTTATATGATCTTTTTTGAAAAAATGTCTATTCAAGTCTTTTGCCAATTTTTTAAATCGGGTTATTTGGTGTAATTTTTTGTTTTGTTTGTTTTTGCTATCAAGTTTAACGAGCTCCTTTTATATTTTGGGTATTAACCCCTGATCAGATATATAGTTTGCAAATATTTTCTTCCATAACTTTCATTCCACAGGTTGCCTTTTCCTTCAGTTGATTGTTTCCTTCATTGTGCAGAAGCTTTTTAGTTTTATATAGTGCCACTTGTCTATTTTTGCTTTTGTTGCCTGTGGTTTTGGTGTCATATTCAAGAAACCATGTTTAAGACCAATCTTATGAAGCGTTTCCTCTATGTTATCTTCTAGGAGTTTTACAGTTTCGGATCTTACATTTAAGTCTTTAATCCATTTTTAGTTTTTTTTTTAAGATAAGGGTCCAATTTCACTCTTTTGCATGTAAATACTCTTGTCCTAACACCATTTGTTGAAGAAATTATCCTATTTCTGTTTCTATTCTTGGCACCTTTGTTGAAGATTGGTTGGCCATATATGGGTAAGTTTATTTCTGGTCTATTCTATTCAATTGGTTTATACATCTGTCTTTGTTATGGTACAATACTGTCTTAATTACTGCAGCTTAATAAAATATTTTGAAATCAGAAAGTATGATGTTTCCAATTTGTTCTTCTTTCTCAAGATTGCTCGGCTATTTGTAGTCTCTGTGGTTCAATATGAATTTTAGAATTGTTTTTCTATTTCTGTTTTTAAAAAATGCTATTGGAATTCGGATAAGAATTGCAATTGAGTCTGTAAATCATTTTAGGGAGTATGACAATTTTAATAATATTAAGTCTTCAATCCATGAATGTGGGATATCTTTCCATTTATTTGTATCTTCTTTTAAATTTTATCCATCAAATTTTAATGCAATTGTTTTCTTAATTTACTTTTTAGATAGTTTGTTGCTGGTATATAGAATTGCTACTGATTTTTTATGTTGTTTTATATCCTGCAGTTTTACTGAATTCATTTATTTGCTTTTTTTTTCATTTATTAGCTTTAACAGGTTTTTTTCCCCCTTTTGTAGAGTCTTTGGGGTTTTCTATATATAAGATTATGTAATTTTACTTCTTCCTTTCTGACTTGAATGCTTTTATTTCTTTTTCTTGACTAACTGATTTGGCAAACTAAATTCAACAGCACAGTAAAAAAAAATCATGCATCATGTCCTAATGGGATTTATTTTGGGGTGCAAGGATGGTTCAACATATATAAACCAAATAGTAAAATATTCCGCATTGACAGAATGAAAGACAAAAACACACGATCATCTCAATAGATGCAGAAAAAGCATTTGATAAAATTAAAACACCATCTTATGATTAAAAACTCTCAACAAGCTAGAAATAGAAGGCAATTACTTTAACATAATAAAGGCCCTATATGAAAAGTCCACAGCTAACATCATACTCAATGGTGAAAAACTGAAGAGATTTTTCTCTATGATCAGGAATAAGGCAAAGATGTCTACTCTTTCCACTTCTATTCAACATAGTACTGGAAGTCCTAGGCAGAGCAACCAGGCGAGGAAAAGAAATAAAATTGACACCACTTTTAGACCCTGAGAATGTTATGTTGTAGCAAATAATACCTATTACATTAAAAATGCTGCATATCAACAATAATTCAAAATATTTTCTATTTAATTCTTTTGCCCAATGATGGATGTGTTAAACTTTTATTTTAAAACATGGTTTTCAGTGAATTTGATTACAGCCATCTGCTGCATAATGATGTTTTGTTTAAGATGGATGACATGTACAATGGTGGTCACATAAGATTATATTGGCTATACCATACATCCTAGGTGTGTAGTAGGCTATAGCATTTAGGTTTGTGTAAGTACACTCTACTAAGTTTGCACAATGACAGAATCACCTAACACATTTCTCATGATGTTTCCTTGTCACTAAGCAATGCTTGACTGTTTATATAAAATAACATAATTAAATTATGGCATAGAAATTTTAGCAATTCAGTTTGACAATGAACATTATATCAATGTTTTTCTGAAATGCATGAGAATAGGATCTTTGAGATTTTTGTTTTACATGTCATAAATATATTACTCAAGGTCAGGTGCTGTAAAAAAATATTCTTTTCACAATGAACTAATTTGTAATTATCTTATATGGAAATATTTTGAAGTAATTGGCAAAAAAATGAATGCATGGATAAAAAATACATGGGCCTCACTGCAGAAATGTTTTAATTATTTTTTTCCAAGTTTTATTAGCCTGGAAAATTTTACTAGAATCTCTCACTTACTAGTCCTGATGTTGCAATATAGTTACGTTTCCCCTTTCACTCCCACTAAAGATACTGAGACAGATTCTCTTTAATTAAAAACTATATATTTTATGTATATATATGTGTATATATATATATATAAATTAAACATTAATTGCTCTTTAATGTGAAGTATTTGCAACACATGTTTACCTAAAATAAGACCCTACTGACTTAATTGTAAATTTTGTCTAGGAGCAGCTTTATGTGATAGCCAAAAGTCTCTTAAATTAATTACCAGAAGTATATAGAGGAGATTTAATTGTTGCACATAATCCATGCATTGTTTACTGTGAGAGCTTTCCACAATTTTAGCAAAGCTAATGTGACTAATGACATAAATATTAAAAGCTTTTTTCCCTTTATGATATGCTTAGGTCTGAGAGCAATAAGTCTGGAAATTCTCCAGAGATAACTAAGCTTCTCTGCATCATATGAAACACAGGTTAGGCTCTCTTGAGCATTCACCATGAGTTTTAGGGCTAGTGATATTATTGATTCTGTTGGTAATGCCTAGTGATTTAAAATAGGGAATAAAATGGTGGTAAGCAGATAGAAAAAGTATAGTAAATACCTCCCTAAGAGTCTGCAATCACCAATGGGTATTTTATGGCATTTTATAATCTAATAAATCCCTTCTGCCTTTTTTTTACCTTGTAAAATTTAGATAATCATGCTCACTAATGTTTATGGACTGTGGTTTGGGAGACACAGATGAAAGATATTATTAGATGTACAGAATATTTTACAGATGTAATCTAATTAACCAGACATAATCTGGTTTACAGACATAATCTAGTTGACTTTACTTCTTGGATTAAATGCCTCTATTTCTTTGTGAACACGGAATCTAAGAAATGATGAGGTTAAGTAATGTGCTGAAAGTATTATTGTAATTTAGGGACAGTACTAGAAATCTGTCTAACCCAATGATTATAAAACTTAGTGGTATAGCTCTGAATAGAATTAAAGAAATTCACTGAGTATTTGTGTTAGATAGAGTTTTCTAACTGGATTTGTAAGTTTTAATAAGAAAGCATCTATAATGTAATTGATACTATAAAATATTTTTCTTCTAAAGTTTTTATATTTTCAACTCACTGTCATTATAGTTGTGGCAATCTGTGAAAATCCTAGATAGCAGAAACTAGGATCTGAGAATGAAGTTAAAATAATGCTATAGGAGCTAATTTGAGCAGTGAGTGTAACATGTAACTTTAATTCCTTCGGTGAGAGATATCACAAATTTTATAAATCCTAAATTAAAATGTTTGTTCTCTATCTTTTTAATCTCCTGAACTTTCTGAGAATCCAAAACTTATCAAACTTCAATCTGTGTATGTTTTGTAATATATTTTTAGATATTAATTTTCTACTGCTGCTGTAACAAATTGCCACAAACTTAGTGGATTAAAATAACACAAATTTATTAATTTACAGTTCTGGAGCTCAGGACTCCAGTATAGGTCTCATGGGCTAAAACCAGGGTAGGGCAGGGCTGTATTCCTTCTGGATGCTCTAAGAGAGAATCTGTTTTTTTGCTTTTTCCAGCTTCTAGAGGCTGCCCACACTCCCTGGCTCACGGTTCCCTTCTGTCTTCAAATCCATCAGTGGCCAGTCTGGTCTTTCTCACATTGCCATCACTCTGGTTCTCTCTCTTTAGCCTTCCTCTTATATTTATAATAACCTTTCTGATTACATTCCCCTCCCCCAATAAGCCATCTCAAGGTCAGATGATTAGCAATCTTAATTTTATCTACTATTTTATGATGTTTTTGCCATGTAAAGTAGCATATTCCCAGGTACTGGGAATCAGAACATTGACATCTTATGATGGTCATTATTCTGCCATGTACAAAAGCCAAGAAATAAAGGCCCTCAAATGAATAGTAAGCATACTAAAACATGTTGCCATATATATCCTTGTTAATTTAAAAAAGAAACCTAATTTCCTTTAGTATGTCTAAATATAATCTTAAATTTTCTTTATGTCTTAAATTTTTTTCTTATCATTAATGAAAATGAAAATATTCTTAACTGATAATTATACGAAAACATACAGTAAATTAAATGATGTAATTATATGTAGCCAATAACAATATTATTTCATTTGCACAAATACATAGAATTTGTAAATCTGCATGGGTATAAGAATAGAACTTCAATCCAGGAGAAATTCTATTGGAAATTTTGAACAG
The DNA here is from genome assembly GCF_027409185.1 of Cynocephalus volans. Taxonomy (NCBI): domain Eukaryota; kingdom Metazoa; phylum Chordata; class Mammalia; order Dermoptera; family Cynocephalidae; genus Cynocephalus; species Cynocephalus volans. The sequence goes on from NC_084464.1 coordinate 65,047,488, forward strand.
AAAACACAGACTTATAATAATGGTGAGTAGTTCCCTTCTTAGAAACTTGTATTTGAAAGTGATCACACATAGTTTGTGCTCCTTGAGGGTTTTTTCTTTTCTTTTCTTTTCTTTCTTTTTCTTTTCTATTCTTTTTCTTTTTTAACAATAAGCCTCTGCCTTAAAGTTAGAGAGAAACTTCATTACAGGCAGAATCATTTTTAGTTATAAACATAATTTATATTATAAGATTTTCTAAAAATGTTCATTGAAATAAACACATTTTTAACAGAACTGCAAATTTTACCTTTTAAAAATAAGAATTCCTTTTTAGCATTCTCATTATTAAAAATGCCACTATTCTTCTGGTCACTCAGCATTATAATTTATGCTTTTGTTTTCGTTCAGATATCAAATTCTGTTATTTTTTTGAAATAATATTCTCCTTGTTTCCTACTATAAGCCCTAATCAATTCATGTTAGGGTTACTATAAGAACATAGTTCTAGGGTTACTCTACATTGATTTATTTATTAGAAAGTTAATGGGGGAAAAAAACAACTTGCATATATTGAACAGCTTACCATGTTCTAAGCAGTATTCCAAATACTTTAAAATTTAAAATTTGTTTAATTTTCACCTTGACGCTATGAGTTAAGTACTATTATTAACCTAGTTCCACAGAAGAGAAAACTGAAAAGGGGAGAAGTTAAGTAATTTGCCCTAGTTTGGACAAATATAACCAGTGAAGACAGGATTCAAATCCACTACAGTCTGGGCTGAGAGTTTATATCAAACTGCTCACTGTGCTGTCTGGATGCTTTTAGAAGAAGCAAATGAACTCCGTTTGTGTCTTCTGGGTTTGTGTGACCCACCATACTAATTATAATATGCTCCTACTCTAACAAATTTCATAGGAAACTGGAGGACATATTTAATAGGAAAAAGGAACCCCCAGGTGTGAGGGCCTTCACTACCAGAGGAGGAAAGGGGAGAAACTATCTGAGACTAGTAGAGTCATGTTTCCATAGTCCTGCCTTGTCATTCTTCTTTCAGTCTAGCTAGACAGAGCTGCCAGGTAATTTGTACAATAACACTTCTTACATCATGTTATTCTGCTACCCAAGAACCTAAGATGACTTTGTAATGCTTACAGGAGCAAGTCCAAACGACTCCATCTGGGACTGAAGGTTCTTTTTATTTGGCTCCACTGTATTTGTCTAATCTTCTGCTTGTTCCAAACACAAATCTATTCCAAAACTTTGGAGTCATCCTTGACTTCTCTTTTTCTTTACCATCTTATAACCAATCTATCTGCAAATCCCACTGACTCTAATTTCAAAACATATTCCCAAACCAACCACTTCTCAATACCTTCACTGCTACCACCCTAGACCAGGTAACTATTATCCCTTTTTTGGATCATTGACATAGCTGCCTAACTGGTTCAACTGCTTCCACCCTTATCTTATCCTTTTACAAAATATTACAAACACTACCGTCAAAGCACTGTCTTTATATAAATTATTCCTCTGCTAAAATCCTTCCTAACATCTCCCTATGTTATACAAGAAAAATATCCGTACCAGAACTTATGAGACATATGTGATTTGGCCCCAGTGATATCTCTGACTTCATCTTTTTCCACTTTCCCTCTTGATCACTTTGTACTAGACACATTGGTACATATTATTCTTAGTAGATGTGTATTTAAGTGTAATTGCAAAAAAATATAAACAGTTTCCATGTATTTACTCCCTGGAGCATTTAGACAGAATAAGATGAAAACACTGGGTTTTCTATAAAAATATTGGTTGAAATTTCTGGGGGTAAAATCAATGGTCATTATAGTTGAGATTGTATCTCAGGGGAAATACGGTTTTTGTACACTTCTATACTTGAAAAAAACAGGGATTAAAGTTTACCCTTAAATTCTTTTAAGGGTTTTCAAAAAATTCATTCACTCTAGATATAGCGTACCACTGATAAAGAACATAACATGAGATATTAATAAATTGACATTTTCTAAAGGGAGAGAGCTTAAGAATATAAAAATGTGACCCTCAATTATGTTTTATGAAGATTATCCAATCTGAATTTTGGTAATACCTCACAAAAGGAGAGCCTGAGAGGTAGCCCATCCCTTTCCCATCTTGAAGTAAATTCACTGTTAATACTAATAAAAATGGATTTTATTTCTGTTTAAATACACACCTCATAAAATTCTCCATAGTGAGGGTTTTTTTCTGAATATTTTACAAGGAAATTTTATTTTAATGTTAAGCAAACTAGTATAAAACTAACTGAATAAATGTCTTCATATAAACTTTTCTTATTTGAAATTGGCCTTGTTCTTGCAACTGACCAATATTAAAATTTACAAAACAAGCTATAAAAGTACTAGATAATATCATGGGACACTTTTTTTTTAATTGTGGCAAAATATATATAGAACTTACAATTTTAACCATTTTTGTGTATAATTCAGTGATATTAAATACATTCACATTGTTATGCAACCATTACCATTATCCACCTTCATTCAGAACTTTTTCACCCTCCCAAACCGAAACTTTGTACGCGCTAAACAAATGCTCCGCATTCTCCCCTCTCCCCAGCCCCTGGTACCTGCTGTTCTTTTTGTCTCTGTACTTTGGACTATTCTAGGTCCCTTCTTTAAGTGGAATCGTGTAATGTTTGTCCTTTCTTGTCTGGCTTATTTCACTTAGTATGTTTTCAAGGTTCATCCATGTTGTAACATGTATCAGAATTTCATTCCTTTTTTAATGCTGAATAGTATTCCATTGTATGCATAAACTGCATTTTGTTTATCTTTTCATCTGTTAATAGACATTTGAATTATTTCCACTTTTTGGCTATTGTAAATAATGTTGCTGTAAACATTGGTATACAAATATCTGAGTCTCTGCTTTCAATTCACCCTAGGTCCCTAACAACCCTGAAATCTCGTGGAAATTTCTATCTTCTTTATGGCAGTACTGTGTATTTTTATTAAATATAGTGGAACCTAAGCTTAATAAACATAAGAGCAAAGGTAAAAACAGGTTGTGTAGTCAGGAGGTTTCTTCAGTATTTCCAATAATAAGTGGCCAGGATTAAGAGTGAAATAATAATAAATGATGAAGTTTAGGATATATTTTAAGGACAATACAACAGGATTTGTTGGTGGACTGAATGCAGACTAATTATAAAGGTAGAAATTACACATACATCACTATTTTTAGCTGAAATAAAAAGGCAAGGAGTTACTATTTACTGAGTTGGGAAAGACTGCAGGTGGGACAGTGTCATTTTGTTTTTGAAGAGTGGGCTTTATTTTGGATATGTTAATTTTAGATGTTGTTATATTTCCAAAATGAAATATCGTGGGGGCATTTGATAAATTATTCTACAGTTTAAGGAAGAGAGCCGGGCTGGTGATATAATTTTGGACTCATCAGAGATCACCTAGGGAATAAGTATAGATACAGAAGAGGTCAAAAGACTAAGCTGAGGGGAACTCTGATGTATGCAAGTCCAGAAGATGATGAGGAATCAGCAAAGAAAACTGGGAGTCAGCAGCCAGCGAGGTGTCTTGGAGACTAAAGTGTTGGTTTCAAGAAGAATGGACTGATTCATTGTGACAAATGCTGCTGATAGATCTAGTTAACTAAAACTTAAGAAATGAGCATTGGATCTGACAACATGAATGACATGGATAGCCTTATCAAGAGTTGTTTCTGTAGAGCAGTGAGGAAAAGGCTTCTTTGAAGTAGATTCAAGAAAGAATAAGAAGGTAGGCATTAGAGCCTCCTGGTACAAACAATTCTTTTTAGAACCTTTGTTCTAAATAGAAGCAAAGAAATGAGGAGATAGTTCTTTTTTTTTTTTTAAATTTTTCTCTTAGATAGAAAATACTATAGCATGTTTATATGTTCATGGGAAAGCTTCGGTAAGTAGAGAGGATCAGTAGAAAGGATAAAAAAAGAGAAAGAAGAAGCCATGTCCTATCTTTGAGTGGGTGATGGGATGGAATCCAGTACACACATGGGGGGTGAGAAGGAGCTGACCTATGGCATGAGTAAAAATAGTTTATCTAAAGGATAGAGTTATTGTTTTTTAAAAAATTTATATTTGGTTGCTGCAATGTTGGGACATTTTCTTTTGATGTCTTCAGTTTTCCAGTAAAATAATAGACAAAGTCACCTTATGCAAAAAAAGTGGGAAGAGTGAATTGAACAAGTGTAGTAGGGGGTTGTTGTAAGGATTATGAGAAGTTAGTAATCATAAATGTAAGCTGGGACCAGTCAGCATGGTGGTGAGTGTTTCTCCAGCTATAATCTCCCCTTTGGGGTAGGTAGGTGGAGGGTTATATTTACCTAAAACTGAAAATTTGGCCAAGAGAATACAGTGGAGGAAAAGAAGGCTGAGAGAATTGTGAGTATCTATAAAGGAATGATTATAATGATGGACTGTGCAATCTAAGCCAGGTAGAAGAAAAGCAAGGAGGCCAGGAGGGGTGAAAAGATGCTAGAGTCAATGAATCAAAGGTCTGCTGGGGCTGAGGTTTTAGACAACAGAGATCCAGTGGGAACAAACTGGAAAGAATGAAAGTGGCTGTCAGAAAGTGTGATGTTTAGAATTACTATTACGGATGTGGTGTCATTCTTGGTAATGGCAAAGTCCAGGAGTTGACCATGGGAGTGGTTACCCAAAGTAGATTAGAGGCTAGGATTGTTGGAGAAAAGGTAAAAAGTCAGGTTATTGGAAAGATGATCTATGTGGATATTGCATTCACCGAGAAGTAGAGAGCAAACCAGGTGCTAGAATCTTCAAGGAATTAGAGAGAGTGATGAAGAAGTGTGTAGATGACAACAAGGAGGAATAACAGGCAGCCAGACCCCTCATGTACTCCTTAAAAGTGGACAGTTTTAGGTATGTCAATTCATTGGAACCGTGAGATGATCCTCGGTCTGATAAAATATGGATTCACTTTACCCATTTTTATCAGGCACTTATGATGTACTAGGCACCAAAGAAAGAAAGGTGAATAAGGATGGCACAGTATCTGATATTAAGAAAATCAGGCTAATAAAGGAGACAAACCTGGAAATAAATGGTAACAAAGTGAAAATGCATTTTAACAATCTTTGGAACATTACCGACAAGAAATTGTGTTAGTGATAAATGGCTGAAGTGAAAGCCTTCTGGATCATATACAAGTCATCCCTGGATGTGATTTAAAATTGGACCCACCTTACATTGATTTTCTCAAAAATATCTAGTAAGTACTACATAAATGTCTACTGAGTGCGGTGGAAGATACAGTAACATATTAGAATCTAATCTTGTCTTTATATTGAATTATATTACGGTAGGTCATGTTATATTTAATATTTCCCATGGTTAATGTTTTTTCAGACATTTTATTTAGGTAGCCACATGAATTCTTTTCAGCTAGAGATAAAGTTGTTCCTTCATATTACATCAAATTGTCTGAGTAATGTAAACATTTGTTTAACATTTAAAGTCAGAGTGTTAGCTAAGAAAAATACCAGGGGAAAACAAAACTGGATACAAAAGACAGAGTACACTAACTGTTACCTCTCTGAACATATTCACAAGATTTTCTCTGAGAACTTAAGACAGGATTGGTATCAGTGAAATATTGACTTTTTGTTTGTTTTGAAGGAATTTATTTTATCAAATAATAATATCTTTCAGAGTGCCTCATAATGCCACCTAATAGCTGATTTTTACCTCCCAATAACAATCATACTGTGCTAGAAAATAACCAATACCAAGAAGAGAACTTGCTACCTTACTGGGATTATTCCTCCCCTTTTCAGCTGGAAGTTTACCTTTAAAAAATTTAATATGTATTAATTCTTTAATTTGTTATAATAACTTGCTTTAATAATTTTTCCAGCTAAACATGTAACAATATAAGTTAGTATTTATTTTTATCATGTTTAAATGGGAAGCGCAGTAGTAACTATTCCATGAGGTTATAGTGAACATTAAAGGATTCAGGTATGGCTATGAAAAATGCTCAATATGTGTTAGCTAACATTATTATTATTATTTTCATCATAATTATTATTATAACTAAACAGCTGTTTTATTTTGAAACATCTGGTTATGAGTAAACAGAATACAACTGGTAGTAGTGCAAACACACAATGGAGCTAAATGGAATTTACGGAGGAGGGACATAGGGGCTGGAACAGCATTAGGCCTCCAAAGACAATGGGATTAGAACCAGGAAAGCCATCAAATTCTCTTTCCATCTCTCATTTATTTCTGCACACTTGCATTAGTTTTTCTGTCTGCATAATGGCATTTTTTGCCTTTCATCCCTACAGTGGAATGGTATTGTCACAGGCCCTGAATTTACATGTTGTAGTCCCAGTCACATGCCGTGACTAACCAGCTGACTTTGAATCCTGTTTCTACCTAGGAGAGAAGATGTGATCAGTCCAGCTTTGTTCAGCAATCTTCTCCTGACCTTCTTAGGACTGGAGAGGAATTGCTACAATTTTTAAATAGCAGCCATCTCATTTTCATGATGCTTGGGGCAGTTTCCAGAGGAAGCCTTGTTGTTAGTACTGTAAAAAATACCTATTACATACTACTCTTGGTTTCTCAGTATATATATGTCTTTGAATATATATATATGCATTCAAAGACATCCAATCCAAGATCCAACTATCTTATACATACAACAAACACACTCAGCTACTCTATAACTGGAGAAACCTGATCTTGTTTTGGTCATAGGGCCACCCAGAGCTAATTGTCCTACTTTAGAAAAATGGAGTTCTGTCTGTGGCTGGGTCTGTGTCATGTGTTTATCTCTGAGGCAGGGGCATATAAGTGAGGGTAAGGATGTGCTATATGATTGACAGCCCCATTGGAATCATGTGATGACCAAAGATAGAAGTGCTAAATATTTTCTAATCTATTGCTATATTCCAACACTGGCTGCCAGCATCCACATTATGAGCAATAATGAAATGTCTCCACGTATCAAGCTATAGTAATTCCAAATACCACCAAATATTCCTTTAGTTCCTCTCCAAAGGGCAATAAATCAATGTAATCTCCGGAAGACACATCTGCTGATGTGTATTCCTCTTGACCTGGTCCAGATGTAGTTCTCCATGATGTATTTGCCATCTTAACCCTTACAATCCATCATGAGGGTGGGAGGTGGGGGAGGGGAAGTGATAATTGCAATAAACCTGCTATTTGTGAAAAGGTAAAATAGGAAAAATAACAAATAGCTGTCACTGAGCCTTAGCATAAATCATATTGTTCAGGAAGAGTGATAAGGACCCCTGTCTTGGCCATGGAGTAAATTCCAGGTTACATACTGCTACCACTTGTGTTGCCTGCTGGGAGAACTGCTGCCAGGGTCCATTTTCTCCATGGCCATGTCTGAAAGGAGCACATGGTAGGATTTCCTCTGAAGAACTGTAATTGCCTAGTCCATCCATTTTCTGTGGATATAGTATAATGAACTGAATGCTGAATTAATGAATGAGCAAAAATAGATCCATGTTTTCCAGGCTTGAGGGTTCTCTGACAATTACATTTCCTAAAATACCCACTTTTTTGCTTATTAATTTATTTATGAAATTTCCATGGGATAATAATCAACATTAGAACTCTTGGATCAAGAACACTGAATCTTAACCCCACTGGTATTTCTCCCAATAATTGCTGTCATGCTGTGGGGGTCTCTTAAGGCCACTGCTTAATGGCTTCCCCTGAGCCATCAGCTGATGGTGGTAAAGGCCAGCCCATCTCTGTTCTGTCCTGCTGCATCCCAGTAGATAGTGCTTTACACTTTCTACTACCTGGAGAGAGGGAGAGTACTACCTCTGTAGTCTGGAACAAACACTAAGAGATATTTGGAAGATAAAGTCTCTGACTTAAACTATTCCTGGGTACCAATCCTATTTTCTCACCTCCCTACTTCTGCCTGCTCTGACTTTTGTTTTGGAGCCAATAATTTGTTTTGCTTCATGATTCACAATGCACTGGTTTTCTGACTTTCAGTCATCTCAGATTCCTGTCTTATGCTTTATTAAAAAAGCTACATGTTGTTTCCTTTCTGCTTACAGATAAACGGCTTGAGAATCTAAGCATGTCCCTTTCTTGCAATATCTTACTGGAGGCTGCTGAAAGTGAGCAATATTTGCCAACTTTCTCATCTACTTCTCCTAGGTCCACCAAAGTTTTTCACCTAAGGAAGACAGAGGATGAGAATTCTAGGACGTAACAAGCTCTTCCAAATTCCTACCCAAAGATATAGAGATCAATGTTCTTGCCATATCTGAACTCAGACAATTTCTCATTTCAGGCTTTTGTTACCTGCAACATTCCTTTTTAAAATACCAGTTTATATATCAAGACTCTTTGCATTACAGGAACAAAACCTAACTCATACCACAATAAAATGAAAACCGGGTTGATGGTTTTAGAGGCTGTATCTAGGGCACAATCAAATTAGCAAAATTTCTCCTCCCTTCCTTATTCTCCCCCAACCCCATTTATTTTCCTTTGTAAATTGGCTTCATTTCCTCCTCTTTTACACGTTATCCCTCCATGCTGTTAGGGAAGACGGAGGCCAACACTCCCGGCTACCCTCACCCCAGCTTAATAATCTCAGCAGATAGACAGCTCTAACTTCTTTAATTGCGGTATGATATGTTGATATAACTTTAAACTTTACAAAATAATATTATATAACATTTGGGAGTGCATCATATTAAAAAAAAAAGAAAAGAAAAAAAATATCAGGACAACATGGGAACACCAAACTGGGGAGAGTGATTACCTCTGCAGGACCACAGGAGAATGAGCTGCAATGAGGTGCACAGAAACTTTAGCTGTACCCCACCAGCTGTACCAGCAGAGCACGGAGGCAGTGGGATGAGGAAGGAGGCTTTCTCACCATGATCATGTCCTGTCCCCTCCTCCTGACACTGTAGTGATAGAATGAGTTTTGCAATGTAATGCAGAGATCGTTTTACTATTGAGAACAAATGAACAAGTTTTAAAGACATTGGGAAATGGGGGAAGCAGTATGGTCAGGGTTGATATTTTATTTCTTAAAGTAGTTGGTGTTTATATGGACCTTTGTTATATTATCCCTTATACATTTTAGAATAACCAAGGTATTTTATAAGTTTTAAAAAGAAAAAAAATTGTTATTAATTTTGGGATTTGGATTCCAAAGACAGCCTGTGATTGGCCCTATTTGGATGATTTGAGCATCCCGGCCTTCATTTTTTTCTAGTAAGAGGTGAAAGGCTAGGTTATGTGCTGATCACTGTGGTTGTGGGTAGGGTGAGGCGATATTGTGGTCCCCAGCTCCATTACATCCACTGCATCCAAAAGGAATAGGGAAAATATGGCCTTCCAAAGAAGAGGATGTTGGCCAGACAAAAACAACTGAGGGCCGTTTCAGTCTGGGTTAAATTTTTCTGAGTGAAGTTATTCCTTCTTTAGTTTCCTCTCAATCCGTCCAGGTATGGATTCTCAACACCTTGTATACTGTGCCTTAAAATGACAAATCTAACCATGGCCAGCACTCCTGATGAACAATGGTGAAGGGGGAAAAAGGATGACTTTTCTTTATGAAATAAATCTTAATCTTTTCCTTACACAGTGCTGTTCAAGGCCACCCCTGCGAGGAGCATGAAGAAGTTTCCTCTGTGACTGGGTGTGTGCCTGCACATGCACACAGGTATGCAAATACCACTTCCTTCCTAGTGGTGTTTGAAGTTGGATCTGAGGGTGATCCACATGGTTAACACTCCCCTATTTGTTATCTTGGGTCACTGTTCCTCAGAGTTTCACAGTGTCTTAAAATCTCAAGGGCTCTCTTTTAATTTTGTTCTTGGGGGACTCAGTTTCTTAAAAAATAAAAAAATTTTAAAAAAATTTCCACAGGATACTGACTTTCAGGACACTCCCTAAATCCTATTTTACTACAAAGGCCCCCTGTCTGTGATGATGAGAGGTTGCAAGTGCTCAAGCATCCCCATTCTTTTGTGCTGATTGATTTCAGCCATGGACCATGGATGGGTAGTAATGGAATGAGGAAGGAGCCTTTCATACCTTCTTTCTGACAATATAGTAATGGAATGAATTTTATGATGTAATGCAGAGATCATTACAATTAGGAACAAATGTTAGAGTACTGTTATAAAGACATTGAGGTTGGGGGGAGGATGGATGGTCAGGTTTGATTTACACACACGCAATATTAGGATTCTGTAGTTCTTAAATCATCATCATTCTTACCCATACTGCTTGTTGAATCTACTTACTGAAATTCATTTGATTTGTGATTAAATCTTTTTTGCCTGGACCTCAAGTATTTTTAAATCAGTGACCCAGCTTCTCTTTATATACTTACAATTGAGCACAGGATGGAAGCATGTCCTAGGCAAAAACTAAAAATCTCAAGGTGCAAACAACACACTCCCACACAAGCCATATGATTTCCACCAAACTTTCATCATTGTAAGCCCTCAGCCTAAGTTTCAAGAGCCAACAGATAATAGCTTAATCAAAAACTTCATTATCGTATGGTATGACTACTAATTTCTCCCTCTGGGGTGAGAAAACCCTCCCTGGACTTGAACTTTACCTGATAGCCAATTCCACGTTCTCTGAGGGTTTGTTATTCTCAGCCTTTCACCTGAGAGTAAAATAGGTTATTAGAATTATTTAGATCAGAAGGAACAGAAACCAGTCTCTGTTTACAAATGTAGGAATGGGAGATGTGTTATGAGGACGTATGCATGTCTTCTAGAGCCTAAGGACAGGAGTGCATTCAAGCCTGCAATAGAATGTAGACCTGGGAAGTGGAGAGCAATTAGGACTCAGTTTCTCCTTTTGTCTCTGCTTCACCTTGTGCCTTAGATTCCTTATCCTCTTTGCAGACCAGTTTTCTTTGCTTTTCTATCTACATGACTAAATAAAATATGGCAACTCCACAGGTTGGTTTTATAGCTTCAGATACATGAAGTTATTTCTACATTCCAAAATCTGATTTTCTTAATTTAAGAAAAATGCCTTCCCCTAGTCCATAGGTTGTCTTAGGTGAAAATTTAATTTGGGGGTTTATTTTGAAACATCAGCTGAGCTCTCTAGAACATGTTAATTCAAGGTAAATCATCAGAATGGAATTTTTGCCACTTAGAAAATAAGACTGTGTTTCTGTTCTAATTCTTCTTACAGCTTGTCTCAGCTTTGATGTCTGAAATAGGTGTGGAATGTCTGCAGTAATGATAACCATAGTAATATTGGACTTTTGTATGGTAATTGTAGGTTTTCTAAGCTATCCAACATCTCTTTGAGGTTGGTTAGCATTATTATAATTATGTCAGATTTAGGGATATGGATATGGAGACAGAAATTTACACTTCTATGCTGAGAGGTCATGACAAATCCAGAATAAAACCGGGATTTGAATTAAAATCAACTAATTCTATAACTTGGGCCCAAATTTTGTAACAGTATTGGATTTTAAGCTCTATTAAATCTGGATTTTTATTTTCTTCTCATCGTTTTTTATTCTAGATGCTCTAATGTACCAGCTACTTTTCATAATAGCTTTTTAAAATTAAAAATATTTCTCTTCTTTATACAATACAAATAGCAATGCAACGTAACTATCTACAGAGATAATATCCTACACATCTTTGTAATTTTTTTCTTTAGTTGAAAATTCTCCCTTAATTCCCTTTTTTCCAATAATAATCATAGTGATCATGGATTTTATTTTGCTTACATTTGTAAGCAAAATTGGAGCCTCAGGGGACATATATTTAAACGAAGTTTAGTGTATTTAAACAGTTTTATCTGCTTAAATGAATTTAGTGTTTTAATAGGGATTTTTGTTTAATCACAAGAGAAATATACTTTTGGTTGGAATACAGCAGGTAATGGAGGCCAAAAACAGCATGATTCAAAAGTGTCTTAAACATGAATAATTTACTCTAATGATTAAAGCAGTGATTAGGAGAATAATTTTGATATTGGAAGTTTGATACTGAGGAATATAGATAAATATTTTGAAGATCACAGTCTCTTCTATTCATCCTTTCAATTTTCAACTATGTCCACCATCAGTTCTCAGAAGAAAAAGAGGAAATGTCAGCTACAGGAGCTACTGAGGCAATAAAGACAGTATGCAAGGGCTAACTGGAAGAGTTAGAAGGAGGATGATCTCAATTAAAATACTTTATGAATGCATTCACTTCATTCTTTCTCTCGTTTATTTTAAATATTTTCTTCTTCAAATATTATTGAATCTCTGCTACTAACCTATTATGCATTAAGGGTACATGATAAGCAGAAACAAACAGATGCTTGTTCTCTGGGAACAGGAGGAATTGCCCTTTTGCACAAATAAATCTAAAATTATAATTATGATATTTTTTAGGAAGAAAAAATACATGAAAGCTTATGAACCTAGAATTGATTGGTCTGAGAAGCCAGTAGGCTTTCCTGTGAAAGGGAGAGTTGAGTTGAACTCTGAAAGAAGAGTTCATACTAGATTAATTTTTTTTCTTAAATGCACAAGAATTTTTATTGCAACATTGTGAATAGTACAAAAAAATAACCTGGATATAAAATTCTAACCAATAAGGGGGTGCCAAATATATAATATAGTATGTTCTCTCAGAGGGATATTAGAAGAATCAATTAGAGCTCTGCCTGTTGACATGGAGGGATTTCCATGAAGTAATGCTGAATGAGAAAAGAAACGTATCTTAAAAAGCACAGGGATAATTATAGACAGAGGTTTATTCAAGGGAAAGAAGGGAAGTAGGGTAAGCACAAACTTTCCAGGCAGAAGGAGCAGCATGTGCAAATGCCCCCCAGAAGAAGAGAGCCTGGTGAAACATGAGCTGAAAGGAGGTTGATGGGGCTGTAGCTCAGATTGTGAGGACAGGAGGTGCAGACAAAGGGAGGCAGGAAAGACGACCAGTGACGTAGGGAAGTAGACAGGCTACACCATAAAGAGAAGGCCACATTAAGGACTTTGCTGTTATCCTTCAGTAAATGTTTTATATCTTTGTACTCATTCTTTTTTCATTACTTAATGATTGCATGCCATCACTAGGCTAGTCCTGTGGTGTATTCAATATATATTAGAGTCTAAGACACTATACTTTGGACAAGGGGAATAATAAATCCTAGTTTTCCACTTCATTTTCTTCTCTTTTCTAGTCTTTGCCTCCATGAATGCATATAATCTGGTTGTGTACTTCTCAACTCTCATACTCAATGCTCCTCCTTGGATTTAAACAAATATTTTGTAATATTTTCTTATTATATTGAAACACAGTAAAATTTATTGATAATTTAACTTAATCTACACATATAATTTTAAAAAGTAATGTCATGCCCTAATAGTAAAATAAAAGTAATTTATAAAAAACACTATTTGTTTTAGTATATAAATATTCACATACAACTATACCAGAAGATATGAAGTTGTCAGATGCTTTACCTGTGAATGCCAGGAAACACTTGAGTTTTATTGGTAACTGTGAAGGAGTTCTGTTAGTGCTTTGATCTACAAAATGATAAACAATTTTTAACAAATGTCTATGTTAAGCAAAATATATTGTAATGAGATTGCTGGAATATAGTGTACAATAAAACTGTGCCAAAATACTTCTTGTATTTCTATAAAACACAGAGATATTCTAGACTTATGTAATTATAAATGGATTTTTTATTTTTGTTATGTCTGGCAGGACTGCTCAAATATTTATTGAGCCCCTACTATGAACCTGCTCTGCACTAAGGGTACAGTGAGTGGTAAGCAGAAACAGGCAGATGCTTATTCACTGGGATTTGCCCATGACATCAGATCATTTTTCATTGTGCAGAACACATTACAGGACATTGTCATTCCCTGCACACCAAATACCATTAGAGCTCTCAATTATTGTAATATTTTCCAAATGTCCTTTATGGGTCGGTCCACTGAGAACAACTGATCTGATTGGGAAATAAGACACTGGGAAAGTTAAATTTTACCAGAAGACTTCAAAAACAGCCCAGAAAAGTAATAAAAGGGATGTTATAAAGTAACATATCATTGGCAGAGTAGTAAAGGGATTCTGCATTTTAATGATCCCACACTAGTCAAAGCTCAAATTAGATAATGTACTAATAGAGATAGGTCTTGAGTGATGGCTACCCTGAAGAGAGGCAGAAAGGAACAAGGGAGGCATCTCAGGCTGAAGATCCGCTGAGCAGAGGTGGGCAAATGCATTACGTGCAAATAAGCACAATATGTCTGGGAGACAGTGATGCAGAATTACAGACATCCCCAAATTAGGCCTTTCAGAAAAGGCAGTTGGAGTTGGCAGTTGATTGCCGCTCTGTTTTTTATTTTTTGCATGCTCTCTCTCTCTCTCTCTCTTTCCCTCTCTGTCTCACTGTCTTAATTATAAAATTACAAGTTATGTCCCAGACCTCAGTTGACCTCTATGAAATCCAGTCTAAGGACAGCAAGAGTGATCACTAGTGATGTATTTCTACAAAATTTACACAACGTAAGGTAGCAATGGATGTCTATGATTACTTTAATAATGTTGGTAATAATGACTTTCACATATAGCTATGATAGACAAAATACCTCTGAAAATGGCTACTCATATTCATCCATAACCATGATAAATAGCTAGTGACTTTTCAAAAGTTAGATTTAATATTTTAAAAGATATTTGAAATAGGGAATTTTCACGTCTTAAATGCTGGTGATGAAAGACTAATGGTTATTTTTTAAGTCGAATAATTGAAATAATCAGTACTTTATGTCAAATATCTTTTATTAGCTCACTCCATGTCTGTCCCTCCAACTAATCACATGATTACGCATTTTGCCAGGCAATATTTTTAAAGTTATTTATATCGATTATGAAAAACTTAAGCAACCTAAGGTATTCATGTGCTTGATCTGCCCAAGAGAAAGAAAAGAGGAAATAATTCATGAGATGGTAGGATCTAATGAGTTTAGCTATTTAAAAATAAAGGACCATGATTTTCTGCTGTTTTAATTAAGTCATTTTATTTCTTTTTACCTCATTCCCTAAAATAATTTGTTACAATTACCTAACCTTTTACAGATGTTTGCAGATTAAAAGAATAATTATATAGTGCCACACCACAATTTCAAGGAATGGAGGAAGCGCAAAATATAATAATATGTTTCTCATCCTTCTAAAGTAACTTAGTGAAAAAAACAGAAAAAAAAAAATTTGTAATCTATATATCTACCTAATCCATTTAATTACATTTGTTTCCACACCTCTTTTCACAAATGCTTATACCATCTTTTTGGACTTTAGATGGTATTTAAGTTGTTCCATAGTTACACACACATGAACACACAAACATAAGTCAAGGAATCAAACACAGATTCCTAATTATGTTATCTATTAGGCTTTAGTAATTTTTCCAACCCCTGCCCCAACTAGTACCTGGCAGGGATGCCTTTCCTATAGAAAACTCTCAATAAGTGTGCTGAATTAGTGATACTTACATAGTACTTTATGTAATTTTAAATGTGGCAAATATATAAAATGATTATAATGCCATTTCAATAATTTTCATGGTAGTCTTACATGAAATGTCAAAAAATTATTAAGCTAATGTGATGATTCATCCAGTAGTAGGTTTTGTCAACACTAATAGGGTTTTGTTTTTAATTTTCCCGAAGTACTTGGGAAAATGTTTTTGATAAGCATATCTATTTTTTTAATTGTTAGATGCAACATTCTTTCTGTATTAATGGCTTTATCTGTCTATAAGCCATTGCCTTGTACTGCATTAAAATACATGTGTTCTAAAGCTCTTGAAGCAACTAGAATCTTAGTGCTCTGTTTGTGTACAAGTAATGTCTTAGACCTAGTAAACAATTAAAATAGCTACTTGTCATATTTCTAAGAATTTTTGAAGGGACATGTTTGTTAAAAACAAAATAAATAATGAAAAAAGGAAAATGTCTTGCAGAATATAATTTCCTTCTTTCTCCATAAACTTTTGTTGCTTTTTCTCTTTTATTATTCTGTTTCTTTTATTTTCATCTGTATTTTTGTGTATATGCATATTATTCCCTGGATTATTTTATTTCAGATATATTTTGTCTTCTCAATTAAATTATAAGTTCTTTGAGGGCAGGAAAAAATATCCGATTTCCACTTTTGAATCTTTTTGTGTGCTTAAACTCAATATGGGAGATAAAGACCTGTTGAACATAATTTAATATTTCTGCTAATTTGTTCTTGGACTTCAGACTAAACTTCGCAGAATGGGGTAAAGATTTAATGAAGATTGACTTGCTGTTTTATCAATAATGTCTTGAGATCCTCTTAATCATGAGTGCAGTCTTCTCACTCATCCCGTTATTTTTTAAGTATTAGTTGTAAAATTCTAGTTTTAGTTCCTGTCTTCAGTACAACCTGTTTTAAAAAAGAAATCATAGAATTAAGAATTTATTAGGCAGTTTTCATATGGAAAAACTGACGTTTTATGTCTCCCTTCCCATATCATCTGGACCTTGTTCATTACCCACTCTTTCTATCTTCTCCTATTTCCTTTCCAAAGTCTTTTCTTAGTACCTATATTTATAGAGAAGTCCCCAAACTTCTTGAAAATAACCTTTCACGTGACCCTGCTCCTGCCTCTTCCTACTTTTCACATATGTGGCCATTTTATTTCTTTCCTCCCCCAACTGATAACTTTTAACATCTTAAAAACCCAGTTATATCTTATTTCTTCCCCTTAACTTCCATATCCAATCTGACTTAAATCATGCTGTTTTTCAGTCTCCTTGGCTCTCAAATTAGTCTCCTTTTTTTCCATTTTTACTACTTCCACCCTTGCTGTACTTTTCACACAACAGCTGGGCATAACTGCTTGTCCTGACTTCCTGATAGATTAGTCATCGTATCTCCATCAACAAACACAAGTTCATATTTTTCAGCTTGTAATCACGGTTCTTCACAATCTGCCTCCCAGTGTAATAGTAGTGGCCACTCATTGGAGTATCACATACCAGGAGCTGGAATGTTTTACATATACTACTTCTAATTCACAATTCTCGCAACAATCTTAGATTGTAAATAATATTGGGCTCTTTCTGTACGTGAAAAATTGCTCCAAACTTTATTTCTAAACTTACCTTCTATCATTACCATGCCACCCCCATGGCCAAATCTGGTAATTGATTTGTATGGTCCTGGAACTTACTTTTGCTTTCTGCCTCTAGCCTTTACTTTGCTCTTTCAGCATCTAATCAGATGTCAATTTCATTCTCTTGTCACCTCTGCTTATCAGTCACAACCCAACTCAAATTCCAACAAGCCCATGGAGTTCTGTGAGCATTCCTCACTTGCCTTTTAGGCTCCTTAAAGGGTGTGGTCAATTTTATATATTTTCCCATCTTAGTAAGGATGGAAAACCCTTAGCATAGCACCTTTTTCACTTACATTTTCTTTTTATTTGCTTTTAGTTATTAACAGTTTAGTAGACATCCTCCTTTCTCTGTGATTTCACTTGACTTATGCATGAGTGCAGACATTAATAAAATTAGACTTCCCGTGGGCCCATCTTAATTTAATGTTTAGTCTAAATGTTTATTTACAAGTGCAATCTCAAAATACTCATAGATATTGCACCTTTAAGAAACATCCAGAATTATTATTTGGATTTAAATTATTATTTTCGAAGACTATAGAAACATACCAGTACATGAAGCACCACACAGAGAACATTAATTGGGGTAGTCAAAGGATTGCGACTAGAATTGCAAAAATATTAAAAGGTGAGACTTGAAAATTAGCAGGAACAGGAGGAAAAAAATATGTAAAACAAGACAATTCTCTAAATACTTTTGAAGAAAAGAAACTATCTAGCACAGATACCATGATGTGGAAGCTCACCTTTGGACTATCCTGGAACTTGCTTTTACTTTCCTGCCTTTGGCCTTTGCTCTGATATTTCAGTATTTAGACTATGTGAATTTCATTGTCTTGTCTAAATCAGCTCATTAGTCAGGGCCTAATTCAAATCCCAACAGTTTAGCATTTTCCCCAAGTGTTTTATTCAGGGAAAAATAGCTATAAAAGTAATTTTAAGGATCAATTCCATTTTATGATAACTTACATGTCATCCTAGAGGCTTAAAATATGCCTATTATTACTCTAAATTTCATTCTTCCCGTACTAGACTGCGTTAACATTAGCTGCGAATGGCTATAGCTGGAAGATTATGTGATTTTACCAGTTATTATAAACACTCGCAACAGATGTAGGCAGGAAAATTTTAAAAATGAATTTTATTAATTGCTGTATTGCTGTATATTATGTTAAAACCAAATTACAAATGTCTCTACTTCCATAACATTGTCCTACAGTATCCCACCTAGAGTGACCTGCTTTTCACGATTACATCCCTATTTTAAGCAGTGTCCTTTCAGCCCAAATCAGTAGCCAGGACAGTTGAAAGTTAGTACCAAATCTTTGATGATATTTGAAATTCTTCCTTTATATAAAAAGGTAAAATGCACAAGCACTTTTTTTCCCACTTGCTCCTCTTTCCCAAGCTTGGAAACACTCAGGCGGTTGGGCAGGGGTCTGCACTGCAGGCTGCTGATCAGAATTACCTCCGGGGGCCTGAATCCGCCCCACACCCCTGAGGGTGGTACAGCCCTCGCCCCCCCCCCCCGCCCCCAGGCCTCCCCTCCAGGATTCCTGAGCTGGGAGAGGAGGCGGATGGGACCACAGCCCCGTTGGGCTGAGGTCCACCTTCCTCCCAGGTGAGCTTCTCTGTCCTATCGGAGCTCTGTTCGTCCCAGCCCAGGTGTCGGGACTTGTAATTGTCCCACAGCCCCAAGGGCGGGCCGGAAAGAAAGGCTTTTCTATACTTCGCTGGTAGAAGGTTGGGTTTGGAGTTCAGACAGGTTCCGAGGCGCTTTCTGGCTGCCCGGGGTTTTGCGTGTGACACGACTTCGGACTTGTTGCAACTCGTCCCCACACCCGCCCTCTCTCAGCCTTGTACCCAGTCGCGGGAAGGCGCGGTCCCAGCCGGAATAAGCTTCCCTCCGCCGACCTGACGCTCGGCAGGTAACTCCCCCTGCCGTCCCTGGCCTCGCCGCTTCCTGGGAGGCAAACCTTCGCGGCGGGCGCGGTGCGGCGGGCGCGGCTGCGCGCGGCTCGGGCCGTCCTGCTGGTGAGTTGGGCTCGGCTCCCCTCCCGGGCGGGCCTCGGCGGGCGCGGGGCGCGGGGTGCTACGGGGTCGGGCAGGGGAGAGGGGCGGGAAAGGGGCCTCCCCCGGTGGGCGCGCGCGGGACCGGACATTCACCAGGGTGCAGAGTTCGGTTTTCTCTGTCTTTTCCACTTTTCCTTCATCATCGCGTAGGTGCGAGTGAGTGAGCTGGTAAGTTTGAGAAATCTAGGGCGGCGTGGGTTTGGGTTGCCCGAGGACAGGCGCCGCCCACCGTGGTCGTTGGATCTGTTTCCTCTTTCCTCCGGGGGTCCCCTGGAAAGAGCCTTGTGGGAGGAGGTAGAGGGAGGGGCCCCAGGAAAAGATGGGGAACCTGGGCTGCAAAGGGGCTTGGGTGCTATTTAGATCTTGAGTGCGAAGCAGAACTTGGAAAGGAAGACAAAGCTTTTTGACACAAATCTCTTATTTGTATGGGACCCCTATTCTGTCTGCAGACTGGTAGAGACCCATGTTTTTCAAACTCGGGTGGGCTGCGGCTGGGTTTATGAACTGAGTTAGTTCTCTAGGTGATTCTGGTGAATACCCAAATTTGAGAACCACTCATGTAGGTTGTGGTGACCTGAAGAGGAGAGTAGGACTAGAGGAAAGGTTCCTGGAGACCTTAGGCCTATTCTGTGTTATGTTGGGTGACTTATTACCTGCGTAAGGTAGGTGAGGAGGCAGGGAATGTGAGTGTGTTAGTTGCTGGAATCATGGGTATGCAAAGACAGTACAGGGAAAAGATGGAGTTTACAGGAAGGTAGGATAGCACGTTGGCTATGATTGGACCTAGAAGTGGAGGCGAGAACTAAGGTGGCTAGAAAACTAAGAAAAAGGCATGCCGGTGCAAACAGGCAAGGTTAGATTATAATGCCCAACAGCTCACTTCCAAATTCTCCCTTGCTAACCATCTTGCCAGCTTACTGGCAGGCACCTCCCCTCTTTCCCTTTCTCATCCCAACAAGTGCCAGAGCCCGAAGGCTTTCATGACTGAGGCTGAATCAGTGCTGAGGAGCAATGGGAAAGGGGACAGTGATGAAAGAGACTTAGAAGAGAAAGCTGTTTTTTTTTTTTCTTTTTCAAAATAACTAAAGAATGAGAATGATGTAAAGCAGGATGAGACCAAGGGTGGAGGTGGAGGTCTTTGTTTTGTTTGTTTCTCCTGTCTTCCCACAGTTCCCAGAATGGTAGAAGTCCCCACAACTTCCAGTTGCAAATTCCACGCCCTTGCCCTTGCTTGGAGCTAGAGCACACGTGGTGTACACGCCTTTTAAGGCTGCTGGTTGCACCTTGCAGAGCCTGCCTGAGGGGCTGGGTGGATCCTGCCTTTAAAGCTGGCAGGCTCTAGACCGCAGATGCTCAGAATTTATTGTGGGAAGCACCACCAATTGAATAGTTGCTGAAAGGGATCTCATAGATGGAGACAAACCACGCCTCTGGTGCTGACTGAGTGATGTCTTTTGAGATTATGCTATTGAGTTTATGACTTTAACTATAACTGGCTAAACTCTTTTGGGATAGATTAATTAATTTTATTATTCTTTCTATTATATCTCCTCCTGCTACCACATCCCCTTACAGTTTACAGTGGAGGTTCATTCGTTGAGTGTTTTCTTGACCATGACTTACCCAGGAGTAACTCACCTGTTTCCCAATTATGTTATACAATACAGAGTTTCCAAGATGTAACAATGTTGTACTTTTAAGTCTATTGAATATTGTGGTAAGAATGTGATCCTAGTAAAGCAGGCCTCTTCTAAAACATAAATTTGGTTGGAGGAGACATTTTGAAAAGGTCTCAGCTTAATTTAACTAATTATTTGTGAAATTACAAGTTGTCCTTGTTTAGCTAGTTAGGTAAGTTGCATGTCTGTCCTTTTGTAACTTGTAAAATGTGAGTGTCCCAGGGATGTTTCACAATTCAGAAAGTCTGTTAAACACAAAGTCATTGTAAATTTTGAAATGTACCTTTGTTTATTTGATAATCTGGAAGTGGGATGTATTTTAGAACTTTGTTGGTAAATTTATCATTTGGAAATCAGAGTACACCCCCTATCCCCTGCCCTGGCAAAAGAGTTCTAAAAGATGGTTATTCACATCCCAGCTTTAAGGATACCATGGATAAAATTTTGTACAGAGAGCACTTAAGCTCCATCAAGAATCAAAGCCACCAACATTTCTCCGAGAAAATGTGTTAGATCCTTCAGGAGAAGGTTCCGTCTTACTGAAGTGGACCGGTGGGTGTGGGTACTGTCTTGAAATATCCCAGCCTACAAGAATTGGCAGGGTTCCCAGGGAGATGGGCACTGCCAGTTGTCGGTAGGCTGAGTGCTGTGGGCTACAGAGACAGGAGTGGGGGATGGCGGGGAGGAAGGGTGGGCCCCAGCGGAAAGGATATGTGTGGAGGTAGAGTGGGAGCAAGTTGGTTCCAGATTGAGGAGGAGGGCGTATGAAGGAGTCAGGGGGCTAACATAAACAGAAGGTGGGGGTGGGGGAGGCAAAGGATGTTTTCAGTGACTGTGATACTGTAAAGAAGATGAGCCTGGGTAGAGAGATGAACCAAATATAAGAGATATTCAGTGGTCAGGTCTGTGTTGGGAGGTGCTTGAATCACGTGATCATGAATGATAGAAGGAAACTTTTCCTCTGGGGACACCTAATTACTACCCAGTTTGTATTTTGTTTTATTTTTGTACTGTCCTTAGAAGTGGGGCCAGGTGTCCCCTAAAGGCACATAACATTTATCTTTTGAGATGTGTGTCAAGTAATTTGTAGACTATCCATCCCTGGGGAAGGTAAAGTAGTAATGTTTAGCTTGTCTTGAATATTGACATAGGATCAGGTGTAATCTCCTTGTTACTGGCAGGGGCTTATTTTTAAAAGTTTATACAAAAGTTATGCAGTCATAATGACATCTAATGACTATAACTTTGTGCTCTTTTACATTATCCATTCATTAAATACATATTTATTGACCATTATGTGCCAAGCATTGTTTTCCTCTTTGAGTGTAGGAAAGTCATAAGTGCCTGGATTTCAGGAAGCTCACAGTTTAGGAGCCTAATAATAATTATAAAATACACACAGAAATGAATGGGTCAAGCCCATTGATTTAGTATTTCCTTCATATTCTCTGAAGGTTCCAGCAGATATTACATTCATTGATCATTTCCGTTAGTCCTGCTTTTGGATAAAGTACTTAATTTTTATCAGCCTCTCAGGTTTTTCACTAGCATTGTCAAAGCTTTGGACTGTGTGATCACTCCTGTATCCCACCCTGCTCTGAAATTCTGTGATCATTTCTTATTGAGAGTATCATAGAATAATGTTAACTATGGTCTCCCCAGAGAATCACTGGAAAGTTCATTATTTCTACTCCCATTGTCAAATTTTCATTTCGAAGGATTTTAATTCTCTATTTAAAACAGAGGTTTCTTCTCTGGTTGTATAAACATTACACCCTTGGGGAAGAAAAGGCAATTTTCAAAGCAGTAAAGAGTGGCATCTTCCACCTCAGTGTCTGTAATAGAATCATTCAACAGGGGATATTTGTCTGGGCTGTCATTTATATACATGCATAAGCAATGATGGCTTTAATTCTTAACAGCATGATACTTCAGATACTGACTCATTCAGCAGCTGTTTCCTGATTTTTTAAAAGAATTTCATTTTCTTCAAATATAACTTCTGAATTATTTGTTAGAGAAAGGTACAGTATAGCTAAGTTGTTTTGGGAGTAACTTTTGATGGTGTTCCCCCATGATTCTTTTCTCAGTCTCAACCCTCCCTTTCCTTTTTCATCCTTATTGTCCCTTTCATTTTTCTTGTTCTATCTTATCCTTTTTAGCCCCCTTTTCACCATTTTTGTTCTTCTCTTCCCTCTTTTCCTTTTTCATGTCTTCTCCTTTTCTTTTTCTACCCTATCTCTCATCTTCCTTTTTCCTTCTTTCCCATTCCCCACTTCTATTTGTCTGTTTCTCCATCTGTTCACCTATCTATTTATTTATAGTTCTTTATTTCTAACTGTCATCTCTCTCAGCACACTTCTCTACTTTGGTACATTATATGTTTCTAAAAATTTATAAAAGTCAAATTATATGAAAGTCAAATAATAAACATATATTACAAGGGGAATTTTATTCCCTAATAGCTAAAACATATTATAAATAAAATTGACAATTACACTTTGAATGTTAAATACAATATCAACAATACGTTTGTAGCAGTTTGTACATTAAAAATGGTTCTGTTTCTTCACAATGGAACATGTATACAGTGATCATCTGATTAAAACTAAAGACTTGCTCCATTTGACATGTCCAATGATTTTCATCTTTGCTTCAATTATATTCAGTGGATGAGATCAATATCTTATCACTAACATCAGGACTTTCGTTTGTCCATTTTTTCAAAAATGTTTTAAGTCGCAATAAAATATTCAAATAAATGTGCAAATACGATAGTGAAGAATAATGCTGTTATTGAAACTACATATTGACATGCTGACATCCCTACTACACAGAAAGTTGAAATATTTGGTAATTGAACAAAGACCAGAATTCTCAAAGGAAGTGTATTTTGAGTGTCCATGTCTAAAAAGTTCAGGCTATACAAAGTTAAAAGAAGGAGACCATTTGTATCTATAATTGAACTTTTCTGTTTAAAAAAAAAAAAACGCAGGAAAATAATACTGAAGAAAATTAAAATTATAGCATATTTCTATAATTTCTATATCTGTTAATGTCAGGCAAAAAAATAGTACATATACCTTGAAAGTAATATATGGAAATTGCTTTATTGCAACAGCCCTTGTTTGTGTGGTATTAGGTCAATTCATGTACACTAATATTTAAATTCTCTAAGAAATCAGTCACATTTCATTCATACTTAAAATCATGACTCAGAGCCCTGTTATTAACATAGGCTTTTCAAACGATTTGAAATTCCATATTTTGTTTATATAGTAGATTTACTCCTATTAAGCATGTTAAATCTTGTAGGTAGAAGAGTTAGAATAAGACATTTCAAAGGAAAAGAGAGTTAAAATCTTCCCAAGTCATTGGATCCAAATTGTAATTTTCCAGAAAGTTGGGGCAGGCCCAAAATAGGATTCCCCAGAAAGTTAGAGCAGAGTCCTTGAGCATCCTAAGTAGATGTGTGGATGTATTAAACATAGAAAAAATGACTTGGTAAAATCATTAATTATTTGTGTTATAGAAATTAATCATTATCTTTGATTTTAATATAACCACCTAGCAAAGCCATTCTCCCCCAGATAATTCAGTTTGTTTTGCATACATTTTTATGAATAATTTTCTTGATTTGTGTAAAGGATAGTTAAAACTGAAGCAGAGAGAAGATTGATTTAGATAGCATTAGCAATGGTGACACCATGGAAAGAGTGCAAAGGTCTTTTCACTGAAGAATGCATAATGTTGTAGGAATTGCTAAATGCTAGGCACATCTCTTTTGGGAAAGCTCAATTGAGAGACTAAGGGAGAAGTCTTGCCTTTGAAATCAGTTAGAACTTTGAGCTTCAAAGGAATGGAAAAAGCAAGATTTACACACCTGCACACACATACACACACTTAGGTGAATTGTGCAGAGCAGAAAGTAACCAGTGATAGTCACAGTAGCACTATGTGTGGCTATGCTGTCCCCTTCTCCCTCACATTTGTCCTTCAGGACAAATGAAAGTGAAACAAAGGAGCTGCCAGGTGTATTTTCTGTTTCAAGTGTGGTTTAAGCAACTGTGACTGGAGTTCCATAAACATCAGCCTTGTTTTAGCTCTGCAGTTTCCCAGGTTAACCAATCAGAGGAATTGAGCACAATTGTAAAGAGAGAGAGCAGGGAACCCATGTTACTAGTCATATATAATCCTCAGGCCTAGAAATCTACGTATATAAATCCATCAGTACTTTACACATTTAAAAGATGTGTTTCTTTCTTTATCCTTATTTATTACCTTCCGTGTTTGCAAGTGTTCTATAAACAAATGAGAGGAGCCGATGAAGAAAGCTATTTTAAAAAGAACCGAAAGATTTGAACTAGAATGGGCTAGTTTTCCAATCAGATTTTGTTGGGAGTTATAGGTGAAAATAAAAAGAAAAGCACTTTATTTCATTTGTGATATAGCTATCTAGGCAGGTTAGATTAGCAGATAATACTAAGGGAAATGACTAATAAAGAATTGGTAGACATTGGGATTATTTTAGATACTTTGATTATTTATATGGCTCTCTACCCAAGTTAAAACTAAAATCTTTTCAGGCTAGATAAATTATTAACATTTAATAATTTTTGGTATTCTAACTAAATAAATTTGTGTCCACTTACACAATTTCCATAAAATTATTCATTTTTAATCCTCTACTTTTTAACAGTCTGAATTGCTTTTCAGCTACTAAATACAAGGGTATTTCAAAAAGTTTATGGAAAGATTAGTATTAGCTTTTGCTTCTATTTTTCTATGAACGTTTTGAAGTACCCTCACATGTATAACACTTTAACTTTTGATAGCTGTTGCCCACACAGCCAAACAAAATACATTTTCTTAAGACATTTTATTTGCGTATCTTCACTTTTTCGTAGATGAGGCTCAATACTCTTGTGAAATGTATGTGGGAAGTCATTTTTAAGAGTTCATATTAGAGCAATATTTATTATATTTTCCTACAGCATTTCCTCTGAAATTGACAATGTGTACGAAGAGTGACTTTTTATTGTCTTAAATAGACTCAAAATGTGGGACAAGAGTGCACATGACCCATATTTAACATTTCACTCCATGGGATTCTTGTTACCTGCAGTGTTTTGTGTAAATACATCTTTGTCACAAATTATGCTAAGGTTCTGAAACTGAGGTTGAAAGATCCTGGACCATGCATCCTGTGGTCTTCAGGGAATTGTGGATTAGTGTTATGAAGTGGGGAGGAAGGGCCAGGCAAACAAGTAGGTAGATAGATCCCTAGTTATTTCTCCTTTATAATTACACAGTGAGGGCAGAGCTGAATTCATTTGTAATGTAAGAGAATAGGCCTTATCCAAGGCAGCGGTGATACTCAAAATCTGGAATAACCAATTAGACAGGGCACTGATAAATTCGAATACACCAACTCGGTGACCTTTAAGGAGCTTTCATTCTAGTGAAGGGGATACAGGCAATAGCAAATAAACAAATAAGTGCCTTAATTAGTTCACATAATAAGTGCTATAAATTAAAATGAGTTGATTGGATTAAGCAAGGCAGGGAGGGTTTGTTCTCTTTATAATAGGTCGTCTGGAAGAGCCCTCTAAGGAGGTGACATATGGGTAAGATAGGAATGAAAAAAAAGCATTTCAGGCAGATGGAACAACTAGTGCAAAGATCCTAATGTGGGAATTAACTTGGGAGTTTAAATGTAAAGAAAAAAATCTGTTAAATATCCAGGGAAAGTGTCTACAAACCAAATGGATGTGTGCTTGGGGAAGCAGTCATGTCTGGATATTTGTGAGTCCTCTGTGGATCTGAGATTGGAGGAGATTATCCTGGGGACAGTCATGAGACAGAATACTGAAGAGAGAGAGATAGGTAGGGCTTCCAAGTCCAACCCCTGACAACTGGAAAGTAAACAGCTTTGATGATATTTGCAGCATTCAGGATATCTGAACAATGATTTTCAGATACCATTGGCACTAACAATAGTTGCTATTAAAAATATATATATTTCCCCCATCTATCTAGCATTTTGAAGAAAAAGAAGTCATCATCCTGTTACAAGTTTTGCCTTCCTTTAGAGTAGAGAGATATACATTCTCCTTGAAACCTGAGTATGGGTGCCTATCTGGAGAATTTACTGGATAAACTTAAGCCTTACACTACATTTTATCAAGTTGTAAAATGTAGACTTTTCAACTTCCCAAAGCCTGATCTGGAATATGTAGTTTACTCCAATTTCACCTTAATGCTATACAAACATCCATAATAATAATTAATTTAAACACCCAATTAATTCTTTCTTCCTGTTGAAATAAGATTATATAATAATGAAACATAACAGAAACACAGGAAAAATATCATGCTTTAGAGCTAATTTGTATCACTATTTGTGCTGAAAAACACAAAACTTAGAACTTTACTTCATTAACTTCATTTTGATTAATTTAAATGCACGGAAACTGTTCGTGGAATGACTTTAACATAATTAAACAACGAAAAATACAAACTTGTCCAAAAGACACTTGATATCATCTCTAGTCTTCTGACAAAGTTCTCATTTGAAATTAATATTTGTTTTTGATATAGATCTATCCATTTACCTAATTACTTTTACAGTACTCAGTGCATTTCTAATTATTCTTTTAGGAGCCCTTTACAAATGGGCAATATGTATTTTATATAACAAAAAAAACTAACCTCCATTTAACATAAACAAGTATGCACTAAAATCTTTAAGAAGTTCTGCATGCGTATTATAATTTTTAAAAATTTGTTTCATCATTTTCTGGCCTATCATACTTTCATCAACTCTCATTCTGTTACCTTGAGTTATTAAGGTAGTATATTATTAGCTTATTATTTAACAATTCTATACCAAGATTAAGAATTGTGATAAACAGACACAATTAACACCTCCCAGAGTTAGAAATGATACTGTGTGTCACTGAGCCACTTACAAAGTTCTAATTAAGCACATCTAGTTATTTTAATTATTTTCCTTTTTGGTCCTGTATCCATATAGCTTTAGTTTCTGGATATTCTGTGCTTGTTCATGTGTTGCTCTGTAAGAATTATTAAACTACTTTATATGCAGGATTTCGAATCACCAATTGTAATCAACTTAGAGCATGAATAAGAAAAGAGGTGGCTAAAGTCAAAGATAATCATTGAGATACTTCTGCTTTAAAATTACTTAATTGTAAAATAATACATTTTCATTGATAAACATTTGTTAAATACAGAAAAGTAAAAAGAGGCTTCAAAAAAAATTGCCCACAGAACCACTATGCAAGGAAAACCACCATCATTGTGTGTGTGTGTGTGTTCTTTTGGTTTTGGGTGAATTTTCTACAATTGTAATTTTATTCTTATATAGTTTTGTAGCCTGCTTCTTATCCACATAGCATCATAACAAGCATTTCTGCATGCTATTAAAACCACTAGAGACAGCATTTGACATTTTCGTTTTGTTTTACATTTGAACATGGTCTGTATAAAACTGTTCAGTTAACTTAAAAAGAGATGGAGCTGGAGCTTTCGTGTTGGTGAATACATTGACCTGTTGGGAGGGCGATATGCACAGAGAGGGCATAGAAGCTCCTCATTCCTCCTGCCCTTCCATATCTGGCCCTATGCATCTCTTTCATTTGGCTGTTCCTTTCTAACAAACCAGTAAACAAATCATCAAGCTGATTCTAAAATCTATTTGGAAATGAAAAGGGCATAGAATATCCCAAGAAATCTTGAAAGAGAAGAACAAAGTGGTGATCTCACACTATGTGACTTCAAGACTAATTGTTAAGCTACATTTATCAAGATTGTGTGGTACTAGCATATAGATCAACAAAGAGATGTATGGAACAGGAGAAAGAACCCAGAAATAGACCCTCAATTGTATAGTCATGTAGTTTTCAGCAAAGACATGAAAGCAATGTAATGGGTAATAGAATGTCTTTTCAATAAAGAGTCCTGAAACAACTGGAAATGTATATGGAAAAAAACAAACTCAACTCCTGACTCACACCATGTAGAAAAATTATTTTGAGATGAATCATAAACCTAAAGTGTAAATGCTTTAACTATAAGGCTGTGTACAGAAAATATTCCATCAAAATGTAAAATTCTTTTCTGCACATGTTCACTGCATGTTCTGTACATGTTCACTGCATGAACTCCCTGAGCATTGACCCATTGTTTCTCTTGTCCTTGACATTCTCTAGGAGTTTAGGAGGGTATCCTGGTGGTTGTGCCATTGGGAAAATTTTTCTTAAGATAAGAGTTTAATATTTCTTTCTTAAAACTGCATCAAAATCACCTACTGCAGAAGAAGTCTTGTCAAAATATCCATTACTCAGAAAATGAGGTCCACGGTGATCTCTTGGGTTCTTTCTGGCTTTAAATGTTCTGTGAGTTTATAAATAAAATGATGGAAGTGACAAATTCCAGGTAAAATGTTTAAGGTCCAGAAGCAACTCACCCCAAATTTAGTCTGAGGCTGTAGGAGAGGCTATAGGTCTATTCTGATTATATATGAGAAGGGTAAAAAAGGGAGAAGGTGTAGCCCAGTGTCTGAACAGCATCAGAATTTAGTTGGGATGGTCCAGTGCACTCTCTGCAAACAGTGAGGGAACTAGCCCTGCCAAGGAAGCTGGGATTGTCAGGAGAACACTAAGTGGCAGTTAACCAAAGTGAGTTCTTATCCAAGATGTGTCACTGTGTGACTTTGAGTCTGTGACTCGTGCTGGGCATCAGCTTCCTCCTCTGTAAAACTAGGGCCTTAGATTGATTAGTAAGTGTTTTTTCTTCATTTTTATTTGTTAATGCAAAAAAAAAAAAAAAAAAGGAGAATTTTGAAGGCTGACTCAGGAGGAAATGGTAAGAGATAAGGGGGCAGTTTGTTGTTACACTAGTGTAGACCACCTCCTCATATGCAAGCAACTTTGTGAACATCACAGATCTTTCTTGCAGGCAAAACAAATATCATAGAATTGTGAAGCAGAGTGCCCCAGGAACCCACCTGGTAATCTTATAGGATGCTGTACAAAAATATGTCCTCTTGATTACTTAGGAAAAGAAGGTGCTTGGTAAGAGAAAAATAGAGGGTACCCATTCTGTTTTTACACAGCTTTATTATTAAATAGTACTCCATCCTAGATTACTACCTAACAAGTTATGCTAGCACTTTTTAGGGCAGATATAGAGTTGAGGGCTTTCATTTCATTTAGTTCCTGTAGAAATCCGTGAGGTCAGTATGACTATTTTACCCATTTTTTTCAGGTGAAAAACATGAGGCTTTGAGCCCTTGAATAATGTGACTGAGGTCTTACAACTAGTAAGTGGCAGAGCAGAAATCAAAACCTGGACCATCTTACCCACTATGTCACTGAGCCAACCTGTGATCTGTCATTTGGTCCTTAAAATAATTCTTCCCCACTTTATATAATTAAAGACTACTCTGACTTGTCTCTTTTAGTATTCCCTTTGGACTAAACATTCTGATTTTTCAACTATTCTTCATGACATAACAGGCTCCAAACCCTGTCTAATCTTGTACTTGTGTAGTTAATTTTTGATGTAAATCCAAACCTCTAAATTTATTGATTTGAGTTTAATATGCATGTTGAATTATTATTTCACTGCTTTCACATCATTTCTTTTTTTTTATTAGTTATGAATATTTATGAGATACAAAGCTGATTGTCACCCCTTGTGCCAAGATGTGAAGGCTAGATCCATATTGGTAACATGCCCATTACCACAAATTGCAATTGTGCCTTGTGTCCCCCACCCAATTAACTACAACCTCCCTCCCTCTCCCCGTTCCCTCCCACTCCACTTTGTATCACAAGGAATGTTCTCTCCCTCTGCAAGTCCAACGCACCACTGTGGTCTTTCTTTCCTTCCTTCTTTCTCTTTTAGCTCCCACTTATGAGTGAGTATATGTGGTATTTATCCCTTTGTGCTTTGCACTCAACATAAGTTTCTCGAAGCTCATCTATGTTGTTGCAAGTGGGCAAAGGAGCTGAGTAGACATTTTTCAAAGGAAGACATACAAATGGCCCACAGGTACATGAAAAAATGCTCAACATCACTAGTCATTAGGGAAATGCAAATTTCACATCATTTTGAATGTTTTTTAGACATCTACCATATAAGCCCTTGTTCAATTCTGCAGATTATGTCAATGTGTTTCAGTTTATTCATCCAAATGATTGTCACTTTGGCAAAGCACAAGCTATGACTGCATCAGGATGGCCTTGTCCCATTCATTGGAGCTTCTGGAATGCTAATATCATGATAGAAAGCAATTCAGGAGTAGTTTAGGTGCTGGTAAAAGAGTAATTTAAAATTTCACTTTTAAACCATGCTTAGAGTAATACTCTAGAATTTAGTCATTTGGTATAAATTCTCTCAGTAAACTTTATTGTTTTTTTCATGAACTTCTCTATAATAATTATTAAATGCTTCCAAATCGCAGTGAATGATTATGTCTTAATGTTATTAACGTATATTGGGAGCCTTTTCCCCCGATATCTGAAATTCCTATAGTTTAGATTGGAGATGGCAAATATATTGAATAACAGCCAATACAAGCAAGCCTGGGATTACATTGGTGTGAAAATGCTATTGCTACCCCCACCCTCCAATTAAAAGAATTTGAGGAAATTAAGAAATGATTAGGTATTGAGCAAATAGGATTTCCATTTGGGATTCATAAAATGAATTAGAGGTATTTAGGTTTGTCCTTTCCATGAGTTTGATAATATGGATGATTTTACTGGTGATCTACATTGGGAGATGTCTGCACCCAGAACCCTGTGACTGACTGTGCTCTGTGTGCATGGATTCCTTGCCTACTGTGGATGAATATAATCTGTGCTATTGGGCCATATGCCATGTAAGTATTATTATGAAGTCATCTTAGAATCTTTTAATGAGTTTCTATGCCAAAATTTGATGTTGCAATTGACAGCTTGAGTATTATAGTGAATTTTTAATTTAATAGTAGCTTTTTTAGTGTAATTGTCATCTTCAATTTCTGTTAGTCAAATTTGAAGACAAACATAATCTTGGCAGCTAAAATTTTGAAGAGATACGTATGACTTTTAACTGTTGTGGGCCACAGATTATGATTTTATAAGACAGAGATGTTCTGAAACAATTCTGTAAAAAACATTTTCTCAATTTCTACAGGTAAACATTTTGACTTACCACATAGAGCCAATTACCCCCCCCCCCGAAAAAAAAAAAAGACCGATTCAAGGATTTTCTCAATATTTGGAAAATTGCAAAATGTTTCTTAATGAAATTTTCTTAACATTGAAGTTCTTTTAGAGAACATTAATCATAATATCATATAAACTTGAAAAAAAACACTTGAAATAATTTCTAAATGGTAATTTTGAATTTTTTTTCTTTATTTTATATTTTGTAAGGTTTAAAAATAAGGACAATTTTTATATGCATTTGTATTAGCATCCTAGTGCTGCTGTAACAAAGTACAACAAAATTTGGCTTTAAACAACAAAATTTGTCTTCTCAAAGTTCTGGAAGCTAGGTGTCTGAAATCAAGGTGTCAGCAGGGCCCTGCTCTCTTTGAAGTGCTCTAGGAGAGAATCTGTTCCATGCCTTTCTGTCATCTCAGGTATTGCTGGAATCCTTGGCATTCTATTCTCTTTGTCTGTAGTTACTTGGAGTTCTCCCTGTGTGTCTGTCTCCGTGTCTTCTCTCCTTAGACAGACACTAGTTTCTATATGACCTTATCTTAGCTTGGTTACATCTGCAAAGACCCTATTTCCAAATAAGGTGACATTCACTGGTACTGAAGGTTAGGACTTCAACATATCTTGTTGAGGGATACAATTCAACCCATAACAGCATTCAGCAATTGAAAGAAACAGCCTAAGTCAGAGGTTGGAAAAGAGACTGCCAGTGATATTAGCACCTGTGATCCTCTTTTATGTTTTATTCCCAAAGGCCTGACTTTGGGTCAACTGCATGCACACTAAGTAATTACAGCCTCAGACTATCTGTAATTTTAAAAAAATTGTAATTTCTCTTTGGAGCATTTTTCCACTAACCTATTATTTCAGAAGTCTTTTCAATGAATCTTCTCAGATTAGAAACAGTAAAGAAACTAAGTCTAGGTTTCGTTGGATTTTTTTTATACTGCAGGTGATGAAATAGTTTCAAATTGCATGGCATTGCTAATGGCATGACAGAAAACATTACATATTTTTAATCTCAAAAACTCTTTGTGATTAAGCTTATTTGTATCTTTATAGTAATGGTACTGTAACAGATTGTGAAAATGTAAGAGTCTTATCATCATCATCATCATCATCATCATCATCATCATCATCATCATAAATGTTAAAAGCTAATTATTTGAGGTGTATTACCTTTTATTCCTTAGAATGACCCAATGAGGTAGTTCTTTCCACATATCCTTATTTATGTGCCTAAACTGTGGCTTGAAGACATAGGTAACTTTTCCAAGAGCTTTGTGATAATTGGAAAAGCAGGGTTTGAACCTGGCAGTTTGACCTACAAATGAGTTCTCATCCTCTGTGCTATATATTGTTTTTGCTTTTTTCTATCCAGGGCTCATGAAATTGCTCATCAGTATGATTTTTTATTAAAATTTTTATTTCGAGGTAATGTAGATTCACATACAGTTGAGAAATAATATGGAAAGATTCCTTGTAGCCTTTACCTAGTTTCACCAAGTGGTATCATCTTATAAAACTGTAATACTGTATACAACCAGTCTATTGACATTGATACTGTCAAGATACAGAATATTTCCATTACCACAAAAATCCCTCTCACCCTTTTATAGCCTCATCTCCCCCCACCCCACAATTGTATTCCTTTCTTTTCCCCTGACAACCACTAATCTGATCTCCATTTCTATAATTTTGTCATTTCAAGAATGGCTCATCAAATCACGTGGAATCATGTAGCACATAGCCTTTGGAGACTGGCATTTTTTCATTCATCATAATTCTCTGGATATTCATCTAGGTTGCTGCATGTATTAATAGTTCATTCATTTTATTGCTGAGTAGTATTCCATAGTATGGGTGTACTATAGTTTAATATTCACCTATTGAAGGATGTTTGGGTTGTTTCCATTTGGGGGCTCTTACAAATAAAGCTGCTGTGAACATTCATATACAAATTTTTGTATAAAGATATGTTTCCATTTTTCTTGGACCAATCCAAGGGAGCAATTGCTGTATCATGTTAGTTGTGTGTTTAGTTTTTTAAATGAAACTGCCAAACTGTTTTCCAGAGCAGTCCATGAATTGAAATCCATTTTTTAATGCCTTATTTTATATCTGTTGTATTTACAGAATTTCCATTTGGAATTTCCATTTACCACAGATGACCTTAAAGATTCAATGTTAGGTTCAATTAGTAATGTTTTTGAGGAATGGATTTGTAAGGCTATTTTTTTTTTCTGCCATGAGTCACTTAGCTAGTAAATAAGCTTAGTGATCTGCTCAGCTTTTACATCATAGTGAGATTTTATTTTTCTCTACTTATTAACTCTACTGTGTATGTTAAAAGAATATATTTCCTAGGAGTTTTTAATAGTTATTAATAAAATAATGCCTATTTTTATATGTTATAATGCACACCAAATTAATTTTGTTCTCAAAACCTTCCAAATGTTCAATGATTAAAACTCTTGAGAGTGCTATATTGTTTGTAACTAACAAGGAGTCTTTAAAAAGTTCATGGAAAGTTTCGTATTACCATTTAATTCAATTTTTCCACAAACTTTTAATAGTATCCTTGTATGGGTGCTATTTTATTGCAATACCCATTTATACAAGTGCCATTACTTTGTTGCTCTCTGTTAAAATTTGTAGATGTCTTATACATAACTTCATTCCTCCTGGCTGTTGTATTTTTCCTGTAATATGTTTTTCAGCATGGTATCTGGCATTGCCATTTGATTAGTCCTATAGTGTTTCACGTTTTTCTCATTTCCAATTGTTTTCTTTTCTTCATAATTAACTTTTCATCTATGTCTTCATGGTTTTATTTTTGATCTCTATGATTTCTCAGTTTGCTCATAGTTCAAGAATGATTTTTTTTTACACTTGCAAAATATTTATTTGACTAGATAAAGCTCAGAAATGAATAATGTTTTTAAAGCGCTTTCTATGCATTTCACCTTCCAAATAGGTAATAGGTGTTGAACATCACATGTTATCAGCATTCAAAAGTTAAACTTTAAAAAGTACGTAAAAAAATAAATAAATAAATAAGTGCTCGGAAAACTTGGATTTTTTTTTTTTTTTTTTTTTTTTTTTTTTTGGTGAACAACCGGTAGTTACTTACTGCTTTTAATAATTATAAATAATAGATGTGATTGTTCATGTAATCACTATATGTTTTTCCCTTCATGGGCTGTAATTATCATTGAAAACCACACCTCACTAAACCTTAGGAAACTATACTTTAAGCATATGGATTGATTCTGTCAAGTGAATATAGATCTTTTTCTTTCTTAAAAATGAGCATGTGTGAAAGAGAACTTTAACGAACAGTGAAAAGGTTATTCATTAGTAGTGTGTTATCAAGCATATGAAATGAGCAATTTGATGAAGATTTCTCAATCTTGGTACTATTGACATTTTGGGCCAGATAATTCCTTATTGTGGGTGGCTGTTCTGTGCACTGTAAGATATTTTGCAGCATGTCTGGTCTCTCTACAACCACCCTCCCACCCTCACCCCCCAGCTACACACACACACACAGGTGGTTACATTTAAAAAAATGTCTCCAGATAGTCTCCACTGGGGGACAAATCTCAACTGTTGAGAACTACTGAACTTGAATAAAATATGATTGGGAAAAAGATGGCACCTTCTACAATGATTGAGAAATGTATGAAAGTTTCAGCATGTATCCTTGGTACACATCAATAGATTAGGTTAATTTTATTTAGATAATACAAGAAACAAATTTTATTCCTTTACACCATAGCTTTCACACTAGCAGACAAGCTAGGTGTTCCTTTTTGCCTTGGAGGAGAGCATATTTCTTCAAAGCTTCACTGTAATATCACTTAGAGCAGGAATCTGTCTTCCCTAGAACTCAAATGCTGTATCACCAAGCCTAGGATCTAGTGACCATTCTAGGTGTCTCGGCTTGGATCAAGTTATAACTCAAGCTAAGGTCTCTCTAGGAAACAGAAAGAACATGTTCTGTTTTTATTCTTAAATCAGATTTAATCTTTCAGGTTTCCAAACTGTTAGACTTTCTCTAAAAATTCTGAGCCCACGGATGGGCTCCATTAAAATGATAAAGTGAGGCATTCTTTGTCTTGTCTGGTCCTCACTTCTGTCTCAGCACATGTTGGGTCTTTTTTGATCCTTGCTCCCCAGCAAAACTTATGGCTCTATTGTCTCTTCTTTAATGACTTCTCTGTATGATTAGCTATTGACTCTTGTTACATATTTTGAGCTAAGCAGTTAGTTAATACTTGGTAATAACTTCCTGGGTTCCCCTTCCAAATCGAACTTGAATTTTGGTAGGCTTGAGACTGAAAAGTCTGAGTTAAGTGGAAAATTTAAAATTAGGGCAGGGACACTGACAAAGATGTTATTGGTCAAATCAGCTTTTTAAGTGCTTGCAGTACACCATAGAGTTGTACTTTGAATCCACACTATGGAGATTATGACTTCAAAAGGCTGGAAGGTCCCTCATCTGATTAAGTCCAGTGTAGAGTCTCACAGAAGGAAGGATTGAGTAAATGATTGAATGAATTCTATTTTGTGGGCATTATGAAGGATGGAGCATAAGCTTGGTTGGGCAGATTTTAATTCCTAAGAGAAATTCCTGTATTATCTTTGATGTCTTAAATTTCTCCATTGCCTATATGCTGTCAAG
Organism: Cynocephalus volans; assembly: GCF_027409185.1. NCBI lineage: Eukaryota > Metazoa > Chordata > Mammalia > Dermoptera > Cynocephalidae > Cynocephalus > Cynocephalus volans. The sequence goes on from NC_084464.1 coordinate 65,084,383, forward strand.
TCACCAAATCTCAGGGGTTCTTTCTTTGAGCTTTCTCTTGGATATTCTTGTCACTTCCTTATTAAGTGTTTGCGTGCTGAAGACTTTCCTAGCTCCTGTCTGTCCTTCATTTCCCTGCTACTGCAAGACTAATTGTTTTAAACACAAGTTTTTCTGAATCACAGAAATCTCCTGTGTCCTTCCATACCTGGCTTCATCTTGTCTATTCAACTTTATATCCTACTCCTCGTAAAAGGAACCTGTTTTCCAGCATACCAAGTTTATTTTTTGTTTGTTTTTGATTCCGGAATGAATGTACCAAGCTCATTCTTGTTCTGTGCTTTTGCTTATGTTTTTAATTCTCATGTGGGATGAAAATATTTTTTCTTACCACCTGATCAGAATCTTACAGCCCCAGGTTCAGCTGACGCCCACCTCCTGTACAGGATTATTCATAACTGATTTACTCCACACTGATCTTTACTTGCTTTTGTTCTTAAAGCACTGAATACAGGCATTACTTATTTTTGACCTTAGCCATATGTGGCTTTGTTCAAAGTGATAAATGTTTTGTGTGTACATTTTGCCTCTTCAATATTTAATAAATTCCTGGAAGACACGTGTTTTGTGCTTTTTATATTCATCTAGCATATGACAAATACTCAGTAGAGGCTTGTATTAATGAATGGCCAGGCATCAATTGTATTGTAATTTTAAAACCAAAACCAAGGGGCTGGCCGGTTAGCTCAGGCGGTTAGAGCACAGCCTTATAACCCCAAGGTCACAGGTTCATGTCCCTATACTGGCCAGCCACCTAAATAAATAAAAAAATAAAAACTAAACCCCAAAAGGCTTATAAAAACTGATGCCACCATGTATAGTTCAAGATTAAGAAAGACTTTCTGTATGTCAGAGAAGGAAGGTGTATTGTGTCAGCCGAGAAACAAAGAGTAGAGATAACTTTGGAAAAGGAAAATCAAACAGCAGTCCGTTAAGGAAATCTGTTTAGCTTATTTGTGATAGTTATGTGAATTATGGGGCTATTAATGTCATTTTGGCTATGCAATATATGTCATTTTGAGCTGAGAATGGAAATGAGTAAATGTAAAAATAATAGTTGACATATATCGTAAAACATTTGATTAAAGAATTTTAACTGATTTTGATTTCCTTCTTTTCAAACACCCAGATACCTCTTGCCACTGAATGAATGGACGTTTGAAAGTGCCCCTGTCAAATGCTTGCAAGCATGGAGACCTCATCAATGCTTTCCTCATTGAATGATGAGTGTAAATCTGACAACTACATTGAGCCTCATTACAAGGAATGGTATCGACTAGCCATTGATACTCTGATTGAACAGGGGTTGGAAGCATACCACGAATTTCTTGCCAAGGAACGAGTTTCAGACTTTCTAGCTGAGGAAGAAATTAATTATATTTTGAAAAATGTCCAGGAAATTGCACAAAGTACAGCATATGGTACTGATAATTCTTGCGATGATACATCATCTTCAGGGACTTACTGGCCCATTGAGTCTGATGTGGAAGCTCCAAATCTTGACTTAGGCTGGCCATATGTGATGCCCGGACTCTTAGGCGGTACCCACGTAGACCTCCTCTTTCATCCACCAAGAGCGCACCTACTTACAATAAAGGAAACTATTCGGAAGATGATAAAAGAAGCAAGAAAGGTAAATGACGTTTCTATTTTGAAATGAAAAACATTCGAAACATATAAAAAAGATACAGCAAGTAGTATAACATATATGAATGTTAATAAAAGAATCTCTATATGTAAGAACCATCCCTATTATTTTCAGGAGATATACCCATAGATACATAGGAAGGTTGTATTTTCCATATCTTGCACATATCTGAAGAAAGTGGCATTAGATCCCTGCTAAAGGTAGATATTTTATTTCCTTCTTCCCCTGAAGGCTAAAGTACATGAACTGAGAAAAAGATGATTTGACACTTCCATAAATTTAAAGCACCTAAATTTTTCTTAATCCCTGAAAAGATATATATTGGTGGATCTGGTGAAGTTTTCCTTGTTCTTAACCAGACTGAGTACTAATTCTTTCTCTGGATATGGTTTATGCTATGAAAAAACCTTAGGTTTTCTTATCTATTTCCTGAGTTGTGTGTCAACAGTATAAAATCAACATGATAATGTAAAATTCTAAAGTAAGGTCCGGAAGTACTTAGCATTTTAGGGCCTTGGTGCTCTTTATCACATATTTATATCGACTTATAAATCTCACAAATCTTATTTTAGAGCTCAAATAAAACTGTAGAAATTTTCTTTTAATCAATAGGTGGAAGTTATTGAGAGTTTTTATGTACTCAGTACCATGGTAGGTATTTTGTAGAATACAACAAAATTCCCCAAGCTCAACCTAGAGTTTTAATACGTATGGACAAAAAGTCATGATTTTTAACTATAAAGTATCTATTTCCCAGTTACAGGGATAAAAATTTAAACCTGAAAGGGACCTTAGGATGAAAACATACATGGCATTGCTTTGTTCCATGTCAACTAGACACAGAACTGCTTGAAAAAGTACGCTTTTATGAGGTACAGAAATATAAGACCCTTGAAATCTGCATATGGTGACATGGTAGTTTGCAAGACAGGCCACTAAAAGCCTAGCAATCACATTAGGGAGACACAATGTTCTGAGGCTAATGTCAAATGTAGGCTTTGCAAAAGTAAGGTGACTTTTTTAACCCAAACCTTTTGAACTCAAATAACCTGACTTTTTAGCTGTGTTAAAAAATACTTTAACAGTATTATATTAAAGAAAGTACTAATCTATTGCAATTGTTAAAAATTAGCTATAGAATCAGGCTCATAGCAGATGACTAAACTTTTATTGAATGAATTGAAATTTCAATTAAGTTTTCTGAATTGAATCCTGAGTATTTTTAAAACTGTACTGTCCCATGCTCTGTACATAAATTATACAATTGTATTTCATAAAACAACAGAACAAAATTCAAGATAGAAATAAGTCCTTGTAAAGGCAAGATAAAAAATATTGAGTGCTAACATTTATGAATTTCTGTTAGGGAACACAATATGCTTTTGAACCACAATGTTAATGGAAAATTGGAAAAACGCATCAGTGAAGTTTAAGATTATTATTTTGGTAACTTGGTAATCATATATTCATCAGTCTACACTAGTTTCCTTTGTGACATTGCATTTCTATGATGCAAAATGTAATTCAGGAGATATAAGTTTTGGGGCCAGCACCCATTGGAAATGAACATTAGTCATGACCTTCTGATGTATTTTTCTTTCTAATGTGGCAGCTATGTATTTAATGAGCCTCTAAAAATAATATCCTTTACCTGGTCCTGTCTGCTGGGAATTCCCGCTTGAATTAGCAAGCTGAGGAAATTGAAGTCCATACTATAAAAAAATAATGTAGTGTTCTTCTTTTCTTCCATAAAATCAAAAGGGCGTAAAAAAGGAAAGAGAATTTTACTTTTATTTGATTTGTATATGCATATTAGGCTGAATTCAAGGAAAAATAATTATTTGATGTTGTAAATTGAGTATATTGGAGTTGAATATAAATCATAACAGGTAACAGTTGTGTGTGTTTAAGATATTGAGGAGTGTGCCATTTTTTACCCAGATGTAATAAATATTAACATCAAATTGGCTATATATTCATATGATATATGATTCTTAAGTATTTTAGAGGTTTCCTTATATGTTATTACGTCTATTTGAACATTTTTGAAGGATCAATTACTCCAGAGAAAGAAAGTTATTTGACCACTTTTTAAAAAAATTTAGATTATTTGGCTCATACTGGGCAAGGTCCTGTGAAAATTGTTAAAATTAAAAGAGCAAATATTGTTATGAAATAAAAGCTTGTCAGGACACATTGCTTTTCAATGGTTGTGTGGTTTTCATGACTATTACTTATTCAACAGATAAGTCATGTTCTTATCCTTCAGAATCAATGGATGTCTATTAGTCATCAGGATAAACTTTGTTTTTGAACCTTTTTTAGAGATAAATTCTCTTTATTGGGAATCCAGTGAATTGTCATGGCATTATAGAAGGATGCTCTTTTCTCATAAAGTGTTTGAATAAGGCATATTTTATGGATAGAATGAAGTTTCTTGCCTCCTGATTTCTCAGGATGATTCTTTTGCTAATCAACATTGTAAAATCTATGGAGATATGAGGTTAAATGAGTAGGACAAGGAATCAGTGAAGCAGAACCCAGGAAGTGCTCTCAGAGAGGAATTTAAATCCATTTTCACTGTTCTGTATGCAGTTGAGATAAAGTACTTATGAAAATAAATGCCACATTATGGAAGAATCTTAAATTAATGAAAAGAATCTAAAAGCAATCTGCTTAGAGGTCCAAATATTTGGAGTCTGATCATAAGTATGGAGTCAACCTTCCAGACCCTTGAGGAAGGAATTAAAAATAATTCTACCTCTTATCTGTCTTTACTGGAAATATTATTTGAAATATTTTATTTTTGAATTTCACTAATATTTATGCTTTTGTTTCTAGCTTAAGTTATACAGTCTCTGAATCATTTTGCTTTTATAAGCAGAATGTGATCTTTACACATTTAGTATTTCAAAAATCTATAGATTTTTTTTATTTATTCATTTTATTTTTGCCAATTGTCACTTAAAAATTATTTAGAGGATGTATTTTCCTTTTGCATGTTTGCTTATGTTATTTATTTGAAAATATTTCTTTGGGAAAATCCAATTATAGGTAATATCTTATGCTATAAAGGGACATATTTTAATTTGCTGGCTCTTTTTTTAACGCCATTCTATTTTTCAACATGTGGTTGACATAATTACATTTGGGTCAACTTTATAAAGTCTGATAAAGTCCCTATAAAGTCTGATAGTGTCTAGCAAGACTTTTCCCAGGTAATTATTTGTCTCTCAAGAAATGCTCCCAACATGATATATGCATACATTCCTAATTACTGTGAACTCCTCTTATGAAAACATCCCTTCTAATTACTTAAAAAAGTAATCTTTCATTAAAGTAATTTTTTTCTGGTCACTCAGTAGAACGTATTCATGAAGTTATAACTTCTGATAGTCTTGAATGTGTTAATGTTTAACCAGAATGTTATTTGAATCTCTGTTTCCTAATTCTAGGCTAGCTTCTTTTGTAAGATGTAAATTTTATTCTTGTGAAATATGCAATCAAGAAGACACATAAGCAAAAGTCTAGTGAGAATTAGGGCAAAGTAACATCGCCCAAGTTCAGATCTTGGTTCCTCCCTGAGTCACTATTCCTGGGTGTGTCTGTTATGGCCTTGGGAGTTATTAGTACTACAGACAAATATTAACTACCAGTAGGCCCCACAGATGCAAAGGGGAAGGTGGGCAGATGATGGAGGTTCTTCCTGGGAGTCAGCTAGTATTATAAAAGTAGTACTAGACTAGAGACTTGGTCACTAGGACTCTAGGCTAGCTAGTTGTGGCATTAGTAATTTCACATCCCCAGGTGTATATTCATTTAGTGAAAGATATGAACAAAGGCCTTTTAGTATTTTTTAAATCTAGCATCTCTATCCAAGTCTCTAAAAGTGCTTACCAACTCAAGATATTTTAATATGCTATACTCCTTGTTGAATTAATTAGTCCATAATATAAATGATTTTTATTGTGTCATGGTGTGACACTTCCATCTACATCACTTTGCAACTATGTCCTGCTCAACTAAATGGCATTTGTGTATTTATCAGTGCTTTCATTAGACTAGGTGCTATCTCTCTCCTGATGTTCCCAATTTTATCTCTATTCCAACCCTCATTGTGAATCTTTTCATTCTTCAAATTTGAGCAAAAGTTAGTTCCTTCCAGGAAATATATTTTGCCTAGTCATATTTAATGACATTACTATCCTGTGACATTAAGTTGAACATCTTTTCTCTGAATAAAATGCATTATGTGTTAATATGTATTTGTCTCTGTGTGTGTGTGTATGAGAGAGAGAGAGAGAGAGAGAGAGAGAGAGAGAGAGAGAGAGAGAGAGAGAGAGAATCAGAGAGATCTTGATAAAATTGCACTGACTTCATGCCCTCTATTGCTGTGTCTGTCTGCATGGGAATACTTTTTCTATGCCAGACTCCTTGTGCTATACAGAGACGTAACATGTTCCACATTCTTCTCAGTTCATTCACCCACTTGTTTCCTCTATTACTACTAAGAACCCTGATGATACTAAGTATGTTATTTTTAACACAGTTACTTAAGAGAGTGGAGAGAGGAAAGAAAGTATCAAATAGGAACTTTTTAACCTTACTGCAAAATGGTTTTGTTCTTTCTTAGTTGGTTTTGTTTTTTTTCTTTTTGGGTTGGGGGGAGATAGGGAGGAGCTGGCCTGACTTTGGCATTACAAGGCTGTGCTCTAAGCAACTGAGCTAACCAGCCAGCCCTAGTTTTGTGCTTTCTTGATTGACTTGATAACTTTTATGGACAGAAAGCTTTGGCCTCTTTTTTTTTTTTTTTTTTAATTGCCCAAGTTCAAATAATACTCTTTTTTAAAGAGGTGTCATGGAATGGTATGAAGGCTCTGGCTCTGAATCTTGAAGTCAGGGCTGGATTGAATCCCAGCTCAGTCAGCTCTGTATTACAAATATAGCCTCTCTGAGCTTTATTTTTCCCATCTGGGAAATGGGGAGGCTAATATTGCACAGGATTTTGTGAGAATTGAATGAAATACCTGGCATATCTAACAGGACACCTGCCACATATTTAGCACCCTATGGGTGGTGCTGAAACCCCTCCTTCCTCCTTCTCCTACTTCTACTACATTATTCCAAAACTTAATTTTTTCAAAAAATTCATCAGCCTGCATTTTTACATCACTGTGATTTGGCATTTGTTCTTTTATAGTGAGAGCAACCTCTGACCAAATTCAGTATCTAGTGAGATAGTATCTTACTAAAAATACCAGCTTTGATTATTAGCTGTTTGTGACATGACTATTCCTGAAATCTGAAAAGATATAGAGCTCTGAAAAGCTGAAGGAGAGAGGCATGTTCTATAGAGCAGGAGAAAAAAAAAAAGATTGCTTTCACCTAGATTTTAAAACATGGTATTTTTATTCGATTTTAAAATAAAGACGTTATACAAAGCTTTCATATTTATGAAAAGGAACAACACCATTTTGTAAATTCTAGTAGTTTGTATTCATTATAGACTTGCCATCTTTTTTTTTTTTTTGGTGGCTGGCCGGTTCCAGAATCTGAACCTGTGAACTTGGGGTTATAACTGGCCATCCTAGACTTGTCATCTTGATGTTAAAAGTTGGTTTAAGTAACTCTTAGTTAATAAAGTATCATTTCTTACTGAATATTTCTGATACAATTCAAAAGATAGTAAGGAACATTATTTAAGGCCTGCTCTAGTCTTCTTAGCTTAAAAACTCTGCATTAGTAATAGTGGTGCTATTTTTTTTTTTTCTGAAGCAAAAAATCTGAAAAGTACAAAAAAAAAAAAATTAAATTGTCATACAAGACCTCCAACTTGGTTGCACACCAAAATCATCAGTAACTTAATGAGTTTCAATTATTTTACCAGCCAGTACATTATGAGGTAAAATCTAAAGATCTTCTTTTATTTTTAAAGCTTTTCATTTAAAAATTGGCAATTTAGAAAAGAGTTTAGCTTTAAAATGAAAAAATATAGTTCCTTATAGATGACAGCACATTTATCAGAGACTTTGCCCTGCTAATATTAACCATACATCTATTAATAGTTGGAAAGTAATAATTTATTTAAAATTTGAATTATTTGGGAGTGCATATGATTTATCTGATTAAATGATATGTTTTTCAGACCATTTTCTATACCAATTTATTCTTAAATTTTCTTTTTTCAAAATAAGCTATGAGAAACAATTCCTGTAGTGAATGCATATGGTGTGTACAATTTTTCTATTGAATTTTGAGGGACTATTATTAACTATGTACAAGATTTAGTTCTGTATATTCTGGGATCTCTGAAGTAGATGCTTATTTTTTATGGTTATTTATGTTTACTCATTTTTTTTCTTGTCATAGGTTTAAAATAAAAACCAAACAGTTACTTATTGAAATGTGTGATATTATTCTCATGACATACTTTCAGTAGTTTGTTGGAATGGCAAAGCCAGTTGTCATCATAAAACATTATCAGGAAATACTGAGCTTTCCAGAAATGCCTAAATCATCCTATATTCCGTAGGGATAGAATTTAGTAGTTTTACAAACTCCCATGCTTTCGGAGTAAGCCAGAAAAATAATTCTGCAAAGAGAAGGGGGAACATCATATTCCAGTAGGGACTGAAAGGAACATGGGTGAAGTAGAGATAACTTGACTTGACTGCAGGCATTCTTGTTTAAAATATTATAAAGATGATAAGCTTAGGAACTTAGGTACACATTGAAGAATCTTATCAAAAGTTAATTTTCATGAGAATAAGGAGATACTGCTTTCCCTTACTTGTCTGTCCTTTTAATGAGATGTAAAAAGTAATGGAGGTTTGCTGTGGGAGCCTTTTTGAGATGATGTGGGCTGTAACACCTGATTGGTATCTTGTATTTAAGGGATTTAGGCTGCTCTTCTCTGGTTGCTACAGAGTCATCATGGGGTATATACTTTTATATCAATTTTCAGTGTCTTTTAACTAATTACTCTTCAAATTATCTTGAAAAAGTTGGTTGACTTTTATTATCAAGACTGGAACTGGCATCTGATTTTGAGTAATAGGCTTACATTATGTAATCTGGTAACAGTAGCAGGTACTATTTATTGAGAGCTTACTCAAGGCACTTGATTCAGGCACTGTGTCAGGCACTGTGCTAAGCACTTTATATGCATTACTTTAAATTGAACTTCACAACAACCCTGTGAAATATGCACTTTATCATCCACATTTTGTTGATGAATAATCTGCTTTCTTATGATAGGTATATGCCTCTAGACAGTGGTAATGGAACAGAGTGAAACCAAAGTGATCATAACCAGAAAGTAGTAATGACCACACTTTGCTAAATGGAGGTATTGGAAGACCTGGTTGAGAGGGTCTAGGATGAGACCAGTTGGTGGAGATGTGGAATCATTGGTTTCTAAATGGGTCAGATGAGGGACATCATGGGATTGTCATTAGAAGTCTGAATGAACTCACCTGGAACTGACAAGCTATGGTAAGTAGATGAGGTGTAGCACCTAGAATGCAGACCAGGTCAGAAGGCAACTGAAAGGTTCTCTGAATTCAAATATAGGAAAAATTTGAAGAGAGAAGAAAAGAGCAGCCAGACAATAAAGTTGTCTTTTGGCCTCTGCAGGTTTCTACTATGAGGGAGATCAGTCAGTTCTTTGACCAACCTTACAAGTTAAAACTATGGCAGGCCACTCATTCATCCAGCAAATATTTACTGTCTAGCGTATATCAGGTACTGTTCTAAGTTCTGGGAATGCATAAGAGAATACATAAGAGTACTAAAGAAACCCTGTCTGCTTTTGAATGAAGCATACATACAAATGGGGAGAGATAGATAATAAGCATAAAAATGAGGAGTCCTAGGGAGACAAAACAAAACACAGATATAGTTGGAGTGGTGGGGGGGTGTAGTTTGCACTTTTAAGTAGGGCACTCACAGTCGGCCTTAAGAAAGTCATATTTGAGCAAAGATTTGAGGAAAGAGGGAATGAATGATCCTTTCCTGTATTTGTGGGCAGAACACACTAGACGTAGGAAGCTTTAGGCCATGAACAGGGCTTCCTGTTTGTGAGAGTAACAGCAAAGAGGCCAGCTACTGGACCCAAGAGAGCAAAGGGGATACAAGTAGAAGATGAGATCAGAGAGGTTATGTGGAGCCAGACCTTAGAGTTCCTCATGGGCCATTATAAGGAACTCAGCTTATGCTTTGTGTAAATTGAGGATCCAATGGAAAATTTTGGGCAAAAGAGAGGTGTGATCAATTTCAAACATGCTGTATTTTGAAAAGGATAGCTTTGGCTTCAGGATTGAAAAATGACTGTAGGGGCATAAGAATGAACATATCAGAGGCTATTAAAATAATTCAAGTGTGGGATGATGGTATCTTAGATGGTCAAGATGGTGGCAGTAATGGCTAGATTTTGGCTATATCTTACGGGTATTAAAATGTGGAATGTGAAATAAGTTGAAGAATACAAGTTGACTCTAAAATTTTTGGCCTGAACAATTGGAATGATGGCATTTTCATTTGAAGTTGGCAGTCAGAGACATCAGAGTTGAGATCAGGAACCAGGCAGAGTCACAGGGGCCTTTCATTATCACTTTCACCACAGCCTTGAGATGATTAACCTATAACCCCAGCCACTGAGACACAGGCTACAGACGTGTCTAAGTATAGAGATTAAGGTTCACAGTAGAACTCAAACACAGTGACTGGATTTATTCAGATGCAAAGAGTGCGTAAATAGAGTGTGAGATAAAAACAAGACTGACTAGATGCTGACCCAGGACCTCATAAAACAGAAGTTCATATATCCTTCCAACACTTAGTCTTTTCAAACAAACTTTACAAACAAGCTTTACAGGCAATTACTAAGCAATTCCTGTATGTTGGGTCAGGTGACTGAAAGACAAAGAATAAGAAACTGGGAAGGTATCACATAAGAAAGTCACTCTTTTAACAAGCCATTTTGAGCAAATACATTTTAAGAAGTACCTGTATGGTGAAGAGCTTGACATTTTCAAACAGCAGGGAATGTGAGAGAAGAAAAGTAGTGTGGGAAAAAAAGGAAGGTGGGGTTGTTGTGAGGGAGGTAGATTGAGGCCAAATTGTGGAGGTCCTTCAATCCACTTTTGTGGAAGTAGATAGTGGGAAGTCACGAAATGTTTTTTGAGTAAAACAGTGATGTCATCAAAACTTTTCTTGGACATGTTAATATTTTGTTTTGGTTAGCTAAAATGTAGAGAAAATATAATACAGGTTGTAACAGGTATTGTGATAATGATCAACAACAAGCTAACTATTGGCTGGAGCTAACTAAAGTTCAGTAGAAAACAAAACATGATCTTGAAGTGAGAATATAACTTCAATTTCCTCCTAGAATAGAAAAAAATTGAATTACTGAATCTGCTGTCTTCAGGAAGGTACATTTTTTGGTCTTAAAGTGATTTCTAAGATGTCATTTATCTGAGATTGATAAAATTTATTTCCTTAAAAAAAGGTTCAACTATATGCACATAGATTTATTCTCTATATGCTTATTGAATCCCCGCTATGTGCAGGACACTTCATTAAGTCGTACAAATGGAAAAAAAACAAACAAACAAAGAAAACACTTCCAAGTGTTTTGGAATCTAATATTTGAGAGATGCAGTAAGATTCATGGGAAATATATTGGTAAAGTGCTGAAAGTTTATGGATATTTTCCGAACGATCTATGTATTATAAATGGTCTGGATTTTTTCCCCCACCTTTTTACTCTTTAGGTATCAGAGGATTATAGAGACACTTCCTGAAATTTTAGAGTAACAAAATTACGATACAGAAAAAATACCTCCAAAATTTTTATTGGCATACATATCATACTAGTCCAACAAATGTATATATTAAAGGTTTATTTTTTCTTATTATCACAGTACATGTTTTTTTCATAGAAAATATGAAAAAATCAGAAAAGGGTAAAGAAAATAAAATTCAAGCATCATCTCCATGTAGAGATAATCATTGCTGCTTATGTTATATATTTTTCCCTATTAGATAAATAGTTGTATAGAGAAGTGTGTGTACACACAAGCGTGTGTGTATGTATTTTAATCCCACAGATCTCTGAAATAGAACATTTGTATGTAATATACTTGAGACAATATTATGTATGAGTGCGATATATAAAAAATGCCTTTTTTTCTTTCAGGATTTTTCCACAATAAAATAATTGATTTCGTGTACTGATACACGATGGTGTAACAAAGCAGGGGTCAGTGGGAGCTGGTAATAAGCAGGTTCCTTGTCTGTAGGGAATTTTAAAACAATACGAGGATTGAATAGAAGGCAGTCTGCTTTTTATTGCAGCATGTGCTGGCAATTGTAAATAATATTGGTGGTAATATAATCCTGCTCATTACTGCTACCTCCACCCAACTCTTATTCATCACCTTAACCCTTGGTATACTAGAGTTGATATGATGAGGGTGTCATGGTAATATTCCTTTACACATGAATGAAACCTCATGACTGTTTTTGCATAATCATCAATAAGAAAAATCAGTAAGTGCACATTTCCTTTAACAAACCAAACTTTCCTTTGGGCTATATTAATTTCTTATTAATAATCACATTTTGATTTTTTCCTCCATGAATTCAAATACAGGAAATATATTAAACATGTAAATAAATAGGAAAGGCAAAAAACATTGCCATTTGGTTAACTAACAATCTAATATGTGCTATTGAAAAATCCACGATAATGAAAAATAAATCAGAATCTAAATCATAGTTGTCATGTTTAAGTCTCCTGAAATTCTGGAACAATTATTTTAAAAAACCCTTAAAAATTAATTTAAAAAAATAAACAAAGAATCTTGAGGTTTGCTGACCATGTAGTCTTTTTTACAAGTAGGCAGAGAGAAATTGAGGAAGTCCAAAAACCCAAAGTCACCCAACTGATTAGTAACCTTAAGGACTGGTAGTATTCAGGCATTTCAACTTCTAATCCATGAATCTTATGTTATGTTGCTTCTCTAGTGGGAAGGAGAAATAAATTTCTTGATGACATTAATAATATCTAGCATTTAGTGAGTGCTATGTTCTATGTTCAAGCAGCATTCTAAGCACTTAGTATCTACTAATACATTTATCTTCACAGCAGTTCTCTAAGATAGGTACCTCTATTGCTCCCTTTCAGAAGTGAAGAACAAAGAGGTTAAATAATTTATTCTAGGCTTTAGAAGGATGAAATGGCAGATCTGGTATTTGAGTCCAGATAGTGGGCTCAGACAGAGCCTGGGCTTTTAAATCTTATGGTGTATTACCTCTCATTACCTCCAGGCTGGCACTATGCAAACCAACTGAGTAATCACATAACCTTTTTGCTTAGGCACTATTAGAGTAGATTCATTGTTATCTACCAGATAGAATCCAAATCCTAAGTGTGGTATATAAAAGACTATTTACGCTGAGATTCCTTACCTTTGTGCTTTATCTCCTCCTTTACTCACTATCACTACAGTGCTGCTGAATTGCTGTGCTCTGGGTCTTCCATGGTAGAAAGTATTCCTTTCTTCTTTTGTGCTTGATTATTCCTCTACTTGGGGCATCCCATCTTTTTGCCTCCCATTCATGTTCTAAATCCATATTAAATTTTATTTGATTGGAAAAGCTTTGATCAATTCCCTTGACACATTTTGATAAGTCATCCTCTATATCGTTGTCACTTTTATACTTGTCTTTCAGTTTTAGATGAGATATATTCTCCATTGTCATAAGACCCATGATTCTTTTTTTTTTTTTGACTACACCAGTCTTTTATATTGATTTGCAAGAATTTTTTTTATTTTTTATTTTCAGGCGTGTTGCAAACACATATCTTCTTTGGTTTCCTTTTTCAGTCTGACAATGGCATTTTTGATGAACAGATATTCTGAATTTTAATGTAGCCCAATTTTTTTGTCTTTTAAGTTTAGCTGTTTTTGAGTTTTATTGAAAAAAATATTTGTCTACCCAAAGATCAAGAAGTTGTTCTCCTTTACTAGCTTCTAGAAATTTTACTTTGTCTCTCATATGCAAGATTTATAAACTTGCATATGCAAGTTAAGAAATCTTGCATAAATCCTTATTTTATTGATTTAGGTATATGATAGGAAGTCAGGGGCCATTTCAATTTTCATGTGAATATACAGTTGACCCTGAGTCATTCGTTTAAAAGATTATGCATGCTGTACTGCAGTGTTACTGTTGTCATAACTCAAGTGACCACTCATGTGTGGGTATTATTTCTGGACTCTATTCTGTTCCACTGATTTATTTGTCTATCCTTTTCCAAGACCACAGTATCTTAGTTATTATAGCTTTATAGTTAGCCTCTCTATTTGGCAGAGTAAGCCCTCCTGCTTTGTTCTTCTTCCATGTTGCCTTGGCTTTCTAAATCCTTTGTGTATCTGTAGGGATTTTAGAATCATCTTGTCAATTTCCACCCCAAAAATAATGTTGGGATTTCAATTGGGATTGCATTGCATTACAGTTTCATCAGATACGAGGTTTACAATATTAAGTCTTCCAAGCAATAATCAAGGTATATCCCTCTATTTATTTAGTGAAATTTAACTTCTTTCTATAAGATTTTGTTGTTTTCTGCATATAGGTCTTACATATAATTCATTTTATTTATTCCTAATTATTTATTTTTGATCCTATTGTAAATGGTATTTTCAAAATTTTTCGTCCTGTTTTTTTCTTCTTTGATAATACAGTATATAGAAATCCTTTTTTTGCATATTGACCTTGGGTCCAATGACTTGATAAATTCGTTTATTAATTCCATTAATTTATATATAAATTATTTTGGATCTTCTAGATCATATCATCCGCTAGTAATGGTAGTTTTATCCTCACTTTCCAACCCATATTACTTTTAAATCTTTTGATTGCCTTAGTACACTGGCTAGGTGCTCTATTACCATATTGAATATAATATTAAATGGGAATGATACTTGCTATAGGATTTTAAAAATTATTTCATAATTTTTTTCAAAGAAACTGTCATATAAAGTAAGTTCTATTCCTGTTTTAAGAGTTTTTATTATGAGTGGTTTTTGCTCATATGATTTTTTATTCTGGTTATTTGATAAGCTACATTAATCAATTCTCTACAAATTTATCACCAGTGAAATCCTGGAATTACTTTGACTTGGCTGTGATATGTTATTTTACTTATATAGAGCTTGGTTGTTTTTTTATTTATTCTCTGGAAGAGTTTGCATAAGTTTGGTGTTATTTCTACCTTGAGTATTTGGAAAAATTGGCCAATAAAGCCATTTGGGCTTCAAGTTTATTTATGAGTAGATTTTTTATCTCAGGTTTAATTTCCTCAGTAAACCTAAGACCATTCAGATTTTGTATTTTTTCTTGTATTTGTTTTGATAAATTATGTTTTCATAGGACTTTTTCCAGTTCATCTACGTTTTTCATATGTATTAATTGTTTATAAAATTATCTCGTTATTGTGTTAATGATTCGGATTTGTAGTGATATTCTCCTTTCATCCTTTATATTGGAGATTTGTTCTTTTTCTTGATTAGTCTCTTGAGTTTTTTTTTTTTAATTTAAATATGTTAATTTTTTATATTATTGAATGCTGATCTTATCTTTATTATTCACTTCCTCTTTTTTTTTCTATGGTTTAGTTTAAATTGCCTTTTTCTCAGGATTCTTGAAATGAATATTTGAACTATTGATTTTCAACATTTTCTTTTCTAATATATAAATTGAATAATACTTTTTTCCTTAAATATAGTTTTAGCTCATCATTAGAACTTAAATATTTATATTCTTATTTTAATTTACTTAAAATACTTTCTAACTTCAATTTTTTTTTTTTTCTTTTTTTTTTTTTTTTTTTTTTGTCGTTTTTTCATGACCGGCACTCAGCCAGTGAGTGCACCGGTCAGTCCTATATAGGATCCGAACCCGCGGCGGGAGCGTCGCCGCGCTCCCAGCGCAGCACTCTACCAAGTGCACCACGGGCTCGGCCCTCTAACTTCAATTTTGATTTATCCTTTGATCCATGGATTACTCAGAAGTAATAGTTCTGACTTTTTACCTTTTTTTGTTATTGAATTCTATTTGAATTATACTGTGATTAGAGAATTTAGTCTGTATGATTTGTATACTTTGAAAATATTTAAGATATGTTTTATGGATCAGCCTGTGTTTCATTTTGGTAAATGTTTTATGAGCATATGAAAAGTATATGTATTTTATAGCTGTTAGGACAAGTCCTCTGTTTCACTTAGGTCAAGATTTTATTTTTACATAGTGTTCCTTATTTTTTTGTCTTTTTATTTTTTTCTGCTTGTTCTATCAATGATTATAAATTTTCTTATTTCTACTTGAAACTATTTTATTTTTAAAAGGAATAGTTTGAGATTATTAGGTGCATGGAAATTTACAGTTTTTATATCTTCCTGTTAAATTGACTTTTCTTTTGTTTTGAAAATGCTCTTATCTCCTATTAAACTTCTTTAAAATTTACTGAATTTGAAATTATTTAGTGCTGATCAGTTAGCTCAGTTGATTAGAGTGTGGTGTCCATAACACCAATGTCAAGGGTTTGGATCTCCCTACAGACCAGCTCCCAAAAAGAAAAAAACAAGTTATCCATTTTTATTATATATATACATACACATACACACCATACAATATATATATATATATATATATATATATATATATATATATATATACGCGCGCGCACACACACACACACACACACTTCTTCCTTTGTATGATATGTAAGTCCACCCTTGTATATTCAACTTCTCTCTGTATAATTGTGGTACGTTTTTGGTAACATCACATCGTTGGATTTAAAAATTAAATCTAACCATTCTTTGTCAGCTAATTGCTGTAATTAGTAAATAACATTGACCATAATCACTAATTACTTCTATTTACCCCATCTGTTTTCTTTTTTTCTCTTTACTTCTTGTATCACTCAAGTAGTTTTTATTATTCAATTTCCTCATTTATGAGCTTATTTTTTATGTTTTATTTAGGTAATTATAAATTAGCATTTTTGATATCTTAGACTGTATTATAATTTAGTATTCTTAGTCCAACCTAGAAAGTACGAAGACCTTTAGACACGTTAATACTTTAATTCCACTAATACTTCTCTTGCATTTTGGGCGTTATTGTCATGAATTTGAATTTGATGTATGTTTTTATTTCCAAGATATCTTTATTATTGTTTTAAGCATTACTATGCATTTAGTTATGTGTACATAATTACCTGTTGATTTTCATTTCTTTATTTGTTAATATTATTCCACCTGTGATAATTTTTCTTCTTCCTGGAGAATTCCCTTTCTTTTTTTGGGTGGGGGGTACCAGTATGTTGGCACTAAATGCCCTTAGAATTTTTAAAAAATGTCTTTATTTCCCCTTCATTTCTTAAGGTAATTTACACTGGGTATGGAATTAAAAGTTAGCAGTTATTAGTGTTGTTATCGTTATTATTTAGCACTTCAATGACTTTGCATCAGTTCTTATCTTTTGGCTTTTATAGTTTCACTTGTAAAGTCAGCTGACTTTAATGTTCCTTATTTAAAGGTAATGTATCCTTTTTTCCTCTGTCTGCTTTGAAGACTTTTTTAGTCTATTTTCAATAGCTTTAATACGGTGTAACTCAGTGACCACTTTTTTTCAATTTTTTTCTTCTTGACATAGTAGAGCTTCTTCAGTCGTTGCCTTAAAGTCTGTTGTTTTGGAAATATCTCAGCTACTATCTCTTCATATATTGCTTCTTCCTTATTCTATTTTTCTTCTTCTCTTAGTAATTTTAATTACATGTCTGACAGACATTTTTTTTTTTTAGATTTACCTATGTCCCATATATCTCTCATTCATTTTTGTATTTTCTATAATAGTCTCTCTCTATTCTGGATATTTTCTACATAGCTATCTTTAAGTCACTAATCCTCTCTTCAGTTGATTCTAATTTACTATTAACCCATCTATTGAGTTCTTAATTGTGGTCTTGATATTTTTCAGTTCTATAATTCCCATTAGTCTATATATCCAATTATCTGGTGAAATTTTCCTTCTTGGCATCTGTTTTAGTCCATTTTGTGTTGCTATAACAGAATTACCTTAGACTGGGTAATTTATAAAGAAAAGAGGTTTATTTGGCTTATGATTCTGGGACAGCTGCATCTGGCACGGGCCTCAGTCTGCTTCTACTCATGGAGGAAAGTGCAGGCAGCTGTTGGGTACAAGCAGATCACATGGCGAGAGGAAGCAAGAGACAGGGAGAGAGAGAGAAGGTGCCAGAGTCCTTTAAACAATCAGCTCTCCCGGGAACTAATAGAGCGAGAACTCACTCATTAATCCCCCCTCCCTGAGGGAGAGCATTAATCCATTCATAAGGGATCTGTCCCCATCACTCAATCAGTTTCCAACACTGCCACATTGGAGATCAAATTTCCACATGAGTTTTGGAGGGACAACACATCCAAATTCCATCAGCATCTGTTTTTTTTTTTTTTTTTGAATGCCTTAATAACAATTATTTCAGAGTCTGTGTCTGATATTACAAATATCTGGACCACCTATAAGCCTGTTTCTACTGTCTTTTTTTTTTCCCCCTTTGCTTTTTGGTCATTTGGTTTTGTTCTCTCATATGCTTAGAGATTTTCCATTGATTGCTGGATGTTTGGTATAAAAAGTTGCAGAAGTAATCTCCTTTAGGGAGGATTTAGTTTTCTTTGAGTTGGCAGATAAATTAAGGGTAGATTACCTTATTTTCAGACAGGGATTGAAATTTTATGGTGCTGACACTTAGTCTTTCAGAATAATGGTCTATATCCAGTTTTCACGTACTCTTAGAGTAACCCTTCTGGGGTCTCATTTAAAAACCTGAGGTGTTTATTGGGACTCCTCTTTATTGGAAGAATCTGAACTCCAGTTTTTATCTTCCCAATGTGATTGGCATTAGCTTTCTTAAATTTTTTATCCCCTTAGCAATTTTCCTCTGTTTGGTTTCTCATCCTTTTGCTCATTGAGCAATTTAGGATTTGTCAAATGCGTCTAGGGCAACAACTGCATAGAGTCTTGGGTTCACTTTATTGTGATTTCCTTTTCTTTTCAATTAGGGGTCTTCAAGCCTTTTTTGCCTTGGTATTACTGGACTCCAGTTTTTGTTTCCTTTATCCTTCTGACGCTGATAGAAGATTTTGACCACAGCTTACTGTTAGGCCTCAGTGTCTTGCTTTGTGAATTAGAAAATGTGAAAGTATGTGAAGTAAAAAAGTGGCAGAAAGAATCTGGCTTACCTCAGTGTTTCTCCTTATCTGTGATCCTGGCCCCACAGGCCCTAACTGCCTTTATTTTATTTATTTTTCAAATTGTTTTTCAGCCTTACCATTGTTCTCAGTAGGAGAGGTGGTCTAATATAAGCTACAAAGTCTAAAGCAAGAGTTCCTTTCATTTTATTTTGATAGAATTTGTATGATAACATATTACAAAATCTGCATAAATTTAAGAAAAAATTACACACATCTTAAGTATGTATTAAAGGAACTTAAAATTCAAAGAAATGATAAGCGATCATTAGTTTGAAGTTTAGAAAAAATTGCTTAAAATTTATTTAGTTCTAAAATATGAACATTGCTCATTCAGTGAATCAGTTCAGGGCTATTTTTATTTTGCTCTTATTTTGAGCATTTCCAACATATTTATGGATGGAAACCATTCTTTATTTTATTTTTACTTCCCATGTCTTACTTTTCCAACATTTGTCTCTGCAGTGCATATCATGAAACATTATTTAAACCACTGTCCCATTGAAGTTTTGTCTATGTAAGCTGCATATGATAAATTCCTGTGTTTAAAATAATTCTTTTTTAAAGAGTATACATGTGAAAATATGTGTATGTATAGATAGCCTATGCATGTAAGATAGATGTACATGTATACATATGAGGATGAACATACATATTTTTCATTTCCTCACTTTTAAAATCTTAGAGAAAGAACTTCATGTGCTTGATATGTACCTACAAATGTTTAACTTTATGGGAAACTTAATAAGGTTGAAGCCCTCCTGGTTTTAAAACCATAGAAAATTAATTCTGTGTGCGTATTTTTAAATGACAATATCAATATCACACAGCCATATATTTTAGTGGTAAAGTTTTTTGATATATATAATGTTTAAGTTTAAAATATTTATGTTAAACTTAATCATTTAAGCAAAAGTATATAATGCCATAATCTATTCAAGACATGAAGGTAAAAATGAACAGCCATAAATGAAACCAAATATAAGAGTTTTATAGCATCATATTTTTTTACAGTTATTCCAGAAAATAATAGTATTCTAGAAAACATAGGTTTGGGAAAGGGCAATGTTAGCAGATTTAGTCATTAGAGACCTAATTCCTATAGACATTAACCTTTTGAACATTTGTAAGCCAAAGGAAAAGGATAGTTATTTTGTACCAATGTACTTTACAATTTATCTATGAAACATTAGCCAAAGACCTTGAAAACTAAATTATCTTCTTCCGTTTTTCATATGTGAATACAGTTCAAGAAAATTGGTGTTCTCTTTCTCTTTTCAAGCTCTAAGAAATCATGCAAGCATAGTCATTCTGGCATCAACATGGTCTGGAGTATGTTGTGGACAACAGAATATCATTTTCCGTTCAAGCACTGTAAGGCACTAATGCAGAAGTGGCAATCACAGAATGGAGGGCTAGGTTGGGTTCTTCTGACATAAGGAAGTCCCTTGTGTGCCACTTTATGGTTCACAGTGTTGGGCCTAGTGACTGAGAGCAAAACTGCTGTAGATAGAGAATGCCCTTTTGCATCTGTGACCGTCCTGTCTCATCTAGGAGGAGCACTGGCGGGTGCTGAAGGGAAAGTCACCATCAACTCAACTTACTATAAAAATGCCATTAGGAGAGTACCTAAAATGGAGAGAAGAATGAACTGAACATGAAAGACTGTTTTTGTTCTGGGTATCCACATGCTATAGATTTTTAAACCATGTCAGTTTTTTAAACTTTACGTTTCTAACTTTCAGTTAAATCTTTACCTACCACATAATAATTGGTGTTTTCTTTGATAGACCTGTTATCATGCATGGGTCAGTTCCTTGTATGTTTCTCTTTTCATATTGCTGAGAACCAATCTGTTTTATTTTTTTAAATTCTGACTCATAGTAATTCTTTCCAGACTGTACCCACCTATGCCTGTAATTTGTCCTACATAAGGATAAAGTAGCTAATCCACCGGAGAGTATGAAATAAAACTATTATAAGCCATGTGTTAGTAATACTTAGTATCAGGATTTACTGAGACTCTTGATAAAGTGTACCTTTATTTGGCTAAATAAAGAGTAACTTTCTTTCTTAAAAAAAAAAAAAATTAGTATATGTTTATTTAATCTTTTTTTCCCAAAATCATTTGCCACATTGAAACAATAAATGTATTCATTGAGCTAAGTACACCAACCTTTTACTCTGTTACATTTTCAAAAACTTTATTTCAGTTGTTAACAGCCTGATTTGAAAAACCATGCAGCTCATTCCCCCCCAATAGCCTGCCTTGTCAGCTGCCTTTTTATATTTTTGTCAAAGTAAACCAGTTCTGATTCAATCAACAGGGTTTTCAGGATTTATTTACATAGTTTCACAGTAGCAAAATCCCTGGAGCTCAAAGTCACAGATTTCCCAGTTAAGCTTCATGTCAATGAATATGTCTGTACTGTTTGATTTTTAAGGGTGAAATCAAAGAGATTGGGAGCCCACACAATTATTTTAAAATAACACTGTAAGAAATGTGACTCGAAGAATGCACTCATCAGTTGCACATGTGAAAATTCTCCCCTCGATTCCAGAAGTAGAAGAAAGTCCAATTTTTTTTTTCTCGTTACTACTGAAGAAACTGCTACAGATTGCTGTAGCCTGTATATCAGTACATTCAGTTTATGTAACCAATGATAAGAAACAGTGATAAGGTCAGTTTAAAAAATTATATGCATTTGTCATGTGACTTAACATTTAAACTGGACTGAACCTCTGTATTCTCCTTCCCCTGATGCCTCCTTCCTGATTGGGGACATTCAGGTTGAATTATTTTAAACTTTTTGCCTTTCCAACCTCATCAGTCTAATTTCAGGTACCTTCTATTCTGTTTTCGTCAGACAAAAAAAAAAAAAAAAAAAAAATCTGTGATCTTGAGCAATTCTATTGCTTTAATTTTTATACATTTAATTTGTATTTTCCTCTACTTCCCAACACAGCACTCTGGAATGAGTTGCTTACCTCTATCCTGCTGTCATCTCAAGGTACTATTCTATATTTCTTACTTTTTAACCATTGTTCATCTTTAAGAAGAAGTTTCTGTCAAGTGTCTGGACCTGTCTTTCTTCCAAACCCTGCAGTCTGAATTTCCCTTTAGTTCCTAGCATAGCCTGTCATCTGATAGGCCATGGTTGTCCACATGGTCAGGACATCCCAGCACCTGTTAATATCCCTCAGTCTCTTCCAGATCTCTATAAGTCATGCCCACCTTTCATCCTCTTACCATAGATTTCTGTGGTATTTCTTTCTCTGTTCTTTTCCTGTCTCTCCAACCGTTGTTTCTCAGTCTTCTTTGCTAACTCTTCCCATCTCTGAAAATGAATGTTTCAAAGATTTTTAGCCTTGGGTCTCTTCTCTCTCTACATTTTACTTGTTAATGCTGCTTCCCACTTCCACACTTACAGCTACTACTGCTGTTCACAACTCTGGTGTGTCAGCCTATAATTCCAGCTGATAGTCCCACATGTTTACCTGTATGGCCTCTCAAATACAACATGTCCAAAATAGTAGCTAGAAGTTTAGGAAGCTCACTAAAGTTTTTCTCCCATCTTTTATCTCTGTTAAACATGTCTTCATATTTTTAGACACCAAGGTCACAATACCCTGCAATTACATATGATTCATCCCTCTCTCATACTCCTAGTTTTATCATCACTGGGGGTATGAGTTTAAGACACTAGGTTTTGGACTTTTGCCATTTCTACCTCCTCCTAATTCTCTCCATATTCTGCCCTGTACTTTTCATGATTAATTGCAATAGTACCCTTAACTCATCTTACTACATAACAACTCTGCTTTCTCCTTTATTCCTACAGTCACTTGCCTGAATGATCACTGACCTTGTCATCCCGTTCTGATTAGAAACCTCTGTATCTTTGCATTCTGCAAGTGCCGCAGCAGCACTGGCCTCATCCAACATCTTTCTTAGATCCACCATGCTACTTTTTTCTGCCTTTCTAGATTTGATATGCTACTTTTTCGTGCCTTTGCTCTTTCCTCTTCCAGAAATACTCTTCTCCATCTCCACTTATTACTATTGTATTTATTTTTGAACACCAAATTTAAATGTTACATGTGATAATTTTAAAATATGTCCAAAGTCTTTAACAGCCCTCCCTCCAAAAGACGGAGTGAATTCCCTTCTACTTGAGTGTGGACTGGGCTTAGTGACTCCTCTCTAATGAATAGAACATGGTGGTGGAAGTGATGGCATGACTAGGTTATAAAAAGCATCATGTTTTCCCCTTGCTCTCTTTTGGATTACCCTCTCTGAACGAAGCCAGCTGCTGTGTCATGACATCACTCAGATGTCATGTTATGTAGAGACCCTCGGGCCAAGGAGCTGAGGCCTGCAACAAACAACCCTGTGAATGAGCTCCCTTGCAGACATATTTCTTCCTAGCCAGCTTCAGATGACTGCATCCTCGATTCATAAGAGACTCCGAGTCAGCACCACCTAGCTAAACTCCTCTCAAATTCTTTATAAACTATGAGATAATTAATGTCCATTGTTTAAAAGCACTAAATTTGAGGAGGGGGCAATTTGCTATGCAGCAAAAGATAACTAATACAGTATATTTTCTAGGAGATCTGATCTCTACTAATAAAATAACGTTACTCCTGAAAATTGTCGATTTATACCACCAACATGTTCCTTGTCATAGTCTGTATTGTGATTATTTGTTAATGCATTTTATAATTTGGTGTATTAGGGTGGATTTTTACAAGTCTGAACTGTTTAATAAACCATGTAAATACATAAAATGTTAAAATATGAGCCAAATTTCTGAATCAGTTCAGTATTTTAATCTTTTATATTTTGGGAGATTTCTAGAAGTGTTTACCATCACCTTGTGGTTCTTAAAAGACATTACCAGCAACTTACGTTTCACATTTCTGATTATGACATATATCCAACATACACGAACCAATTAAAGCATCATGATTCTACTAAATCAAGTTACATACCAAGCCAGTTTCTAAATTAAATCTAAGGTCAAATACATGATCAAAGTGATATAGAGGGAAAGTAATTCTTCTTTACGAGAAAATTCTAAAGTTTAGAACCAAGAAGTCTCCTTTGATGATCTTTATAAAAGAAGCTTCCAAAGAGTGCTTTATAGCATTCATGTATATGTGTATGAGGCCTCGGTGTTTTATTACTATAGCCACCGTACTTCTCTCCATTTTGGAAGTGATTTGACCTTGTAATCACTTTAAGTGTTATAAATGTTAAAAAATCATTGGTTCATTCTCAATTTATTTTAACCTGAATCAGTATGCTTTATGATGGTCAAAGAACAGTGCTTTTTAATTATTCCATGAAGTAAACTATTCTTTTCCATTTGGTCTTTTCTATTTGCCTGAAGAGGTTAATTTAAGGGTGAGGGAGAGAAGTTCTTTCAGAGCTTACGTTTAATAGTGTGTCTTTTCTGCTTCAATCACATAAATGCTGTATATATGTAGCCAGTTTCCTTCAGTGGCTGTAGTGTCCATTGATTTAAGTGGCTGTCTCAAGTGTCCCATATCTGAATTCAGGAAGCAATGGATCTGCCAAAAATTTGCAAACTTAAGTCCTAGAAACCTTATTTTTTTCCTGATAGAATACAGTCAGATGGTTCATGTGGTCTGTTTGGATTCTGATGAATCTCTTGATTTTTGTTCAGTATGACACTCTCAAAGGTAAATTGGCAAAATAGGATCTACTTTTTATAATTTAACATATGTGTATGGGGTCTGCCAAGAAAATGCATGCACATGCCATACAAAATGTACAAATACTATCTACTTTATGCAGGTGTCCCATATTTGAGAGAGCATACTTGAAGAGATTTTAATTAAAAATATGTGTCATCTTAGGGAACCTAAGAAACAGAACTCGTCAGGGGTTTGTCCTCAACCAGCTGGTATTAAATGAACATTTTTCTCTTTTAATAAAATGGAATACAAAGCCTGCTCCTTAAGTTTTTTGTTTAGTAGATGACATATTGGAACGGGTAACGGGCCTTTGGAATTTTGGATTCAAATACAGAATGGCTTTGTTTGGTCAGAAAAAAATATTAGAAATGAGCAGGGACCAATCTGATATTGTGCCTTTTGGAAAGAATTTCAGAATGCACAAATGTGTGAGGCAGGTGAGGGCAACAGTTGTGATCTGGACTCTGGATCTGCACAGTGCTATATGCTTAAAAGGGTATTTCATTTGATCCTTAAAAACATTGTGGGGTATATATTATTTTCCCCCTTTTCTGATAAATAAACTGGGATTTCAAGCGGTTATGTAATTTGACCAATGTCAGCAGCTGATACGGTGAATTCGAGATTAAGTCTCTGTCTCCAAACCTAGGTCAATTCATTTGTTACCACGGTCTTTAAAAATCCTTTATTGTGCAGACTCTGTAACTCAGAAGGGACATAGCGAAACAACAATAATGACATCCAAATCCTGGGAAATTGAGAAGGAGCATTACAAAGAGGTATCGAAGAAATTATTGCTGTTTAGCCTGGAGAGAACAAGTTTAGGTTAGCTGAAACAGTGACGTTCTTGCAGCAGTGAAGGGATAGATTCAGTACCATCTCAAGGTCCCTTCGGTCTTTATCACTTTAGCCTTGTTTAAAACTCTGTTATACTTCTTTGTACTTTTTTGAGACTTGTACGTTTCTTTTCATAGTATATGTGTCTTTTCTATATCCTCAGGTAGATGTGCCAATTTGTGATTGTGATTCTGGCTTTTACTACTTTCTTTTTTTTTTTTTTACATTTACAAGCAGTGTGTATTCAAATACAGTTGTTGCACCAGAGATTTGTAACACACACTCACATATCAAGGCATACATTCTAAAAATAACCGTGAAGTTCATGTTCGTAGTTTTTACTTTGTATGTAGTGTATGTGTTGAGTATGATTGTTTCTGTTGAGAGGGGCTTCAAGTGAATTAGGGAAAATGGGTTATGAAATCAATATCTGATAACATGGCATAGATTTTTTTAAAAAAAGAAAGAAACAACTGTATTAGTTGTTTACACCAAAAATATAATCCCAACATGCTACCTTTCCAGATTTGGCTGCCTGGTTATGGCATCCACCTAGAATGATGCATACAACCAGGAAATTAACCAGTCAGTCCTCGAGCAGCCAAAACAGATAAGATAAAAAAACAAAAGCTTATTGGTGGAGCAGGCCTTTTAGTCCTGAGCCCATTTACCTTCTTTTTTGCACACAATTCAAATAAGCTATCTTTTTCCAAATCCAGATCAGACTACGAGTATTAAATTAAAACCCAAGAAGCCACACTGACAGGGGACGGAAGTGTTAGCTTGACATCCAAGAGGAAAAACAAGCAAGAGAAAAACTGTAAGAAGCATACAAAAGAATATCATAAGCATAGTAGCAGAAAGCCATAGAATATAGAGATTGCCAGTGCCGGCAAACTTTAAAATTGTCATTGTCTTAGATACATTTAAGTAACATAAATTTAAATTATGTTCTGCATACTATTTTTGAGAAGTCAAGAAAGAGTATCCTATGTTTAAGAATGCTTACATTTAAAATTGGCAGAACGAAAATGACAAAAATATTTTACAACAGTCAGAAAAACTCATCTGGTTTGAGCTTATATGTGTTAGTTAAAATCCTTGAAAGGAATTTTTTAAAATAAAAATCAATTATATTTGTTGAAAATTAAATATAATTGAATATTGTAGTCAAGTCTAGATTCTTGGAGGTCATACCAAAACAGTAGGAATGAAAAAGAGTAGGAAAATACATCTGACACTATCCTGTTAATATTTAGCTACAAGTTGTATTTCCTTCACTGGAGTCTCCTTTTTATCACTGCTGCTGCTTTTATTATCACTGCTTCATTCCTTCCCATGTCTTCTCTCTGAGGACCTTTAGGCTACTCACTCCTTTCCAACAGACCTGGGGATGGCTTTACCAGCTAATATTACTGCTACACTGGTATGGAGATAACTCACGATGTGACCTAATAGAAAAAAAAAAAAAATATATATATATATATATATATATATATATATATATATATATATATATATATATATATATATGAATAGTGGGGAAACCACAGATGGGAACAATAATCGGTACCATGATTAATCTAAAATATATTTATAATCTCCTTGCTGATAATGAAAGTCTTGATTACCTCATTATGTATTCTGAGTAGTTTAAATGTTACATATGGGAAAGCCCTTAAATGATGTTAAAATTTCTGACATTTACTTATATATTATTTTTTTCTTTATATATAGGCTATAGGGATAGAAAATATTCTTTGAACTTTTCACAAAAATCCTAATAACAATTTCCATCTGAAAAATTCTGCAGTTGTCTGGAAAAAGACAAAACAACACAAAAACCTGATGTTAAGTTAGCTGTCAAAGTCAGGTCAAAATGTTTAATCTTTTATTTGATAGATTTATATTTTTGAATTTCTTAGTCACTCTCTTTTTGCCTGGATTAGCAGGGTAATGAGACAGTAAAAAAGAAATATAAGCAAAACTAAGATATCTAGCCTCAGAAGAATAACCCAGGTCAGAGGGCTCTTTACAGCCAGAAATGCTTTGGGCCAGCAGGTAGGGATTAGATAAGTATACAATGGAAATAGCATCTGAACTATTTTCTAATCAGCATTCTTAAAATTTAAGGAATTTTGGTGTTATAATTACAGCATAATGAAGAAAATCATCAGTTATCTGGGCCAAAAAGAAGGCCTGAATGGATAAGGATAATATCTGAATTATTATACATTTTTAACTATCATTATCAGATGGAGATGGGTGGTCTTTGTAGGTCCTTCATTGCTTTTTGAGAATTAGGACAAAACCCAGAAAAATTGAAGTGCTGTCCATCATTGCCAGTTCATGACCACTGTCTTCTGGACATCTCCACCTGTGTGTCCTATAGACCCCAAACTTAGTACTTCCTCAACTGAATGCTTTATCTCCACTCCACTTCCAAACTAGATATTGCCTTTATATTTTCTGACTAGGATAATGGTATTGCCATCTAATCATTTATTCAAAATAGTAACCTTGAAGTCACTTTTTTTTTTTAACTCCTTCCTCCCTGCCATACATTCCCCTAAATCCACCCAAATTTTTGTTGACACTTGTTGATTCTATCACCAACATATGTCAAATTGGTTCTATCTCTGCTATCCTCAGTGCCACTTGCTCTATACTTCAGGCTTACACTGTCTCTTGCCTGGGCTGTTTCAGGAACCTTTTTAACTTATCCACCTATTCTCTTGCAGTGTTTCTTTTAAATTCTTCTTCAAGTTTTAGTTAAAATGCCTCTTCCGTTAAGCATTCCCCAAACTTCCCAAGTTAGTTCAGTATTACCTTCCATGCTCCCATGCACATTTTCTGTAGCACTCAATCATGCAGTGATTCAAATCTTTGTTTATGCTTCTGTTTCTTCAACTAGACTGTGAAGTCCTTGAGAGAGAAACTTTATCTTATACATTTAAAAATTCCTAACACATAGTAAATGCCTAGCATATTTCTTAAATAAAAATGAGAAATAGAAAAAGGGGGTTCTGATTTGTTGTGAAATCCAAAATTAATGGAGTAAATTGATAAAATAGAAATTGGGAAGGCTTTATTATTATTTTTTTTAAGGTCATTACATATAACACTTCTGTAAACAGAAGAGGTTCAAGGTTTTTCCAAATGTTTCTCTTTTAAGTATTTCAAAAATCATAAGCAAGGGTAATTTTGCTCTGAGATTTTAGGACTTTTTAAGTTGTAATAAATGCAGTATTTCTATGCCTGATTCAAAATACACACATAATTTCATTGTTCTCTTCAACTTGGTTCTATGTATTAGTCTCTTTAGGGCTGCTAAATACCACAACAAAATACCGTAACCTGGGTAGCTTATCAACAATAGAAATTTATTTCTTAGAGTTCTGGATGCTGAGAAGTCCAGGATCAAGGTGCTGTCAGATTTGGTGTCTGGTGAGGATTCACTTCCTAGTTCATAGAGAGCCATCTTCTTGCTGTGTCCCCAGATGGTGGAAGGTGAATGAGGTCTCTGGGGCTGTTTTCTATAAGGGCATGATCCCACTAATGAGGGCTCTGTCTTCATGATATAATCACCTCCTTAAGGCCCCTCATCCTAATACCATCACCTTGGGAGTTAGGATTTCAACATATGAATCTGTGGGGGACACAAACATGAATGTGATCATAGCAGTCAGTGTTTTGTCAGTAGCAAGCAGAAATGGTAAAACTAAACGTTCATTCTCAGATTTTGGTGACTGAAGGTAAGTTGAGCTCTAGGAGTCAAATAACCCAGAGCATACATTATAATCACAGTGAAATGAAATGATTCATGATAAAACAGACAAAATGAAACCTGATATATGAAACAAATTAAAATAATGTATCCTATGATATGTAGTTTGTAGATGATTACAAAACACAATATCTCATTTTAAAACTATGTTTTTGTGAAAATTCACATTTTATAAATGAAAAATATAATTATGTACATGAAGTTATTATTGTGATCATTATTATAGCACACTTCCACATAATGGTAGAGCTTTCCAGTTTTTACTATCTTTATAGAAATACAAAGCACAACCTGAAAGCAAGAACAAAGAATCAATCTATTTTTAGATCATTGCCTTTCACTGGGATGCAATGATGAGAAATGAGCAAGGCACTTCCAGCCTCAGTCTGTGCCATGTAAGCGTATCAGACTCTCTGCGGGGCCTGTTCAAACTGCTCATTCTCCTTGGTCTCAGTAGGAAGCACCAGGTGTAATAAGAGTTTTTACTAGTTGGGAGTGTGTTATTTCTAAGGAGTATTGAGGCAGAAAAATGAGAGTACTGTTGAAGAAAGAAGTTCATCTTATTTCTGTTTCATAGTTCAAAGTATCAGAAATACAATGACTTTTCTATTTTTAAATACTCAAAATGAAGCATCTATTAAAAAATTATTTTCCTGTCACAGTTTCTGTCTTTGCTGTTAATTAAGTGTGATGACTGAGGGGTTAAAAAAGGGAAACCAGATGCAGATGTAGATAAGGATGTGTCAGTGACAACATATACATATGTGGAACAAATATACACAGGAAATAGTGCTTGGCTTAGGAAGGCTGAACTGACTCCACGTCTTACAGCTAAATGGTGGCACGCCTCAAATAATTCCCTTTATTAAGAAAGTGAGAGATGCTAAAACTAATGAGTATGATAGACTACTCCATCCTGTTTAGTAAGAAGGGCTAGCAAATGTGGGTACAGAACCACAAGCACTATATCCACATGTGTAACCAACAAGTAACAGCTGGCATTAGTATGCTCAACATTCGAAGCAACTCTCATTATGTATTCGGACATTAAAGAGTGACCCTATGTCAAAATTTAAATTTTTCCAATAGATCATGACTGTTCTTTGACACTGGAAAACTTTGCTGAGTGGCTGACAACAGAAGCTATTGTTGACACGTGTAGAAGGATCTGGGAATTTGTCTATTTATCTAGCCAAACCAGGATTCTTGAGTAGTCTAAAAACAAAAAGCCTGAAGGTTAAAGATGACAAATGTCTCAGAATGCAATATGTATTGATCTTACTTTTCAGGCTATTATCTTTGATTACTGTTGCCTGTAAACACCAGTAGGACAGGGGAATTGGTTGAGCAACTAACTCAATATAGGATATCAGTAAGTAAAATTGTACCAGGTTTATAGTATTTCTCACAATTACAAATTATAAAAAATTGTATAGTGTTATCCTCTTGAACAAATGTAGTACAAGCCTGTTTCAATAAGGCAAATAGAGGTGATAGTTTTATCACCCAAAACCATTATGTTAAAGAATTTCCTGCCTTATGAATGTATATATAATACGTCATGTATTTACCGAAAGAAGCTTTTAAAAACGTTGTGGTGACACAGCATTGCTATAATATAAAAAGGTAATAAAAATAAGTTATGTAGTTTGTTATTAAAAATAGCATTGCTTCCTTTATTTATTATTTAATATTGAAACATAAAGAAAAGAAACAGCAGTTGCTGGTTGAAGTTCTTCTTTGGGATGACCTTGAAGAGAATTCAGTATTTTATATTCCAATCAGTTTTATTAACCAGATTGTAGAAAAGTAATTTAAGGTAATTAAGCACTTTTATTCTGACAGGTTCATTATTTAGTGACAGGTGTGTCATTTGTATGACAAACAGCTAATTTGAAGACTATATTTCCTTTCTCTAGACCCTCCCTTACCTCCTTTTCAAGCCTTTAGAAGTCAGCTGTCTTCCTATTCCTGGGTCTTTCTTCTTTAGGGATAATGCTAACTTTATTTTCCCTTATGATATGTGAACGTGCCACCATTTGCCTGAATCACTTTTAGTACAGGTATTTATCTTATCTAACTCATAATAAAGAGATTAACTTATTGGGTCAAACATTATTTCCTGTATCTGAGTGTTTTGTTTCTGACATTGACATCAGCTGAATGTTTTGAGATAGCAGAGTGCATTCCATGATGTAGACCCTGAAAAGTAAGACTGTGTCCCCAGATGCCTCCACGTTCCATTTTAGTGGCATTTGGGAATCTATAAATCGTGAATTTATTTCTAGTAATTCTGGATTATATTTCCATTGTTTTGACTCTACCAACTCCCAGAGGTAAAGATTCTGTAGGTCCAGTAACTACTATATAGAATTTCTTCTTATCCAGGGACACATTAGATATTTTCCAAGTCTCATGATTTCAATCTTCTACTCTACTGTGATCATAGTTTCTAAGAGTTCTAATCAGTTTGTCCTGTTTTGGGGAGAGACTACACATGTACTTCTTGATCATTTTAGTTATCTTGTTTTTGACATTTTCCCATATTTTTGTGTTTGTCCTAACATAAAAGGACTTGTTTGGGATTTATTTAGTAATAAAACAAAATGATTTGTTCAGAATGTCTTAACCTCCAGTGTGTGAGATGAGATTTATGGTTTATTTTTACAAATATTTCAAACAAATACATTTTGATAATCTGAAAAAATAGAACTAGTCATGATTCTAATGATATTTATGTATCACAAGAAGTTATGAAGAAGATAAATTGTCTTAATTTATACTACCACTGAGATTTCATGTGAATGCTTATTTCTCTCACCACCTGCTAACGCTGAATGTTGCCAATGACTTGGCTTTTTTGAAAAGACGATAGGTAAAACATTATAGTTTAATTTGCAAGCCTCTGTCTGTTATTCAGGCATACATGTCTTGTATGCTTACATGTTTATTGGCCACATGTATTGGTTTTCATCATTTTTCTACCACAGTATTAGTCTTTATTTTTTTATTTCCTAACTCAATTAATGTAATACTTTATTCTTTCTTAAGTGCTCTAAAATCTTTATCAAAAAGTAGCTTGAATATGTCCTTTACTCATTTTTCTTTATTTTTTCTACATTCTTTTCTACTGCTCTATTTTTTATATGCCAGCCACATACTATTTTTTTCTAGCATGATATTGTGCTTTTCAATTATTCTTTTCCCTAAACTTTCTACATATTGACATATATTATTTTCCATGCAAATATTAGAATCATTACTCTATATGCTTTTTTTCTCTGTATACACTTACACACTGCACATATACATAGTACGTTCTAATATCACTTCCACGTTCCTCCTTACTAAGGAATTAGTGTCAACCCTTATCCAGTGTGACTAGGGGAAGAGTCTTTTGTTAAGCTGAAAGCTGTCCTACATATCTTAGATTGTTTTTGTCCCACCCCATTTGGCCAAGATAATTTGCTGCTTATTTTAACACATCTCTGACTAATCATAAATAATTTAAAGTCTTTGTTTAGAAATTGTTTAATGTTAAATTAAGTAATGTCAATGTTTTTCAAAAATTACAAATGAAAGACTATTTCACTCTCTTATGATCAGTGCATATGCTAATTATCAACAAGTCCACCAGAGGAAACAAAATTTGTTCAAAAGTAGTGAGCAGCATTATCTTCCTATGTCTTAATGTATCCTGTTGAGTGTATCTACAGGTACCACTATTTTACTTAAGAGGTACTATTGTCCAAAAATTGTCATTCTAATCTAGCTCTTTGCCTCCACCCCACTCCTTTCTAAAATAATTTAAGATAAACATTCCTCCCCATACTTTGCCCCACTCCATCCCTGGTTTAATACCTCTCACAGTGCCTGGCACAGAATCAGTACGTATTGTTTGAATAAAACATAAACAGATGGATATGGCCCCACCTGTGCTCACCTGGTCCAAACTGTTCCAGGGTGGGCCAAAGAGATTCGACTGTTAAGACATTAGACTAAGAGATTCAGAGACTGAGGTCAGTAGATGGCATTAGCACTAGAACTATGAAGCCAGAAAATAGCAAGAACCAGAGTCTGGCTATGGCTATATGAACCTCATGCAAGCCAACGTCGGCAGGGTAGGAGTGAGTGGCAAATGCTCACAACGTTGTGGGTAAGCCAAACAGCAAAGAGAAGCAAAGAAAAAGTATGTCTAGAAGAACATTGAAAGAGGAAAAAAGAGACGCCAAGAGAGAAAATGAAAGAAAAGGAAGAGAAAGGAGGGAAAGGAAGGAAGAGGAGGGAAGATCTCCAAGTACAAGGAAAGACACTCTGGCAAGGCCTGGGAATCATTCCCAGAGGCAGTAGCAATGGTGCTTAAAGCAGGAATGGAGTAGGCAGATATGAGTAGCTGCTGGGCACCTGATAATGTCATGCTACTTCCTCAGAGTAGTCTTCTCTGCTTCCGCTCACATAAGAGGGAGAGGTAGAGAAAAGAATCTAGAGTAAGCAAGCAAATATTTTGTTGCAGAGAAAATGTAAGATTGTGGAGCAGTTTGGAACCATCGTTGGCCCTCGCCGTGCCTCTCATAGCTGCTTGCACACTGACCAGCTGCCAGGAATCCTCACTTCTGAAAGCCGGTTCCCTCCCTAATATGAAGCTTCCAGCGTGTGTATGATCGTGCTGAGAGGACTAAATTAAGAACCTGAAACTTTTTTAAATTGCCAAATAATAATTGTATATATTTTGGGGGTACAATATGATATTTTATGAATACATGAATACATTATGCAATGATTAAATCAATCTAATTAATATGTTCATCAGCTCACATTCTTATCATTTTTTATGGTGAGAACTTTTAAAATTTACTCTGTCAGCAATTTTGAAATACAATACATTATTATTAACTGTAGTTATCACCATGCTGTGCAGTAGATCTCAAAAAATGTATTCTTCCTGTCCAACCAATTGAAACTTTTTTTGTGATATAGTATTTATTATTTTCTTAATTACACAGTTGAGAAAATTAGAAGTTTAGTAAGGTTATGTAATTTGCTAAAAGACAAAACTTATATGATAAGAAGATACATGGTAGAGATGGACTGAAGAAAATTGAATAAAACCAAGACAAAAATCAAGATTCGGGCATAGCATCATGGTCTTTCATCACAAATTATTCCTTTTATATTTTGAATTTTCCTCTTCTGTTTTTCCCCCTTTTCCCCTTATAAACATTTTTTTCTCTCCTCTATTGGAAGACTCAAATCTAACTATTTACCCTGCTTTCATTAGGTACCATCCTTCCTCTTTTTCTTTTCATGGTTGAGATTCTGTAAGGAGTAGCTTATATGTATCCTCCCTGCCTCTCTCCTTTTGTATTCATCCCACTGCACTTACTATTCTAAAAAAAATAAAATAAAAATCCTTGTTAAAATCAACAGTGACATTTTAAATGATGAAGACTCTGTTTCAATCGATCAGCCTGTTCTACCTCTCTGGAGAATCTAAATTCTATTTAAGTGGAATTTTTAAAGGACCACATTTTAAAGAATGTCCATTTCAACTTAGAAATAAACTAGGTCATTTATACTATTAAGAACAGATAAAATTACCAGAACCTGTGACAATGACCCCATATAGGTAACATACACAGGCTGAATTGTGTTTGTGTTTTGGTATCTATTTTATCTATTTTCTAAATTTAAAATAAGAATTCATTTTTTTTTCTAGAATTAAACTTAATCTGATATAGTATAGAATATAATTAAAGCAAGACAAGTTATTGGCTATTCCCTTAATTAATAGATGATTTTTAAAATACAAAATGTGGTACATCTACACAATGGAATACTACTCAGCTATAAAAACAAATGAAATACTGCCATTTGCAACAACATGGATGGACCTTGAGAGAATTATATTAAGTGAAACAAGTCAGGCACAGAAAGAGAAATACCACATGTTCTCACTTATTGGTGGGAGCTAAAAATTAATATATAAATTCACACACACACACACACACACACACACACACACACACACACACACACACACAAAAAAAAAAAAAAACGGGGGGGGGAAGAAGATATAACAACCACAATTACTTGAAGTGGATATGACAAGCAAACAGAAAGGACATTGTTGGGGGGGAGGGAGGAGAGGGAGGAGGGAGGGAGGTTTTGGTGATGGGGAGCAATAATCAGCCACAATGTATATCGACAAAATAAAATTAAAAAAAAATAAATAAAATATGGTGATTTGATAGATAGAGCATGTTGCTAAGAATTATATTTAAGTCCTGGTAATATATTATGACTTATTGTATTACTGAAATATACATTCACAGGTACAGAAGGTATTATACAGTCCCTTTCATTCAATATATATTTGTGAACCTTTTTGGTTAGACATTCTTTTCTGATTATATTAAAATTTATTCTGTTTTATGAAATGCCTGTTTCCATTTTGTTCTATTATTGTAATGTGTTTAGGGTGAACAGTAGCATCAGATTTAAACCTCATTATAGTTATATGGAGAAAGCTGACTTTTTAACATGTACTGTACATCCATTTCAGCCTGTGCCTTTTCTTGAATGCAAATTAACTGTAAAACAAACAAAAAACAAATGCTAGAATCATATTCCAGGCTTTTTTGTTGTTTCTTTAGTGTAGAAAAGCCATTGTCTATATTAGTCTTATTATATTTTTAATTAAACTACAGATTATTTCTATTATTGTTTTATTCAGTCACGTTGTATTTAGAATGTATTATTTTACTTAGATAATTTTATTTATAGATCTTAGTGCTTTGGAAATGTTACCATGGAAAATAACCAAAACAACCACAAAACATTATTAAATTTGCTAAAGTACGAGTAAATAAAATTTCAATATGCCTAATTTTTGAGTAAAGATTGTAGCCATTCTCACAAGGCTGTTAGTGCATCTTTTCAGTTCTTTACTCTCTTTGGTCTATACTTTCAGCTTCTATACATAACATCTCATTAGCATTCAGTATAAGGAGCTTTTTGTTGATGTGAGACCAAGAAAGTAGAAGACAGGTATGGATAACATTTTCATAGGGAATTTTTAATGAAAAATTTTTTTTTAAAAATCCTAGAATCTCTGAGTTTAAAGGCACCTCAGAGGTCAGAGTTGATCTAATTTAAGTTTTTGCTCAATGTATGAATTTCTTCTATTCCATGCAGGGCTCCAGATAAACACTATAGTGTTGACCAAGTTTCAGAGAATGTATTAAGATTTGAAAGATTCTGTTTCTTTTGTTTAATTTAATTTTCTTTTATCAATATACAATGTAGTTGATTTTTGTGTCCCTTTACTGAATCCTTCCCCCTCCTTCTCCCCCCACATCAACATCATATCTGTTTGCTTGTCTTAACAAGTTCAAGGAATTGTGATTGTTGTGTCTTCTTCCCCGCCCTCCCCATTCGTTTGTGTATTTATTTATTTTTAGCTCCCACAAATAAGTGAGAACATGTGGTATTTCTCTTTCTGTGCCTGACTTATTTCACTTAATATAATTTTTTCTACGTCCATCCATGTTGCTGTGAATGGTAGAATCTCATCCTTTTTTATAGCAGAGTAGTATTCCATTGTGTAGATGTACCACAGTTTCCTTATCCACTCATCTGATGATGAACATTTCGGCTGGTTTCAACTCTTGGCTATTGTAAATAGTGCTACAATAGACATTGGAGTACAAGTATGCCTTCGAATTGAAGATTTCCATTTCTTTGGGTATATTCCCAGTAGCGGGACAGCTGGGTCATAGGGTAGATCTATCTGTAATTGTTTAAAGAACCTCCATACCATTTTCATAAAGGCTGCACCATTTTGCAGTTGCACCAACAATGTATGAGAGTTCCTTTTTCTCCACAACCTCGCCAGCATTTATCATTCACAGTCTTGGATATTAGCCATCCTAACTGGAGTGAGATGGTATCTCAGTGTGCTTTTGATTTGCATTTCCTGAATGCTGAGTGATGCTGAGCATTTTTTCATATGTCTGTTGGCCATTCATATATCTTCCTTTGAGAAATTCCTGTTCAGCTCCTTTGCCCATTTTTTAATTGGGTTACTTGTTTTTTGCTGTAAAGTTGTTTGAGTTCCTTGTATATTTTGGGTATTAATCCTTTGTCAGATGTATATTTTGCAAATATTTTCCCCCACTCTGTTGGTTGTCCTTTAACTCTGTTAATTGTTTCTTTTGCTGTGCAGAAGCTTTGTAGTTTCATGTAATCGCATTTGTTTATTTTTCCTTTAGTTTCCCATGCTTTGGGGGTCGTATTTATGAAGTCTGTGCCCAATCCTACTTCCCAGAGTGTTTCCCCTATGTTTTCTTTAAGGAGTTTTATTGTTTCAGGGTGTATATTTAATTCTTTAATCTATTTTGAGTTGATTTTGGAATATGGTGATAGGTATGAGTCTAGTGTCATTCTCCTGCATATGGATATCCAGTTTTCCCAGCACTGTTTGCTGAAGAAGCAGTCTCTTCCACAAGGTGTAGGACTTCATGCCTTTGTCAAAGATCAGATGGCTGTAGGTGTATGGGTTGATTTCTGGATTCTCTATTCTATTCTATTGATCCATGTGTTTGTTTTTATGCCAGTACCATGCTGTTTTGTTATTATAGCTTTGTAATATAGTTTAAAGTCAGGTAGTGTTATGCCGCCAGCTTTATTTTTATAGCTCAGAATTGCTTTAGCTATTCATGGTCTTTTGTTATTCCATATACGTGTTAGGATATTTTTTTCCAATTCAGAGAAAAATGTCATTGGAATTTTGATGGGGATTGCATTGAATTTGTAGATCACTTTGGGTAGTACAGACATTTTTGCAATGTTAATTCTTCCAAACCAAGAGCATGGGATATCTTTCCATCTTCTTGTGTCCTCTTTAATTTCTCTCGATAGTAGTTTGTAGTTCTCTTCATAGAGATTTTTCACATCCTTGGTTAACTTTATTCCTAAGTATTTTTTTTTTTTCCATTGCTATTGAAAATGGGCTAGCTTTCTTGATTTCTTTTTCTGCATGTTGACTGTTGGAGTATAGAAATGCTGCTGATTTTTGCATGTTGATTTTGTATCCTGCAACTTTGCTGAAATCATTTATCAACTCTGTTTTCTTGTAGAGGCTTTAGGCTGTTCAATATATAGGATCATGTCATCTGTTAACAGGGACAGTTTGACTTCATCTTTTCCAATCTGCATGCCCTTTATTTCCTTCTCTTTTCTGATTGCTCTGGCTAGTACTTCCAACACTATGTTCAGTAGGAGTGGTGAGAGTGGGCATCCTTGTCTAGTTCCTGTTCTTAATGAACTAGACAGGATGATATTGGCAGTGGGTTTATCATGTATGGATTTAATTATGTTGAGATGCTTTCTGTCTATATACCTAATTTGTAGAGAGTCTTTATCATGAACGAATGTTGAATTTTGTCAAATGCTTTTTCAGTGTCTATAGAGGTGATCATATGGTCTTTGTCTTTGATTTTATCGATGGTGTATCACATTTATTTATTTGTGTCCCTCATACACAAGGAATCTGTTTCTAGTGCTAATGCTTTTTTTTTTTTTTTTTGTATTGGCTTGATAGGAGATCTAATGCTGTAAATGTTGTGGTAACTCATCTAGGTTGAGTAAGTTGCCATAGATTTTTATCAAAGGAATGGCACAAAACAGATATGGTCTAGAACCCTGTTATGAAACAAAATTACCTGAGGGGTAAAAAATTACCATTACTTATTTAAGTCTCTCCTTGGCAAAAATTTAGAGGAAGAAGAAAAAATTGTCTTGATACTTGCAAAATACAATGCAGCTGTTGCTACTTCATTTGTTGACCAAATAGAGATCTCTGCCCTTCTAGGATTTTATGGGGGGAGTGGGGAGAGGATATCCAGCAAATGCTGATAAAGGTACTGTGTAAAGAATATTCATGTACCCCACCGTCCCATTAACTGTCAGGTTTTATCTTTGCAACCTATTTCCTAAAAATCTGCCCTTGGTTCTACATCCAAGAGCACATTATTCTCTGGCCCCACCTTTACCAGGTTTATTTTCCACCCTTCTCTGCCCTTCTTTGGTTTTCTGAGGCTGATACCATAGACGGCTTCACCTGGGGTTCTTGCTGTCCACTTTCTGATGGGAGGAGGTTCCCCAGGGGGAGGCAGCAGCAGGAAAGTGGAATGCTGGAGGGAAGGACATTCATCTTCTGCTTGCTTGTTTGTTTCTTCCTTTGCTTCCTCCCTGCTCAAGTGCCAGAGTCTGTCTCCCTTGCTGATTTCCTTAGCCATGCATATACCTCTGTAAATAGTCTCTCCATAAATGTCTCAACAGTGAAAACTCAGGGAAATTTGGATTCCTTTAGAGCCCCTCAGTGGCATAATCTCCTTTGCCATAATCCCCCTTGCCAGTTAGGTTAGATGCTTGTTTCTGGACTTTCATAGCAAATTTCTGACTGGTCTTTTAGAGTGCAGACTACATTCTTCACACTTCTCTGGAGAACTGTCTTTTCTAAATATGATGTTACAACAGTTTGTAATAATAGGAAATTATTTCTTCTATAATGAAAATATACAGCATAAAACATTATATAAATAAGATGATCTCAGCTTTGTTAAAAATATGCATATACCAAGATGAAAGGAAAAGAATCATTGTCCCTGACTATAAAATTTTTGCAATTTTTCTTAGTCTTTTTTTCTGTTAATTTTCCTCTCAAGGTAGAAAGAATGAGAGCAAGAGAGAGAGAGAGAGAGGTGAGATAGACTGGAAGTCTAAGACTGTGTGTGTAATAGAAAAATATAAATATGTTCATGTCACATGAATGTTACTAACCACTTGTTTGTTTTTTAATCCAAATGCTAAAACTGAAATAAATGCCCCTAAATTTTGCTTAGGAAGTTTGAGCATTTTGGGGGGTGGGGGGAGGGGGTTCAATGTGATGTATGTTGATCAAATCAAAATTATTAGCATGTATATTATTACAAATCATACTTGTTCTTTATGCCCCTTATCCAGTCTCTCCCCTCTCACCCCTCTCCCCGCTCCCACCTCTAATAACCGTAGATTTCTTCTCTTCTTCTGAAAGAGTAATGGTTACTCTTTTGATTTGTTGCCTAGATAATCTGTCCAGTGCTGAGAGAGGTGTGTTCAGGTCCTCCACTGTTATCGTAGAGTAGATGCTGCTTCTATCACTCTGGAATGGGCTTTGTGGAGAGACATCCTCTTTTTTTCTTTGGTTTCCACTGGTGACTCTCCTTGTCTCAATGCACTTGAGTGGCTGGCAGGCCTTCTGTATGGTGGTTGTGGCATCTAGGTGCTTTTGCAGCAGCTGTGGCTATTGTGGTGGCTGTGGTGGGCCATCCATATGGAAGTGGTATTTTTGGAGTGCTCTTTGCCTGGTTGTGAGAGGAGGGGTTGGTCCCTGTCTCCATTTGTTTTTACATTCTAAGATGTTTCGCAGAGCAGTTGGGTGGGAGGGGGAGAAGGGAAGGAGGAAGGGGAAGGAAATAGGATGGGAGAAGGAGGGGGGGTGCATGGTTGAGGCCTGTTGCACTCCCCTCATTCTTGCAGGGAAGAGAAGGGGGCTTCCAGCAGTGGCTTAGTTGTTGCTGGGCTGAATGCAGATATCAGGGGAATGTGACTGAAGCACTCAACCCCCCACTGCCCTGAATCAGTAGACCAGGGGGCTTCCAGCAGTGGTTCAGTGGTCTCACTAGGCTGGTTGCAGATGTTGGGTGGGTGTGACCAAAGTCCTTGGTCCCCCACTGCCCTGGCTAGGGAGCCCGGGGTGTTTCCTGCAGTGGCTTGGTGATTGTCACTGGGCTGGTTGTGGATGTCAAGAGGCATGGCTGCAGCCCCTGGTACTCCCCCGTCCCTGGCTTCAGGGCTTCCAGTCCTTCTAGATTTTATAGGTGTTCTTTGGTAAAGTGAGATCTTTACTAGTTAATATCAAACTTTGTCTCTGGTCTGTGGGTATTTTGTTTTTTTCTTTGTTTTTTCTTTCAGTTCTGTGTTTGAGCTGTTTCCATTGCTCAAACTCTCCACTGGAACTAATTTGTTGTCCTTTGCTTACTTCTAAAATGGGGCACCAGCACTTGAGCCCTGTAGTTGAGCTGAATTGCTGCTTTGCTGCTGAGTCCCTGGGAAGGGCTTTTTGTCCAGCTCAGGTTTTAATGATTGACTTTGTAGGTACTTCCAGGTCTGGTGAGATCTGGTACACCTGGGTTGTGTGGAAACTCTGGTTTGTACCTGAGTCTTTTCAGCAAACTGCACTCCCTGCAGTTCTGTATTCCTGACTAGTCTCTACAGAATGGGTCTATGCTGACTGGGGGGCAGTTCAGCTGTCCTTGCTGTGCCCAAGAGTTCCCCCAGTGGGCCTATCTCCCCCACCCCCACACTCCAAACACTTCCCATGGGACAGGCCATGTGCTAGTTCCTTATGATGACTTACTGGCCTCTGAGTGGCTCATTTTTTCAGTTTTTGTGGCTCCTTGCTCCTATGTGGGTCTTTGGGAACTCTCTTAGTGGTCTTGCTGGCCTGAGGGTCACCAAGGCTCTTTTCTCCCCTGCTGCCTCCAAGCAACCTCATAGGAAGGTGGCTTTTGCCACCTCTTGCTCTGTGCACTCACCGGGGCCAGACTTGAAGTGGCTGGGATTTGAAATGATAGGAGTGGTCTTTTCTTTTCTTTCTTTCTTTTATTTTGGGGGGGTCTTTTTCATGGCCAGCACTCAGCCAGTGAGTGCACCGGCCATTCCTATATAGGATCCAAACCCGTGGCGGGAGCGTCACCACGCTCCCAGTGCTGCACTCTCCCGAGTGTGCCACAGGCTCGGCCCAGGAGTGGTCTTTTCTTTCTCTGATCGCGGCTTCTCCTTCCTCCATGAACTCTGTAGGACTCTCCTCCTCTTCCCCTGAGCTCTAGCAGTCCCAGGTTGACTGTTGTTACTTTTTAACAGTTGTAAATTGGTTGATTGGTGGGAGAGAGTGACGCTGGGGACCATCTATTCCACCATCTTGACCAGAAGCCGGGGAAGTTTGAGTTTAAAAAATTTTGCTTAAGAAGTTTAAGTTTGAGTATGAAAAAATAACAAATATCAGATTTTAAGTCTAAAAGAAAAGTGGTATGATCTTTTAACTGGATAATTAGTGATAAGGCTATCTTAAGAAGTAGGATTGAGTATCTCTTTTAGATGTTCACAATTAGTAATTTAAAACTAAATATGTTATTGAAAATGTTATATCCTCTCAGCCATTTAAATTCACAAGAGTATTCAGGACAGATCACCTTGGGCCCCTTGTCAATTCCCAGGAATTCTCCTGCATTTGGTCAGCTCAATAAGAAAAGCTTAAGGTTAGATTTCTTTTTGAACTGCTTCACATTTTAATAATTTGTATGATTTTTTTTCTCTCATGTAACTATCTGAATGTTTTAATGCCCATCTGATATCATTTTCTTTTGCCATTTGACCTGTTTCCAAAAATGAAGTCACAAGAAACCTAAATTACAGGCCTATTTAAATTGTCTCAAAAATATTTCACTTGCCCAAATTGAAATTCTAACTCAAATTTTGCTTGTCAGAATGGATGCACCTTCTTAATATTATCTGTGTTCTTATGCATGAAAAAATAAAATTATTCAGCCTTTAGAAATGCTTGGAGTTTAAATAAATTTTAAAATTCCATTTTATATTTTTGGTGCTACTACCAAATTTAATTTATTGCTCCAAGAGAATTTTCATATATTATATAAATGGTTATTATAGTTTTGTAAGATAGTTTATAGTCAGGTAGTGTTATGCCACCAGCTTTATTTTTTTTTTTGCTCAGAATTGCTTTGGCTATGTATGGTCTTTTGTTATTCCATATAAATGTTAGGATAATTTTTTCCCATTTCTGAGAAAAATGTCATTGGAATTTTGGTGGGGATTGCATTGAATTTGTATATCACTTTGTGTCGTATGGACATTTTCACAATGCTGATTCTTCCAATCCAAGAACATGGGATATCTTTCCATCTTCTTGTGTCATCTTTAATTTCTCTCAACAGTGGTTTGTAGATCTCATTATAGAGATATTTTCCCCCTGTTTTTTCCTCCTCATTTTGTTCTCATTCTCCTCTTTAATCATTGACTTTCATTTCTTCTATATTTATAGCTTACCTGTCTGCTTGAGGATATATTTTAAAAAAACATTTTATTTTCAAATAACATATTTATTTAGAATATCAATTAAGGGTAATACATAAGGACATGGAACTTCCTTAATTTTGTAGATAAAACAATTTGGTTTAATTTAATGAAAATGGTTGGAATAAATATGTTTATTTCAGCTCTTCATATAGGCAATCTCAGCTTCAATAAAATGACCATTTTTAGATATAAAATATGTAATAAACAGAAACAGCCTTTCAACCCAGAACACTGGCAATTTCCTTTTTATGAACCTGCTTTAAGAAAGTAAATAAATTATATTTTATAATTTCCCCAGCAGTAAAAATGAAAATTTTGACAATGAAGTTGACATATTCTTGAAGACTTGAACATCTTAAATACTTAATGAAGTAAAATCTTCATCTTACAGCACACTGAAAAACATTTGCTATGTTTTGTTTCTATATGTTGTTTTTGTGTATAGAATGCCTATCACTAAGTGTTTAAAATACTTAAGAAATCCGAAGTGTGTGTGCCCGTGGTTTATTTATTCATTTAATATTCTAAGTAACACGGCTAAGGTTGTTCAATTTAGCTTGATGAAATTTATTTCCCATACTTTTTAGCTTTTAGAACAACTGCTTCCTACCTCCAAAGGTATGCTGTCTTTCAAGTTTCAGGATTGAACTTAATATACAAGGGGTCCATAAAAAGTTCATGGAAAGATTCATATTATCTTTTAATTCTATTTAACCATGAACTTTTTGAAGTACTCTCATATAATCATTGTGGTCATTTCAGGCTTCAAAGTGAAAAATAATACACAATTTACAGAGGCTAATGGTGTGAAAATAATCCAAGAGAAGAAAAAGGAGTAGTAGAGTGAAACAAACAGGAGGTTAAGTATATACAAATAAACTGACTTTGCTGTAGCATAAATAGGACTCATATTTTTGGCATGCACTATGTTTGATTTTTTTTTTATGCCAGTTTAATTAATTGCTTATAGTTGACATCAAAGTGAAGCAATTGTAGCAGTTCTTAAAGAATGCAGCCTCTAAGAGCAGGAATACAAAGTTTTGTTTTGTTGTATTTGTTGTTTTAATTATTAGAAGAATATTTGGTTAAGGTCAACATAAATTTAAAAACAACAGTGGCTTGAGAAATGTGAAACAATTCACTTATCTTCTCTTTACATTTGAGACTATAACATTCTGTTCAACTGTAACAAAAAGTCTATTTTTCAAGCTATGTTT
This sequence comes from Cynocephalus volans, assembly GCF_027409185.1. Classification (NCBI taxonomy): domain Eukaryota; kingdom Metazoa; phylum Chordata; class Mammalia; order Dermoptera; family Cynocephalidae; genus Cynocephalus; species Cynocephalus volans. The sequence goes on from NC_084464.1 coordinate 65,129,179, forward strand.
TCACCAACATTTTTATTAATAGTAGCAACTATTTAATGCTCCTTTCCATGTGTCACTGCTATAACAACTTGATATTCATCATCTCAATTTTCCCAATAATCCCATGGGATAGGAGTTATTTATCTGGTTTTATAGGTGAGGAAATTGAGGCTCAAAGATAATATTTTTTTCTTCAGTTCACCCAGCTAAAAAATGGTAGATTTCAGATTCAAATAGATACAGACACTTGTGAAAGACAAAGAAACACTGAAAAGTGACTTAGGGAGAATTAGGACAAAAATAAAGAGGGAAAATTTAGCAAGGATGATATTTGGGTTAAAAAGAGATAAAAATAGAAAAAAAATGAGAAGGAATCAGATGGATGGAATAAAAGTTTAGATCTTTGAATACTTATCATCTTGTTATGGAAGTTTTCAAGCATATGTAAAAGAAGAGATAATAATATAATTAACTCTAATGTACCCATCAACCATTTTCAATAATTATCAACTTGTGATCAATTTTCCTCCATAACCACCACCCTTGCTGAATTATGTTAAAGCAAATCTCATGCATCAGATCATTTTTTATCTGAACTATTTCAATACGATTGTCTTAAAAGAATAGGGCTTTTTAAAAAACATAGCCCACATATAATTATCAAACCTATATAACAAAAAAAATTATTATTATTAGCAAATATCTACTCAGTGTTGAAATTTTCCTGATTATTACATAAATATCTTTCTGTAATTGTTTTGCTGAAATCCAAACAAGTTCTAGTCCACACATTGCATTTGATAGATATGTCCCTTAGTCATCTTTTAACCTACATTTCCTTTATTTATTTATTTATTTATTTAAGTAGTGATGGGGTATTTATTTATTGAACTTTTTCTAAGTGTCTTTTAAATAGAAGATTGTAACTAGTGTGTTCCTGTTAGCATTAACCAACTACAGTGAAAAACTAGAATTTATTCATAAGTTATGTGTCATATAGCATTGCCACTGGAAAGTATAAAACCTTAAGTTTATTTTACATATTAGAAATTTCCATAGCATAGTAAAAAATAAATCTTGAGCTCAGCACTTACCTCTGTCTCACCCCCAAAGTTCACTTTTTATCAAACCCACTGGACTTGACTTTTGCCCTCATGCTGATTTCTGGTGTCTCTGTGTTCTAATTCATCAGTCTCTTTGGATGTTGCTTGGCCATTTATGTCAGAACCCACCTATCTGTCACCCTGAAGAACCCCTAATTCTGATTCAGCCCCACTGCCTCCTCCCTTTGCTTATTGAGCATTGCTGGAAAAACTAGTTAAAATGTCAACTTCAAGTTCACTTTTTTTTTTTCCACGTTCACATTTTTTAACCTAAATTGGGATGTCACTGCTAACTGTGCCAAACTCCTTTAATTTCTCATTAACTTCTTACCGTATTCCTCAGAGGAGCTATTTTGAATCTTTTTCATTCTCATTCAAGCCCACAGTCTGAGCCCTCATTGGCTATATACCCAGAGGGAAACTTTACCTCCAACCATGAAGTGTATGTTAAGGGCATCAGTGACGGTCCCCTAATTTGTTTCCTTTTCCTCCCTCTCAATATGTCCTACACACCACCAAAATATTTATTTTTCCATTGTCAGCCATTTTCTTTTTCCCTATAGTCTTAGCATATCTGTATGACCTAATTCTAAGGCAAACTTTTCCTCTTGCACTCATCCTATCCCATTCTGATACCACTGAGATCTTACACCATCAACCAAATTACCTCTTTCCCATTTCATTCTTTTGCTGTCCACCCTTATTCTATATACCTAAAACTCCTTAAGTTTTAATAGTTAAAATAAAAGAAGCATAGATAGATGGGTGGATGGACAGATGGATGGACAAATTGATAGATGGGATGATAGACGGGTAGACAAATAGAAAAAGAAAACAACTTTTTATTACGTTGTTTTGACCTAGTCAGATGGCTTTCCTTATACACAAAAACGAAATGCTACATTTTAATTTTAAGTTTTGTTGTAATACTACAATAATTGTTCATATAATTTAGGAGTCTAAATCCTGGAAATCCCCATCTCTCCTTCCTTTGTTGTCTTTCACAAGCAATTAGCCAATGAGTGTTGTCAAACGATTCTTTACAACTTTACCTCCATCCCATTTATTCATGCCTGCTATGTGTAGTGTCCTTTTTATTATGCTAGATTAGGATTGAAAACCCCTAACTTCTCCCTGCTGGTGGATATTCCCATTTCTAACTCATTCCATATATACTAACATATTAATCTTATTAAGTATTGTTTTAATCACAGAATTCTTTGGCTATAAATCTGCAGATGGTTCCCCATTGTACCTTATGGAATCTGTAGTTAGCCTGGCATTCAAAGACTTCCCTCTGCAATTTGGGCCAAATTTACCATTCTAATCTTTCTAGCCTTACTGTTAATACCTCCTTAAGAGAATTCCATTTCCCAGCAAAATCAGACCACTAGCTATTCCTGCTGTTGTGCTGCTTTTCCTCTGAGCCTTTCTCAAGCTTCAACTCATTCTGCAATTATCCTCACACACCTGTGTTCATACTCCTTTCCTCCCTTTCTCTTTCTGCCTGCAGTGCCTTTCGCTCCTTTCTTCATGGCAGACATCCCTTTATATCACTAAAGTTCAAATAAGGCTGTTTCCCAAGAGGTCTTGGGGGAAAAAAAAAATTACTTCAGTCAATTTTTCAAGATCTAGGTTCCAGACTTTAGACTTAAGAATTAAAAGCCTGATCCATAAATTCATATTGAATAAGCTTGGAACACTGATGTCTGACAAGAGAATTCTGTTTTACAGTGCCAGTTGTAAGAGCTCGATGTCCTAACAGATTTGAATTACCCAGCTGGCTCCTTCCTTTTGTAGCAATCTACACAGTAAGCATCAATATACTTGAAAGGCATAAAATCAGAAGAAGAGGAACTCATAGAATGTTTAAAATACATCTGGCTCAGATGCTAGTCCTAAACTGAGTATGCCTGGCCAATATTACAGAAAGCATACCTACGCTCCCTTCTGGATAGTGCCCTTATGGGCAGTGTTTGCGAGTCTGCTGTATTTCCCTGGTTTACCAACCAACTGACATACTCTCCTACTGAAATATTATCGTAACATCTTGCAAACCTCACTCTCTGCTAAGGGACTTTGTATGCCAGTCCTTTGATTCACTTCCATTTAATTCTTAGGAGGCAGTCTCATTTCCCTTATTAAAAAGATCTAAGAGGATGCCTCATTCACTGTAGCCTCCAGGTACTGATAACACATAATTTTTACAAGCAATTGTTCATTTACAATAATTTGAACATCATTTTATTACAAGCGTCACATTGATTTATAGTTCTATGAATGAATCTCTCACAAAACTATGTTCTCCTTGAGAATATGCACCATGTGGATGCTGCATCCCAACAAACATTTTTTGAATGCCTGATATATGTCAGTTGTACCTACTTCAGGAGCTAGGTATAATAGTAGATACACTCGAGTTGTATGGAGTTAATTATGGAAAGATCTAACTAACTCAATAATTATAAAACATTCAGAAAGATCAAATATGTTTTAGTCTAACAGATTTTACTTAGAACAAAAGTTTTCACTTAACTCTAAAATAATTTTTTAAAAGTTTTAACTTCTAAATATTCCCTTTTCAATTGTTCTTTCCGTATTTAAATTAATTCTTTATAATGATTTCTCATTTTAATGCCAGCCTATATTCGTGATTAGTGAAAAATTTTTTTAAAAAGACTAAAAAAGAAAATAAAAAATATAACAATGATCTACCCTTTGCTGCATTTTTACCTGCTCGGTCAGAATTTTGAGTAGTTTTGCTTGGTTCAAATTAATGATTTAAAGCAATGGTTATTATAATACACTCATTTTCTCCATGCTAAGTTTTCTTTTAAATAGCAACAGTGAAAATAACCAATTGTACATGGAATTATAGTGCAAAATTGAAAAGCTAATAGCAAGACATTAAGAAATTAAGAAGAAAAATGTTTCTCTTAAATGGTTAAAGCTAAAAATTCTTCTGTTTTAGCAAATTGCCTTATATACCTACCCCAAGCCCTCTCTCTATCGCTGGTTGAAAAATATAGCCATAATCAAATTTATCTCAGTTTTTCCTCTGAATTTTAATCTCAAATCACTTAATAAATATCTGTAAAATTAAATAAAATGTGACAAAATTTTAACATTTTTAAAATAGCGGTGATGGGTTAAAGATACTCATTGTATTATTCTTTAGACTTTTCTGTAGGCTTGACAATTTTAATAATAAAATTGAGAATGAAATTTTTAAAAAATCATATATAAATTTTACATTTGATACTTAAACTTATTACCACTAGGTAATGCTACTATATGCTTATCTATTCTATACCTATATACCTTGAAGTATTAGAGTACTGGAAGGTGTACTTTGTTTTGAAAAAGTTAGCTGTTTCATAGTTTCTTATTACTACTTTTGAATGAATATATAAACACAGCTTTCTCCTATTTTTACAAATGTTTCCAGAATTTGACTGAAACATGGCCCTGACTCTTCAGTAGCGTCATTTCAGAAAATACCAGCATTTCTACTTCTGTAATGACACAGCAGTAATCTTTATTTTGAAGAGCATCCCAATGACACACGTAAAGTTGGGTTGTGTGCACACTTCGGGGCATTTTAACTGTTTGCTGGCTGAACAGAATCTGCTTTGATGCTCCCTCCTCTGTTTCCCGACCCCTCACACGGTGTAACTCTCCACAGAGCCGCCTCTTAGTCTCTGTAAGGTGGGCTGTTAGGGAGATCACAGATCGGGATTATCCTGGGGTAAGAGAGGTTAGGGAGTCTTGAGCTCATTTTTTTCTGTCACTAACTACTCTGTCTAGATCCTCTGACATCTTGGTTTTGGGGACTTATGGTCGAGACACTTTTCAAACCAAGAGTCACTGGGGGAAGTGCTGGGGAAATGAGAATATGCAGATGATGAAATTGTTGAACTCAGTAAGATGAATATGACTCTTCTTTGCAGTTTCTTTTAGTCCTGCTCTTCATTCTGCCTTTCCTCCTAATGTCTTTTAGAGTTCCTTATTAGAGTAAAAGTTATTTTAAGAAGCAAAAATGCCGACATGCACAGAGCTGATTTAAACATTTATTTAAATAGGACAAAGGTAAAAACGTAATTTATTTTTGTGGTGCTTAAGTAGTTTTAGTCATATAGTATCATACAAAGAATGTGGGAAATTATTTATGCAATTTCTCTTCTGAGTTGCCATACATATGTATTAGTTTGATAAATTAATGCTGTTGCCATAACAGCCCCCAATTCCCCTGTACATCTTCTATTGACTTTTATTACAACTCTCTAGGTTTTTTCTTTACTTTCACCAAGTTGTGGTCAGTGAGATTTTTGCAAACTAAATACAATCTACCTTTTAATCCAACTGTTGAAGAATAATGAAATCTAGTTATTTACATATCCTAGATAATTAATATTATAGATAACAAGTCTTCGTTGTATCCCTCTAGTAATATATAAATCAACTTTGAATAATAAACTCCCAAGATATCTAGGGTGACTCTGTTCTCATGATTTAATAAATATAAATGAAATTCTCTAATATTCTTTTGTGATAAAGCTGGAAATCTATGTTTATTCATTTTATTTTAGCCATCATAATCAGGAGTGAATGAATAGTTATTGCAACACAGAATTTTAGAACCTGGTACATGCAAATTCTTCTCTCGTTTATTAATTATTATATACAGATGTCAGTGAGACTCAGAGTCATTTCAGTGACTTCCCCAGGCTCACTTAATTTGTGGCAAACCAAACCAGCTGATATGTAGACATACCTATTAATATAGATACTTATTTATCTGAAGAAATTATTCATGCATGATAATATAAAGTTGTAACTCCCTATACAATACTATAGCACATACAATGTAACATAATTAAAATAATACGAAATTACATATAAAATTTCATGCAAAATGGGCACTGTTACTTAGGCTGCAGAAGGATTTGGGCCAAAGGCACCTCTTCATGTCAGCCTCTCTCTACCCTCCTCCTCCACCACCGAAATCCATTTAGCACATTGCTTTTAACAAGTTTGATAGACTTAGAAATATATATCCCTTAAGTAATCATTTCCCTTTACTTCTGTTACTCAATTCTGAAAAGTTTTTCATTTGTGCTGAATTTTTATTATACATGCAGTTATTATAGAGCTCCATTACTCTTTTATTTATTTATTTTTTAAACTTGAACTCCCTATTAGTTTTTCTTCTGTTGGAAAAAAATAAATAAATCCTCCTGTCTCTATTCAGGCAATTATCAAGGAAGTCTGAATCCCTTCATATGAAGCCTAAAAGGTATAATATTCAGGTTTGAGGGTGATAATGGCAGTTGTTTGACTACAGAACATTAACCCAAGGTATGACTACATTTTATTAAGTATCTAGGTCATTCAGAAGCATGTTGCTAATAGCTTTGTATCTTAATAGATTACAATGGGAAAAACAATGGAGGGTTCAAAACTAATATACTTAAGATAGTGAAGCATATTTCTAAGGAAATGCAAGTATTTAATGTCAATGGTGTGATGAACATTTTCTATAAAATCTATCATTGATTTTCAGTTCTTTATTTTTCATTTTTCTTATCACTGGTTTCTATCATGCTTTTTTTTTGTATTTCAGTGCATTTATAACGTTACAATAAAAATAAAGAAGGCTTCATAATCTTAAGTCATATGACTCAGTCATACTTAGATATTTTCAGTGTCCTTTTCAGACACATTTTCCTAAGACACTATTTTGACCAGATATCCTCTTTTTAAGAATTTATATTGCTCTCCAGATCAAATCTAAGCATGTGTAAGATTTTTAAGATCCTTCATAATCTGTATAAATCCCCTTTTACTAAATTTATTCCATTCTTGTAAACATAATAATTTTTGTATTTAACTTTGGTTTCATTTAAAACATTTGTTAAAATATTACAGTCACCTTTGTTCAATCTTTGCCTCTGTGTCTTTGCAAAGATAGTTTTCCAGCTTGGATGGCTAAAAATAACCTTTATTTATTATTTAAGGCTTATCCATGAAGCCCTGTTATCTGTTTCATTCTACTGTGTATCCACCCCTACAAACGTACATATAGAGCAATGTTTTTCCCTTCTCTGAATTACTGTTACAGCGTATTACTTAACACCTGATTATGTACTGTCCTGAATGGCCTTAAATTGTGTCACGGACAAGAACTTATGAGAATTCATTAACAGTATTTATATTATTTTACTTCAGAATGACCTCCAATGTCTGGGTCACTTCAGGAGAATTTAGTACTGCAACAAAGATAAGCAAAAATCAATGTCCTTGAGTCAGGTACTCAGAAACTACGAAAAGATGTGACGTTTCATTCAAATCTTAAAAATGACCTAGGATATCTTTCTAAAAATTTTCTAAGTCTCATGACTCTGATGAATGCATTTATTTACTTTTTTAATTATAATGCAAAAATTGTGAATTTATAATAAGAATCAGTGAAGAAGTAAGAGAATTTAGGTAATATATAATGTCATGGTGGTTTAATTAATACCACTTAATATAATTGGTTTCTGTGTTAACTGATATAATCGATTGATGGACCTTTTGAAAAGCCTTATACTAATCAGGTATATAATTTTTGTTTGATTATAAACTTGTACAGTCATTGTGATCACTTTTACAGCACTGGGTGATTTAGATAATTAATCACATGCGTGATAATTTCAGATGAGATTTGGCATACCTCATTTCTAATTATTACTACTTTCTAAGAATGTTACCCACCATAAAAAAACAAGCTACATTTTATTTTGCTTTTTGTGGTATAGCTGAAATTTTCTGTAGATTCTCTGTAAATTTTCAATGCATTGAGTGAGGGTGCGAGAAAACAGAAGCCCTGAGAAGAACCCGACTTGGTTGAAATCAGATAAGCTTGTCTCTGTCTTTGCTTAAAGGATACTGTCTCAAAGAGACCTGCCCTGAAACTCCCAAACTTCTTCTCAATCTCCAGGAACCCGTGATCCCCCTTATCTTGCTCTGTTATTTCCCCCCAAAATTATCATCTTATAACTTAATACATAATTTACTTATTTATTATGTATGTATTTATTATGTATATTCTTACAGTGTCTTCCTCTATTCGAATGTAAGCGTCACTCTGCTGAGATTTTTGTCCTTCTTGTCTAGCACAAAGTAGGAAGTCAATAAATTAAATGATTTTGTACTCTTCCAGAATTATTTCATTCTCGTTACTTCTCATAGTCAATAATGACCTGTTTCCAACAATCAACATGGACTCTTTCCATTTTAACTGTCTGTTCTTTAGGGTATTTCCTTTTGCATTTACTTTCTCAATTGTATCACGATTTTAGCCATTTTTTTCTTTTGTTTGTTATGTTTGCCGAGCTAATTTTAAGCACATATATTTAATTTTATCATCTTCTAGTCCTTTAATATCCTTTCTCCATCTTTCATCCTTTCCTAGATATATTTCAATTTCTACAAGATTTTTTTTTCCTCTGTTCCAGTTCCCCAAGATCTTTTTTCTTAACAACTAGCTCCAGAAATCTTGCTTTTCCCTGTAAATATTTAACAAGAAAAATTATAAGACTGGTCTCCACTCTGTCTCCTCTGTCTGCCCAGCAGCCAACCTTGCAGTGCATGATTTGGAGTCATCTTTCACCCAAAATCCTACTAAAATGCAGATCCCCTTTTACTTGAAGCTAATACAAAAATTACTTAGTGTTACAAATCTGCTTATAACGATTTGCTTATTTTTTAATATATTTTTATCTTCTGTTTTAGGAAACTGCACAATACTTGTCTATAGATTTACATGTATTTATTTTCTTTTATCCAATTTTTATTGAAAGTAAGCAATTTTCTAATCTTTTTTTATTAATAATGTAAAATTTTAGGAAACTGCACAATACTTGTCTATACATTTACATGTATTTATGTATTTAATTATTTTCTTTTATCCAATTTTTATTGAAAGTAAACAATTTTCCAATCTTTTTTCATTCATTATGTAAAATTGTTTCATATTCTTATTTTCAACAGGTCATTGCTTTAGTCATGGATATATTTACAGATGTGGACATTTTCAAAGAAATAGTCGAGGCATCAACTCGAGGGGTATCTGTATACATTCTACTTGATGAGTCCAATTTTAATCATTTTCTAAATATGACTGAGAAGCAGGGTTGTCAAGTTCAACGTCTCAGGGTAAGAATTCTATTGTTTTCCTCACGAATTTTGTGTACCATTTTTATCTTAGTCAAATTTAAGGTATGTTAAGGTAGATTCCTCCAAAAGTAAAAAGAAAAAAATGTGTATATATTTGATCACAGAAGGGTCCCCTTATACTTTTTAGAATGTGACTGAAAACACATGTCTTTGGAAGGGTTTTATATTATGCTTTTCTTGATGGTGGAACACTTAAATTTCCGGGTTAACTTTGCTGCGAGTCATATTTAATGATTCAGTTTTGCACACACAACGTTGAAACCACAGACTCAACTGAGTCTATGATTCAGCAGGTGTTGTTCACCAAAATTGTTTGACACAGTGTTTTTAGTTACGTTTGACTTTTTTAAAGGAAGGTAGATTTTAATTTTAGTTATTTTAAAACCATGGTACTAAAACCCAAAATAATTTATGAAAAAGATCCTAAATAATTTATGAAACCATTCTGTGTAAATGTATTGTCTTCTATTGAAACTATGTTAAATATTTATTTTAAGTGACTATTTTCCTTAACTAATTTTTGAGAGATTTTTTGAAATTTTCTTTTCACTAATTTTTTTATGTTATAAAATTTACTTTAAGGAAATTTCCTTTTTTTTGATATTTAAGGTTTTATATTGATATATTTTTTACTTTTTAATATATCCCCTTTCTAGCCATAATTTTTACTTTATATTTACATATAATTCTAGAATATTCGAGTACGGACAGTGAAAGGCCAAGAATATCTTTCAAAAACAGGAGCAAAATTCCATGGAAAAATGGAACAGAAATTTTTGTTAGTTGACTGCCAGAGAGTGATGTATGGTTCATACAGGTAAGATTATTGTGCTTACCTTCAGCATTATCTATCATTTAAATAACTTACTAGTTTTAAATTTTAATGTAATCAGTTTAGCTCTTTCTTAAAAATACAAAAAAACGAACATTTGCATGGAAGTTTGGAGACCTGGGTTTTAGTTATGGCTCTGCCTTTAAAGAACACTAAGACCTTAGGCAAATCACATAACTTCCTTGAGCTGTAGTTTCTTCATCTGGAAAATGAGTGAGAAGGTTGACTAATATATAAGGTTCTCTATAACTCTACAGTGTTAAAAGTGATTTTGTTCCTTATGAAAATACTACGTAGTATGGATTTAATAACAATTGTTCATAAAAATAGAAGCTGTTTTACCACTTGAAGAACCTGCTGAATGAATTTTTCTTAATTTAGTATTATTAAGAATCTGATCAAACCAGAACTGGCAGCCCAGTCCAGTTCAGACAGGCTCCAGCATGTAAGCACTGACCTAATACTCACTTATAAGTCCCCAGCATCGGTCCTGAGATAATAGTGAGGCTGTATAAAGAGGCAGATAAAAATACCAGCAAACAAGTGTGAACTGCTAGGTCATCGAGGCAGGGTAGATTTATTATTAAAGACTGAATAAAGAATCCAGGGAAGGTGTGGTTATAAACAGGACAGTGGGAATGGAAACCTTTATATCTTCTCTTAATAACTTAAGAAGTCTGTGAGAAGGAGGTAACCCATGAAAGTGGATGGCCATTTACTTAATTTTATTGCACTTTAGTTTGTTCAGTTGTAAGATGAGGATAATCAGAAACTACCTCATGTAATTGTTGTGAGGATTAAATGAGTTAATGTATTCCCTAATGTGAGCTATTATTTTACGACTTGTTTTAACTGTTATTTTCTGCTAACTTTCCCTTTACAGGGAACTTTTTTTAAAAAAAAGTGCTGTTTGGAGTTCTAAATGAAAACTTGTTAAGAGCAGAAATTACAACTAGTGCTTAAAATTGAGTCTTTTTAAAGATTCATTACGTATACATATATTTGTTTATTCCGACATGGGTTTAGAGGATTTTTAATTGGAATTTTAATTAAGGTTGAGAATTACTTGACTTATAGAATGGTGTTTATTATTTAAGCTCATCATAATTAATATTTTCTATTTTTATTATTTAACTTGACTTTATGATTATCTTCAACAATAAATTCACCTCAACTTTGTTTTATACCACTAGACATTAATAGGTGCTATATGTTGAAATGACTGTAGCTGAGCTACTTTAGATTCATGGGGGTTAAAACAAAAAACAACAGAAACAACACCACCAACAAAATCTGTATCTTTATATCAGAAGCCAGAGGCAGACTTTAAGTTACTATTTATGGACGTTAATATGGAATTCCTAGGACCATGGATTATAAAAATTCATCAAAACTGTTATCTAGCAACTCTACTGTCTTTGTCATTTCAAGTTCATTTTAAATACACTTCTTCAAAAATTGATTGTCAACCATTGTCATTGTTTGTTTTTCCTGACTAATTAGTGTGTACCTTTCTTATTGCTAAAAATATTCTAACAGGATCTGGTGGAATAATTATGAACCAGTTTGGTTAAAAATGTATTTCCTTTTGGTTAAAAACAGCCTTAGTTGCTCATATTCTAGTATTGCCATTGTTTTTTTCATAAGTAAACTGAAAATGCCTTCTTTAATTCAAAATTCTTTGCTATGAGATGTCATTGGGTTTAAAACTACCAGCATTTCTGAAGAGGCCTAGAATCTATATTTACCAGTCACACATTATATGACAGCTCACTCATCATGATGACGTTTTTATCAGGAAAACACCATAGGAGTTTTGCCATAGCATAATACTAACATTGATGAGATAAAATACTTACATACTTTTTAATCAATATGTGTAAACAATGTTTTCAGTTTGACAACCCCATTTAAAAGTGTCATATGAAAATCTGGAAGATATTTAATAAAGTATTGTTCACAAATAGGACTGACGGAGAAATTTATAAGCTTCTATTTTTCAAATCTAACAATCTCTATAAAAGCTACTTTCAAAACACAAGTTTCACTAAAGTTGGTGTATCTCAGATGCCATTAATTAGACATGAAGATTGTCATATTTGACATCCATGTTATATCCGATATTATACTGTCACTACTTACACTCCATGGACTTTACTTTTTAATTACCAGCCAAGAACTCAAGAGTTTTTAAGCCACTTTTGTGTATGTGAATTCATAACCACACTTCCAGCTTAGTGACTAATATGTGATGGTGTGTGTTTAGAGGGGATAGGAATAGTTAGTCAAATTTTTATCAATGTAAATATCTGCACATATTTTAAAAAATAAAATATAACTAAAAGATGAGCAATACAAAACAGTCGTTCTTGTTCTCCATCTCTAGCTACCCCTGGTTCTGACCTCCAGATGCAGTTATTCAATCCTTTCAGCTAGTTCTTCTGGCACTCACTCCATTTTCTTAAATAATGTGATTAGGCTGCTCTTTCTTGATTTAGCAATTTCAGATACCTTTTGGCTTTTATTATGGTAACTGAGGAATGATCTGCCTACATCTACTTTCCTGTGTTGTTCTTTCTCTCAATATAATTTTATCATGATATTTTGGTTAAATGAGAAGTACAGGTGTACATTATTAAAACTGCATCAAAATTAATCATTGATGATCCATGTAGTGATTTATGATATGTTTCCTTTTTCAAAATAAATTTAATAATGGACATTTTTTAAAATTTTTATTGTCTTTGTTTTCCATTTATCTATTCCTATGTTTTTTCCAGTTGACCACACAGATTTTGCACCACATGCATGACTTTTACAAATACTCAGTTACTACCAATAGTCTGTGATGTCCAATCTGGACTAGCAGGTCGTTAAACCAGGATTACAGCTGTGGTCCTGGTATTTCCCATACCTCTGCGTGGTCTGATCCATAATTTCTTAAACTAAACTTTTCCTCATTTTTGTTTCCAAGTTTCAATTTTTCCTCCAAGTTTGCTAAGTACATTTTAAGTTCAAAAATTTATAATTCTAGGTGATTTATGGCTTAACTTGGGATGGAACTCTAAGCTGAATCATTTTTCCTCCAAATTTGGAAGGGTTGCCCTGTAATCAAAGTTGCTATTGAGAAGTCTCAACAATTATAATTCCCATTTTTTTCATATAACTATTTTATTTTTTTCTTGAAGCTTCTAGGATTTCTCTTCTTTTCCCTGTTAGCTTGTTCTTCTTATTCTAGTTGCTTGAGATATAAAGTTGTGTTGTTGATTTGAGATCTTTCTGGGTTTTTTAATGTATGCATTTACAAATGTAAACTTTCCTCTTAGCAGTGCTTTCAATGCAACACCAAAATTTTGGTATATTGTATTTCATTTTAATTTGTGTCAAGGTGTTTTCTAATTCCCCTTGTAACTTCTTCATTGTCACTATACCATATAGGGGAAAGAGTACAAGTGGGCATACCGAACACCACAAGTTTTCTTATCCTTTTTGCTGGAATCTCATCTTGGTTTTATAATGGCCTGGGTGCTGTAGCTTCTCATCTGGTCTCTAGAGTTTTCATACAGTCCATGTATGGTTGTTAACTTAGTGTCTCTTTGGGAGAAATAGGGCCTGGTGCTTCTTTGTCTGCCATCTTACTGGCATTGTGCCTTGTTGTTGTTTTTTTAAGTATTCTTATTTATGCATTTTCTCTGTTTCTTCCAGGTGCTTTTTGCAGTTTGTTTTGGCCTTTGTTTTTTCACCGGAGCTTTTAAGTTTTATAAGATGTCTTTTAAACTTATATCTGTTGATCCTTTGCTACTTGTCAATATTTAAGAATGAGGGACTGTAAAGCTGCTTAGAGACTGGGTGGGAAATGCATATCAATAGTTAAGCTTAAAGCAGAGTGATCAGTTGGGGTCCTGGTAATTTTACAGGAGGATCCCCAAATGTCAGTTTAAATAGCTCTTTTATCTGGAAATGTTCAGTGTTTCAAGAGAGTAATCTCGTCCCCTGACAGACTGGTAGTTGGGGACAGAATTTGGAGGTAATATGATCCTGACTACAGACAAGTATTCTAGAAGCAGAATTGAGAAGGGGTCTGATAATTCTCATTTTCAGCTTCAGCTTCGTCCCAGCCTTGTACTGTTGAAAGTTCCTGAGTTCAGAACTTCTCTGGATAGAGTTCTGCTGAAATAAACTTTAGATTTCCTGAAAGGGACAGGAAGGAATGCCGCATAGAAAAGGCAAGGAAAGGGAACCTACAGGCCCAACCACTCTACATAAGGATTTTCAGTCAATCTCCCTGTTTCTCTTTTCATGGCCTTAGTAAACCACCATCCACAATATCTTTTGCTTCCAATGTTGAATCCATAAAGATTCTGCTGGGCCCAAGTGACTTATTCTCATGGATACTTAACTCATACAAATTTGCTCTGAGTCTACCACCATTTTCTACCAGATTTCTCTCTTCTAAAAATGTGTTCAATTCTTTCACCTGCTAGTTTTGTTTTTCCTTTGCTGTCTTTTAAGAAGTGTATAGGGAAGAAAAATAAACATGCACAATAATCCAGATTTCATTTAAACCTTTGAAAGTTCCCACCGACATAAACATCTCTACCTTTTTTTCTTCTTTGACTTTGAAAATAATTATTTATTTATATTGTCATTTGCTTATTCACAACAAATATTTTTAATGGTCTACAATTTGCCAAGCATACAAATAGCCCCTGGGAAGATAATCCTAAACAAGGTTTACAAGGTCCCTTCGCTGAGAGAATTTTTATATTAATGAACAGGGGAGACAGATGATTAATGAAGGGAAGACAAACTAGAAAATATCAGATAGTAGTAAGGGGTATTAAAGGAATTAGACCTGGGAAATATGATAAAGCATGATCAGGTCACTCTGAGTGAGTGTTCACAGTGTCCTCTACGAGGAGGTCATCCAGGGTTGGCCAGAGGGAATGAAAGTATTGCAGAGGGAACAGTAAGTGCAAAAATCCTGGGGCACCTATCTGGGGGACAGAAAGAAGGTCAATGTGGTAGGAGCATATTAGGCAAGGGGAGAGCTATCTATAGTAGAACTGGAGAGCAGGTAGAGAAAGAATTCTCTTAGGAGTTTGAATTTTATTTTAATGGAAAATTCTGTATAGGAGTGTGAGCTGACCCAGTTTATATTTTGAAAAGATCACTCCTGGTGTGTTGTTTGAAAAGTAAGCAAATGAGGAGGCTAAGAGTCAAATTAGCTAATGATGCCTCAGACTAGAGGGATAGCAAGATAGGAGAGATTCGTGAGAGGTTTTGGAATCACAGCAGGATTTGTTGATTACTGTTGGTTCTAGGAAAAAGCCTTCAGAGATAACTCCTTGTTTTCCATCTTCATCAACTGAGAAGATGGTTGAGCTACTGATTTAAGTAAGTAGGACAAGGGAAGAAACAGGTTGTGGAAAGGGGAATTGGGAAAGTGTTGGATGAAGACTTATTAATTGGACATATTAGGTTTGTGAGGCTCATTAAAATTGCAGGAAGAGATTAACATTTCTTTTCAGTCAGCCTGGTGACCCACATGTGTTCACATAAACAGCACCTAGTAAATATTCTTCTCATATCATGTATTCAGTAGGCATACTAAGTAAAACTAAAAATGTGAGAATAATAAGATTATTAAACTGCATGCTGCTGTTTGTGATACTTTATGTATTTTAAATTGTCACTCTGCACATCTTTTTAATCTTTTTATCTGCATTTGGTATTGTCTCCCCTTTATGAAGAATGAGATCCTTCAATGTGAAGAGTGTCTGTTTCCTTTTTCTCTTGTATTCACTTCCATTTTGTCATAAACATTATGTGTAGCATATTAGCAATTCATTCCTTTTTCAGCTCAGTGACTTGGTGTGTTACGTCATCAAGGTTTTGAAATCAGATTTAAAGTTTGATATGAAATTTTAAGAGAACTGTTGCTTCTAAACTCTAGGAAAGGAATTGGAAGTTCCATAAAATGTCAAAGTCATTACAAACTTTAATTTCTTAGAAATTGTGTTCTATATTAAAAGATCCTGATTGACATTTTGACTGGCATGGTTTATGAGGACTGCATTTACCAATCCTGTGCACACTGAGTAATAGTGAATATACCCTTTAGTGATTGAGGCTGCTGCCCACAATCCTCTGTTTAAAGCTCTAGGCATCCTAAATTACACTTACTGACTGAGCCATGGACAACAGTCTGAAGGCATCGAGACTCTTAAAATACATGGATTAGTACAGACCTGTCTTGCACTATAACATGGTAGAACTGTAAGGGATTGTAGCTATTACACTCTCCATATTCCCACTTTAGACACAAGGAAAGTGAGACCCAAGCTTATGGGGCTACAGCTCAGCAGAAGCCAGGCCTCTCAACTTATCCTCCAATACTGGCTTTCCTATACCCTGCCAAAATGGTATACATGAAATATAACATCATTTTTTACTTCACAAAATCTTAGTAGGCACAGATACAAAATTCACCACAAGCTTTTCTTTGGACCTCTGGAAAGTAGAATAAGAAATTGTGGGTTGATTCGAAACTAGAACTTGAGATGCTTTTTTATTTAAAATATCAATATGAGAATGGGAAGACATGCATTGCAAGCATGCAGTGATTGAAAATAAATTGTGGTAAGCAAAACAAACTGAAACACCCTTTGTCAGCATTAAATGACCTGTTTTTGGTAGAACTGTATATTATCAGTCTTTTAGCAAAATTTAAATTTTTCATTTTTCTTTTTCCAGCTACATGTGGTCATTTGAAAAAGCTCACCTCAGCATGGTTCAGGTAATCACAGGACAGCTTGTTGAATCATTTGATGAAGAGTTTAGAACTCTCTATGCCAGATCCTGTGTCCCCAGTTCATTTGCTCAGGAAGGACCAGCAAGGGTGAAGAATGGCAAAGCATTCTGGGAGAATGGCACTTACCAGCATTCAGTTTCTTCATTGGCTTCCGTTTCCAGCCAAAGAAACCTTTTTGGTAAACAAGACAAAATTCATAAACTAGATTCTAGTTACTTCAAAAACAGAGGGATGTATACTCTCAATGAACATGATAAGTACAGCATAAGAAATCATGGATACAAACCTCACTTTGTCCCAAACTTTAATGGTCCAAATACAATCCGTCAGTTTCAACCCAGTCAGATAAATGAAAATTGGAAAAGGCATAGTTATGCGGGGGAACAGCCGGAAACAACACCATACCTACTCCTTAACAGGGCTCTGAATCGAACCAGTAATACACCTGGTAATTGGAAGAGGCCTTCAGATAGTCTCAGTGTGGCGTCCTCATCACGGGTAGGCTATGCAAGCCACCATAACACACCTGCCCAGAGTTTTGCCGATCGGCTTGCCCAGAGAAAAACAACAAATCTTGCAGACAGGAATTCAAATGTGCGGAGGTCTTTTAATGGGACAGATAATCATATTCGCTTCTTGCAACAACGAATGCCAACCCTTGAGCATACCACAAAGTCATTCCTACGTAACTGGAGAATTGAATCCTACTTAAATGATCATTCAGAAGCTACACCTGATTCAAACGGATCCGCTTTAGGTGACCGATTTGAGGGCTATGATACTGAGAATTTGAAAGCCAGTGCCCTTTATACTCATTCTAGGCTTCGTTCCTCTTTTGTATTTAAACCAACTTTACCTGAGCAGCAGGAAGTTAACAGCTGTACGACTGGTTCCTCAAATTCAACTATTATTGATTCCCAGGGAAGTGACACACCTAAAGAGGTCCCAGACACCCCTACAAGTATACAGCATTTGACAGACAAACCATTGCCAGAATCAATCCCTGAGTTCCCATCACAGTCAGAGGCACCAAAAAAGCACAACTTGCAGTTTCCCAAAAACCACTCAACAGTCTTAAACCAAACTACAAATGGTCATACAGAATCAAACAACTATATATACACAACCTTGTGTGTAAATAAGCAGACAGAAAATCTGAAGAATCAACAAAATGAGAATCTGCTTAAAAGGCGAAGTTTCCCATTCTTTGACCACACAAAAGCCCATTTAGATCATGGAAATAGTAAGCATTATGTATATAGTACACTTACCAGGAATCGAGTTAGACAACCAGAAAAACCCAAAGAGGATTTGCTAAAAAGTTCTAAAAGCATGCACAATGTGACTCATCACTTGGAGGAGGGGGAGGCTATCAAGAGAGACCCTCCAAGTGGCACTACTACCAAATCAATTTCTATTGCTGCTTTACTTGATGTGAATAAAGAGGAACCCAACAAAGAACATAGCCCAAAGAAGGAAGTTAAGGTGTCCCCAAGTTTTTTGAAAAAAGGATCTCAGAAATTAAGGTCATTACTTAGCCTTACTCCAGAAAAGAAAGAGAATCTATCCAAAAATAAAGCACCCGCCTTTTATAGAATGTGTAGTAGCTCTGACACTTTAGTTTCTGAGGATGAAGAGAATCAAAAGCCAAAGAAATCAGAAACAAAAGTTGATTCATCTCCTAGAAGAAAACGTTCTTCCTCATCAAACTCTCAAGGGAGCCTCCACAAGAGTAAGGAAGATGTAACAGTTAGCTCATCTCAGGGGATAAGTGCTCCAACAGATGGAATTAATAAAATAATACCTTCTCCTGGTCCAGTTGAAGGCAAATTCTTGGAAAGGTCAGGGGATGCCTCTGCCCCAAGGTTTAATACAGAACAAATTCAATACCGAGATTCCAAGGAGATTAATGCAGTTGTTACTCCTGAAAGAAGACCAACTTCTCCTCCAAGGCCAAAGCCTAGCGAGCTTCTAAGATCTCATTCAACCGACCGGCGTGTTTACAGTCGTTTTGAGCCATTTTGTAAGATCGAGAGCTCTGTTCAGCCAACAAGCAACATGCCAAATACCAGCATAAACCGTCCAGAAATGAAATCCACAACTATGGGCAACACTTATGGAAGATCCAGCCCAATGCTCAATTACAACACTGGTGTTTATCACTCATACCAACCAAATGAAAACAAGTTTCGAGGATTCATGCAAAAGTTTGGAAACTTCATACACAAAAATAAGTGAAATATCATTTCAAACAGCTATTAAGTTGCAAGATGAATGTAGCTATAAATATTTGTCCAAAGAACATTATGGACAGTTTTTATAGATAGAAATCGATAGATTTCTGCAGAGGTAGAATTATGGATATGATGTATATGTTCACCAGAGTGTTAATGTACAGTAAAGTTATTCTATGGGATAGTTGTGCTTAATTACACTATAGATTGTCTTTCTCTGTAAACATCTGATTTTTAAATGGTAATGGTAAAAAAAAACAGATATATTGTTTACTTCAGATTGAAGATCTTCTTAAGTCTTAATTAGAAACTGTAGTGTAGAGATGATATATGGATTTTAACCATTCATTTTTACGTCATTCAATTTTAAATAATTCACAAAAGAAAGTTTTAAAGCTCCCATTATAACAAAGGAAATTCTCATGTACTGCAACATGGGACTTTATTGTTTTGGGAAGCTGAGTATAATTAATTGGAAATTGTGTACACTTCCTAATAAATTAACAGCATAAAAATAAAGCTTAGAACAGTCATTTATTACAAGAAAGGTAGCCAATTATATTCACTGATATTTGATTTTTTTAAAAAAACTTTAGAATATGTATTTTCTTATAGTCAGTTAAAGAATTCAGTTGCAATAAGAGAAATGTTCATTGTTAGTGGGTTAATTTTTAGAGTTATCTAGAAATCGTGTGATCTCTATAGGTTACTGTCTGATCACTAAAAAGCATTAGAATTGGGGCTCAGTGGGTAGAAGAGATTATTCATTTTGCTCTTAGCAAAATTCACTTCTGTAGTTCTGGACCATAGTTCTTTACCCACATTCCAAAATCGAGAACCCACAGTTAAACAAACTAGATTGACTTTATTATCACCCATTCTTTGTTAGTATTAGATGGGGAGTCTTTCAGAACTAAGAGGGTAATTAGCTAATTGTCATTAGGCAGCTCTGAAATGAAAAACCCTGAAATATAGTGCAATGTAACTTTACAGTTGAAATTATATAGAGACTAGAAGTTTAATCATGTTTAATTACAAACAAAAGCCTGTTGCCTTTTTGTACAACTTCTGTAGTTTCTGAAAATATACATAGCTTATAGAAACAACCTTTTACATAGTTTCTGACCTCTTCCTCCTAAGTGGAATTGGGGAGCACAGGATGTTTTATTTCATCCCCACCTGACAGGTAATTTAGGCTTTTGCACAGCAGATTTATTGTCTTTTGCCTTTTTTCTTTGATTGTTCTTCTGTTTGTTTGTTTGTTTGTTTTTTCCCCTCCAGGAATACCTGTATGTCTTAATCTGTACATAGTAACTTTCCTAAATTTCTGTGTCTGAGAAATTCCCCAGGGTTAAGACTGAGCAAGCACATAATCTTAGAGTACTTCAAAAAGTTTGTGGAAAGATTCATGTTCTCTGTCAATTCTATTTTTCCACAAACTTTTTGAAGTACCCTTGTACTTCAAAAAATTAACTAAGTGTTTAATTTTTAAACAGACCGTAGCAAAGTTTGTGGATGTAATAGTTTCAAGCAATATACTTTCTCTCTTTTTCTCCCCACATTCATATTGGTGGAAAGATGTTACTTAGGTATACTTTGATATTAAAATTTGCTAACACAATTTTCACTCTCTATGTAGTGCATTAGTTTGTTAACAGAAACTCAATCACCCTGTTTCCTGACACACTGATATCCCTCTCTTTCAATGATTGGGATTAGCTGCAGGTCTAACATGGTGCATTGAGAATTGGGTATATGTTGTCAGTCTACACTTGTGGAAGCAAGTATCATGTTTAATCAAGATGATGTCTAGTTTAATCTAGATAAAAATGAAAAAGGTTGAATTCTGGCTGCAACTTAAACTTTAAGATCTGTCCAGTTAGTCAATTATTATTCTACAGATATTTGTGTTCTGTGAATATCTGTTCATTGTTAATGTGCCTGTGGCTAAGGGCTACAAAGTAGAATCATTGTCTCACATTAACTAGGTGGGTGACTTACATGAGATGCTGTTTAAAAAACTTTATCATAGTATTCAGTTTGGTTTTGGAATATTTAAAACAAAAGGATGAAATGATAAACCAAAGAGTCAGCTTGTCAACTTTTTTTATATGCATATGATGTTACAAAGAAATATTCTTCCAAATTAACTTCTGTTTTTAGATCAATAAATGAATATTAAATAATTTTGTACAAAAATATATTGTAAGTTGTGTTTTTTAAAAATTTTTGTGCCCTAGTTTTGTCCATTCAAATTCACTCTTTCACTTAGTTATTATAATCTGAAATTTAGATTTTTTTACACATCTTTAAGTATTTCTTCATGAACTTTGAAAATACAACGGCAGAATGTCTCCTGTAAAATCTCCATGGCGCACAGAGACAGTCAGGTGTCAGGAGTGACAACAGGGAGCTCCTTCACTGAGAAACTCAGGACGCTCAACCTCCTGCTTTCAGTAGCATCCCCTCTACTAACGTTGGAAGATTATAGGAACAACAGCAGACTCTGTTTTTAACTTAGGTAAAGGTTTTAAATTCTTACCACTTCTCTCCAGTGAAATCAAAGCTTGACAAAGAGATTAATATCCAGATGCTGGGAATTAAAGTTTAAGTATTTGAGAGTAAAGTATATTTTACAATGTCATCTAGCTTAAAATATTTTTGTATGAACTAAGAGACATATAAACTAGGCGTCAGAGACTGGCGGGAGTAGAGCAACCTAGAGGTAGAGCGTGCAGCAGCGGGGGCTGCTCTCAGCCCCACCTCGACTGCACGTGTCCTGTTACAGCTGCTCTGTGACATGCATGGAGTAAACACTACTCTGTCAATCAAAATGACAGAACTCATTTCTTCTTATTGGAATTCTAAGCACAGTAGTTGAAGAGATTGTAAGATTTCTTAGTGCTTAATGACCCTAGAAAGTTATTTTAAAATGATCCTTATATCAAGGAATCATAAGAATGTTTGGGATTCTGACAGACCGTCTACCACGATAACACACCTCAGTTTGGTTAATGGAAAAATATATGTTTAAAGTGTGGCAATCAGGCTTGATTATTACCCATACTACATTATAGATTTTAGATGACTTACAAACTTTTCCATATTAGGCTTCATATTGACTCATCCGAATTCATGCAAGATTGTTTTTTTTTCCCCCCATAGTATTACTCTATATATAATCATCAAAAACTGTTTATAGGTCAAATTTGGAGTGCTTACCCAATTCTTTTTCTTTTCTACACTTGAAAATTACCTCGTCCAGTATCTCCCAGTGCCAGAGTAATAAATTGAAAAACTAAGATGAGTTGGGATTAAAATTCAACATATATAATGTTAAATTACTCACATATATCAAGCACTGTCTTCAACATTATGTGGCATGGGCCTTACGGACCTTAAAATATATCTGTGGAAATGATGTAAACATGTGCAAACAATTAAAGAAGGTTAGAGACTGTAACAATGTATAAATTTATATATTCATTTTTTATCAAGACTTTTGAGTCTTAAATGTAGTAGTGTGGGTGAAACTCATTAAAAATCAAAAAACTTCTATTTTCCACTATTTAGATGTCTATATGGCTTGTTGATATCAAGAATTTAGCAGTACTCAGTTTATCATTATTCAATATATTTATTTGATTGGGTGAAAAAGGTTTGAGGCTCTAAGTAAGTCAGAGGTGACGATAAAAACAGGCAGTTTAGTGGGACTGCTTGGTATTCAAATTTATCATTAAGCTGAATGCTGCGATATAAAAAGTGTTTATTATTTGTAGATGGCACCATCTCAGGAGACCTAGCTTGTGCCATAGAAGATAAAATGACCTTCATAAGTGGAGGTGTATTTCAAAGTGCAGAATCACATTCAGTTTTTAAAAATCAGAAAAAGTCTATACAAATAAAAGCTAAAGAGTGACATGGGATCCCTGGAGAATCTATAAATTTAGAAGTTTCTCTGTAGTTGCAAAGCTAAAGAATAATCATAATATAATACTAGAAAGAATAATCATAATATAATACTAGAAAGCTGCAGATGATTATATATGGAGCAAAGCATAGGAAAGAATAAGAGTGTACATTCAGGAAGGTTCTCTGTTTATACTAGGGCCAATTTTAAACAATGGATACAACTTAATCACCTGGGACATTGTTTTATTCAAGTAATGTTCCATTCAAATACAGAGTTGGGAAAATAATTTCATGATGTCATATAGTGTCTTTCCTAGCTTTATTCATCCATTTAGCCCAATCCCAGGAGACTTCTACAGCAGACTTTATGACAAGGGCCATGTGGCAAAATTAGAGCAACATCAAGGAGGTGTTTAAAAGTCTGGGAGCCTTATGAGGAGGTTAGTATTTGATACAGATTACAGAAAGTTCTTAGAATGGCCTTTGGACAGGAGGGAGACTAATACATAAGAATTATTCTATTGTATAGAACAGTGTTTGCCATTACTTTTTAGCAAAGACTGGAATAAAGTGGTTCATTACTAGCGGTTTTTCTTTTTTTAAAAACATAAAACAATACAAGAGAATAGAATAGAAAATATCAAAGTGTATCACAAATAGCAAGAACAAGTATTTGATGTCACTTCAATCATTCATATTTATGTAGACACTGATCATGATAGAAAATGTATTTCTTTATTGTAGATAATTTCAAACATAAAATTGGACAGATATTTTAATGAGTGTCCATTATTCATCACCTGTACTAAACACCTGTGAATAAACCTGCCATGTCCACAATCTTAACTACTCCACCGTTTCATATTTTATAGCAAATCTCAGAGGTCACATCTGTGTTTTCATTAATGTTTTCTAAAATAACTACAATACCATTCAATTATTTCTTAGTATCATCACAGATCCCAAAATGGGTTTCTTTGTTTGGTTCATGGTCATCATCTACATTTCGTTCAGAAGGGGTGTCCCTCATATTATACATGAGGGATTGACTTGATAGTAGATGTAAAATGGGACAGAGATTTTATCTGCACTAGTTTGTCTTATTAGGACAAGTATTATTTGCCTCAGTGCCAATGTATATTATTTTTAATGATATTTGAAATTAGATTAAAAAATGTATACCTTATATCATTGTAGATCACTAAAGTAAAATTTAATTTGCCATATGAGAATGAATTCCCTCTTTTTCCCTGTAAGTTTTACTATATTCAGTGACAAGAGAGCTCATTTGCTGTTGCTCCGGAGCTCTGTGTTTAAAAACATTTTGATTTGGCTACCTTACAGAAAGAAAGACATCATCAAATACCCTGGACTTCAGATGTGAATTCTGAAATTCAAAGATAATTTTAATAAGTTTGGATAGAAGACAGGTAGGTGCTCCTCACAAGAACCTCATGATCATAAATAACATCTTAACTCTTTTTAGCCTATGAAACTAGCCCGCTCCTCACTTCTTACATTAATGTCACATAATCACAGTAAAGCGATATTGGGTAATTGTGTTGACACCATTCTAGGACATCACTTTAGAAATGTATTTTTAAAACATTCTATTCATTTATATATTCTCTTTGGATTAAATTTAATAAGTAATGAATTATGAGATATAGTTGAATACATCAACTATTTAGAGTCAGGTCAAAAATTCAAATAAAAATTGAAAGGTAATCAGGATTGGTAATACTGTGCTTTTTTAAGTACAGAGAGAGAATACCAGGGACTTGTGGAGTGTGAGGTTTCTTTTTTCATAAAGCATCCTGAGTGAACAAGTACTAGCTTATTGAGACCAATTAATAAATTCAGATTTTACCAGTATTAATTATTCATTCAAAAATGTCTGCCCCACAAGATAGGAGATCCATAATAAGGGTAGTTGCATAATAGATCAAGACTAAGTATAATAGTGTCAGTAAGTCGTGTTTACTTAGTGCTTATAAAGTGCTAGGAATTTTAAATGCACTGTCCCAATTAACCCGCATAGAAAGTTTATTGGCTCAGTCTTACTAACATCTCCGTTCACCCACTGAGGAAACTGAAGCTTATAGAACTTCCTTAATGATATCACAGGACAACGAGGTAGTAAATGGTAGAATCAAAATGCGAACTGAGACAATCAGCTTTTAAAGCCCATACAAGAAAAACTGACTCATCTTTCATTGGATTAATTGACTGTGGTTCAAAACACATTACACGCATTAGTGTCTTAACCACAAAGTCTGTTCAGACCAGATTTATTATCATAAATTAGAATAGCAAATAATATTTACCTGTCTATCTCACCAAAATTAATTTAAGGCACTTAGAATATAAATTATAGATATCGTTCCTAGCACAATGTTCTGCATACACTAAATGTTTAATAAGTATGAGAGACAGAGCTTGGATGCTGAGATTGTATCTGGAAAGAAGGTAATGATAAAAACTGTGTTCAGACTCTTTCTAATGTTCCCAATATTATATCTTATCCTTTCTTTTTCTTGGAAATTGCAAGTGCTTTCCGTATCTAGTCCTCTTACTATCTACTTTTTCCTCAAAAAAAAAAAAAAAACTTTTTCCACTACACAATGGTCTTCTCTTTGTCTTTGCTAAAATCAATGCAAATCAAACATTGTAAGTGAACAGGTTTGCTCTAGTTTAACATAAGAAACAATGTGACACAAATTTAATTCCCCTGTGTCTGTCAAACAAAATCGAACTTCTTTCCTTATACATTTCCACAGTTAAATGTTTTATTCAAGATAATGCTTTCTCATTTATTACCTATAGCCAGAAACAAAAATACCCTTTTAGGATTCAGTACCTATCTTCAAAGAGTTTACATTATATTGGGCCACACAGAATGATTGATGTAAATAAATAGCTACTGTAAAAGACCAGAAGTATAAGAGGCACGCACACATGATACTAAGAAGACTCAGGAAGGAAAAATCATAACCATATGAAAATTCATATGCTTTATTTCCTATTTTAGAAAAGGGGCTTATTTTGAAAGCAAGCATGGTCCAGAAAATGCTTCAAAGACACCCAAAAGTAAAAAAGATGGTTTAGGAATATCTGATTTACTTTCATTTTTAAGCAAGAAATTTACCCTGTAAAATTTTCTAATGTCTCCCCTATTGCTACCTAAAGCTAAAAAACAAAAAGCCTTACTACCTTTTCCTTCTTCACTTAAGGTAAATACTAGTCTTTAAAGAAAGCAGTGCTCTTCCAAGCTATGTCATTTACCTTTACTGCCAAATCACAAAAATGGACATACTGTGATCCAACACTGCAATAACTGGACAATAAAGCCTTGCAGAATGGGAAGCCATGACACAAATGCAGATCAAGCAAAGATCCTAATTCCACTGACAATGTGAACTGCATGCATACTAAATTATGAGTTTGCTAGTTCCTGTCAAGTATAATCATAATACTAGTTATTAATTGGCCAATGTGGCCCAGTCTATGCATCTCTGCAAAGATTTAAAAACACATGTCACTTCATCCTTTATATCCCTGGTTATGTGCCCCAACATCCTGCAAAATAGCATCCATAAATATTAGCACTATGCCACTATAGCACAAAAAGAACAAAAAAAAGTGTATACAATTGTTTTATACCAATATATCTAAAATTTAAAAATTGTCAAGGAGCAAGTTAAAATAACATTATAAATGCATTTCAATGTGGATCTTAAATATTACTTATTAATATGTTGCTCTGAGAGAATGATTCTGACAATGCATTTATTTTTTTCATTCATTTAATGAATCTTGTTGCCACTATTTCTGGCTTCTGCAACTAGGAAGGGATTTTCTTTTTCTCTTTACTTGCAATTAACTGATGTATAATTGTGAATAATCATTTGTAATTACTTCTTGGGCATGGTTCCATACCTTTCATCTAATTCCAAATGCCTAGCATATGTGCTGTGCTTCTGAAGTTAGGTTAGAAGTGGAAGTGTTTATAACATGGGGGTTGGCAACCATTCTACTTGCAATAGGACCAGAACTTCACTGTGCCATGCAGATGTCAGCAAAACAAAATGCTCTCCTTTTAAATTCAGCAGCACATTATTTTACAGAAGTGGTAGCAATCACCTTCTGCCAAACTTTTCTGCAATGGTCAAGATAGAAGATATGACTAAAGAGTCACTAAAATGTGTTTTATTTTCCATGTGTGAGATTCACTGATTTCACAGCAACCAGCACTATAGCAACAGTGTATAGCTCTTAATGCTATCTTGGATCAATCAGACCTGGATTTTATCTGTTTCACCACTTATTTTTAGGATAAACTTGGATAAGGTACAGAATGCTCTGAGCTTTAGCTTCATCATCTGTAAATGGAGTTAGTGGAGTTTTCTATAAAGGGTCAAATAGTAAATATTTTAGGCTTTGAAAGCCATAGGATCTTTGTTGCAGGTCAGCTCTGTCTTTTAATGCAAAATCAGTCATAGATAATATGGAAACAAGTAGATGTGGCTATGTTCTAATAAAACTTTATTCATGGATGCTGAAATTCAAATTTCATATAATTTCGCATATCACAAAATATTGTGGTTTTTTGATTTTGTTTCAACCACTTTAAAATCTGAAAACTATTCCCAGTTCATGGACCATACAAAAACAGGTGGCAGGCCAGACCAATGAGCCATAACTTACCAAATGCTGATCTATAATATGGTCATAATAATATAGCTCCCTTATGGAGTTCTGACAAAGAATGAGAGAAGTAGTGCAGGTAAAGTTCTTAGCATTTTTTTGGGGGGGGGGCCTCTACAATTTAGGTAAATGTAGTTTTTACAGTCTAGTCATCCTAAAAGTCAATATATATTTTTTCATTTTAAATTTATTTACTTATTTGTTTGTTTGTTTGTTCGATGGCTAGTCAGTAAGGAGATCTGAGTCCTTGACCTAGATGTTATCAGCATCATGATCTAACAAAGTGAGCTAACCACCCAGCACTAATATACATTTTTCAATCATGTTGTTATTCGGAACATTTTTGCGTACCTTTTTGGGAAGTGTTTTAAGAGACTGCATTTGACTCTCCTTCTCACTGAGAACTTGTCAGAATGAGCCAGTAGCAAAGAGAAGCTTGAATGCAACAGGTGAAATCAAATGATTTAGCTTTGTAGTAAGGCCGTCGGTGCCACAGGACTTGGGTAATTCAAAGTTTCAGACTGGCCAGCAACAATGCCAAAAGCAGTCTAATTTAGTGGGTTGAACAAGGCAGCAGAAGTCACTCACATCAAGACACGTTTAAGTCATTAAGTCATCAATACAAAATATCTTCGGGATGAATATGTTCAGAATTAGTCAGTGAACAATTTCTACTCCATTGCTTCCTTCCGCTAGGTTGCTCTGACCAGGGTTCATAGCTACCTCATGGTCGGCACACAGATGGTGTGATGAGGGCTGGCATGGTCCAAGGAAGACATGGTCAAGCTGGACTAGTGGATGTCATTGCAGTTCTCTGATTACTTGTCCCCTGGCAAGAAGAACTGCCTGAGCAGATGTGCCATTATTAGTAAAGCAATACTAATTTCAAAAGAAAGACATTTTTAATAAATAATTTTTAAAAGCACACTCAACTTTCCACTAAGCATGATAGAAGAGAGATTGAATATTACCTTTCTATTCTCTTTTTCTGAAATTAAATTATGAAACTGCTGTCATAGGAAGAAGAGGCAGTCAAAGAGTATGCATCAAAACTTGTAGAAAATAAAGTATTAGACAGGTATATCAGCTCGCTAATTAATAGAGCTTTGTTATTTTTCTGCATTTGTGATACTTGTGGTACTTGTTGATTTTTTTTAATTTGCTGAGTTTTTTTTTCTAATTCCTAATAAATATGCACTTTCATCCCTTATTTTTATTCATACTTTTATAATCTTTCCCTTTAAGGACAATTCCCCAAACTGAACATGTTTTAGGTACTACAACCTGTGGATCAGCCTGAGTCCAAGGTTTGGGGTCTCTTTTTTGACATGCAGTTCTTCCCAGTTCTATCCTGCTTCTCTGATAAATAGAGAACTTGGGGGATCAAGTCACTCTATTGCAAAGTCTTTGCATGTTATTTTTTCTACAATAAAAGTTTTTCTCATTCTGTGTGTTGTTAGTGGTATGTATGTCTGTGTCACCAGTTCATGTGTTCTTTGGCTTAGTCAGAAATGATATGGAAATGGGCAATTTCAAGACTGTATATGGATAATATTTTGCTAGCTATGGCCATAGGCACGAGATCTCTCAATATACCACTAAAAAATTATTATATGAGAATAATAACAGTTCCCATTCCACAGAGTTGTGTTGAGCATTAATTGAAGTTATAAAAATAAAAGACTTCAAACAGTTTCTGGGTTATGTGAAATTTTGAGCAAAATGTTAAGCAATATGTTTATGAACATCACATTTATTGAACAGATTTATGAAAGGCAGGAATTGATTTCTCATTGTTTAAGTATTTATAGTACTGAAAAATCTTCATCATAGAGATCATTTTATAGAAGAGAAAAACAAAAGAAAGAATAAAATAAGTTGGAGCTCTGTTTGATGAAAGAGGAATATGCTCAAAAAGTGATGTGTGACACTAAAGTAGTCTATCACCTGGTTCTGAAGGCAATGCCACCCTTTATCAAGTGGGCACTAAATACATTTGATACAGTAATGCCTTCTGGTGTGAAACACACTTCACCAATTAAGACATGCATAGATTAATAGTGAAGGGATGGAAAAAGACATGCAAATGGAAACCAAAAACAAGCAGGAGTTGTCATACTTGGGTAAAACAGACTTCAAACCAAGAACAACAAAAAGAGCCAAAGAAGAACACTATGTAATCATAAAAGGATCAATGAAGCAGGAAGATATAACAAAAATACATATACACCCCAAATTGGAGCACCCAGATGTATAAAGCAACTGTTACTGGATCTAAGAGAAGAAATAGACCCCAACACAATAATAGTTGCAGACTTTAACATGCCACTCTCAGCACAGGACAGATCATATAGACAAAGAATTACCAGGGAAATATTTGATTTAAACAGCACTTTAGACCAAATGGACTTAGACATATACAAAACATTTAATCCAACAACTGCAGAATATACATTCTTCTCATCAGCACATGAATCATTTGCAAGATAGACCACATGTTAAGCCACATTTAAGTCTCAACCAATTTAAAAAGAATGAAATCACATCAAGTATATTTTCATACCAAAATGAAATATAATTAGAAATTAACAACAAATAAAACTTTGGATGTATACAAATTAATGGAAATTAAACAATATGCTCTTGAACAACCAATGGGTCAAAGAAGAAATAAAGCAAGAAAAAATGCTCAACGTCATTTAAAATCAGGAAAATGCAAATCAAAGCCACAGAGATATCATCTCACCCCAGTTAGACTGGGTATTATCAAAAAGACAGAGAATGAATAACAAATGCTGGTGAGGATGCAGCAAAAGGGAAACCCTCCTACACTGTTGGTAGGACTATAAACTGGTGCAGCCATTATGGAAAATGGTATGGAGCTTCCTCAAACAACTACAGACAGAACTGCCATATGATTCAGCAACTCCAATGCTGAGTATATACTCAAAGGAATAGAAGTGATCATGTCGAAGTGATATCTGTACTCCTATGTTTATTGCAATCTATTTACAATAGCCAAGAGTTAGAGCCAACCTAAATGTTCACCGTCGGATGCCTGGATAAAAAAAAAAAAGTGGTATATTTACACAATGGAATACCACTGTGCCATAAAAAAAAAATGAAATACTGCCATTCACAGCAACAGAGATGAATTTAGAGAAAAATTATGTACAGTGAAATAAGCCAAGCACAGAAAGTGAAATATTGCATGTCCTCACTCATAAGTGGGAGCTAAAAAATAAACAAATAAATAAATAAAAGAAAGATACAACAATCACAATAATACATTGAACTTCCAAAAGAAGAGGACAGAACTGAGGTTACCAGAGTGAGGAAAGGGGGGAGGGGACAGGTGTAAGGGAGGAATTGGTAACAGGCCACAAGAATCAGTTACATTGTATAATGTTGAATATAATAATTATCTTGATTTGAGCATCACATATTGCACATGGGTACTCATATTTAATGCTATACTCCAGAGATATGTACAATCAACTATGCTTCATTAAAAAAATAAAACAATAAATTTAAAAAAATTTATTATGAAAATTTTCAGTCATCCATAAAAATTGAAGAAAGGCAGAATGAATACCCACAGTTTATCGGTTGTTAACATCTTATATATTTGCTTTATTTGCATATGAATGTATGCATATTCTTTTAGATCATTTGAAAGTAAGTTGCCAAATCCAAGACAGTAGAAACCAAATACTTCAGGAGGCTTCTCTTAAGAATAAGACATTCTTTAATCAGACTCCAATGATGTCACTGCACTAAAGAAAATTAACAATATTCCATAATACCTTTCAATGTATACTCCACATTTGTGTTTCTCCAATTGTTCAAGAAAGTTGCTAAGAGATATTTTTTGAAGTAGAATCCAACCAAAGTGTATGCTTTTCTTTGGATGTTATATAAATTTATTCTCTTTAAATGTAGAACAGTCTCCCAAATTTTCCTTCCCAACCCTTCATTTATGACATTAACTGTTTGAGAGTCTAGACCAGACTCTCAAACTTATATGAATACTCACTTGCTAGAAAAAAATTCCTTGAAACAAATGAAAATACAAGCACAACTTACCAAAACTTATGGGGTGCTGCAAAAGCAGTACTAAGAGGAAAGTTTATTTCAATAAGTTCTTACAACAAAAGAATAGAAAGACTCCAAATAAACAACCTAATGTTACATCTCAAAGAACTAGAAAAACAAGAACAATCTAATCCCAAACCTAGTAGATGGAAAGAAATAATTAACATTAGAGTAGAACTAAATAAAATAGAGACCAAAAGAAAGATACAAAATATCAACAAAACATAAAGCTGTCTTTTTGAGAAGATAAATGAAATAGACCAGCTATTTGCCAGACTAACTATAAAAAAAAGAGAGAAGACCCAAATAAAAATCAGAAATGGGAAAGGAGACACTACAACTGATACCATAGAAATACAAAGAATCATTAGAGACTATTATGAACAACTCTATGCCAACATATTTGAAAACCTGAAGGAAATGGAGAAATTTCTGGACACATACAAACTGCTAAGACTGAACCAAAAAGAAAAAGAAAACCTAAACAGACCAATAATAAGCAATCATACTGAAACAGAATCAGAAGTCTCCTAACAAAGAGAAGCCCAAATTAGATGGCTGAATTTTACCAAACTTTCAAAGAATTAATGCCAATCTTTTTCAAACAATTCCAAAAAATTTAAACAGAGGCCATTCTCCCAAGCTGATTCTATGGAGCCAGCATCATCCTGATCCTAAATCAGACAAAAATACAACAAAAAAAGAAAGCTACAGGCCAATATCCTTGAACATAAATGCAAAAATTCTCAGCAAAATATTAGAAAACAGAATAAAACACCATATCAAAAAAATTATATGTCATGATCAAGTGGGATTAATCCCACTGATGCAAGGATGGCTGAACATACACAAATCAATAAATGCAAACCACCACATCAACAAAATCAAGGGCAAAAAGCACATGATTATCTCAGTAGACACAGGAAAAGCATTTGAAAAAATTCAATATCTCTTCATGATAAAGACTCTGAACAAATTAGGTATAGAAGGAAAGTATCTCAACACAATAAAAGCTATATGTGATAAACCCATAGCCAACATCATCCTGAATGGTGAAAAGCTACACGATTTTCCTTTAAGAACAGGAATAAGACAAGGATGCCCACTCTCATCACTCCTACTTACCATAATATGGAAGTAGTAGCCAGAGCAATCAGCCAAGAGAAAGCAATAAAGAGCATCCAAATTTTCCCTGTTTGCAGATGACATGATCCTATATATAGAAAACCTATAAACTCTACCAAAAAACTAGTAGAGCTGATAAATTCAGTAAAGTTGCAGGATACAAAATCAATACTCAAAAATCAGTAGTGTTCTTACACACCAACAATGAACAGAAAAGGAAATCAAGAAAGCAAGCCCATTTACAACAGCTACCAAAAGAATAACATTCCTAGGAATAAATTTAAACAAGGAGGTGAAAGATCT
Organism: Cynocephalus volans; assembly: GCF_027409185.1. Lineage (NCBI taxonomy): Eukaryota > Metazoa > Chordata > Mammalia > Dermoptera > Cynocephalidae > Cynocephalus > Cynocephalus volans. Next base: position 65,162,503 of record NC_084464.1, read on the forward strand.
CTACAATGAGAACTATAAAACACTGTTGAAAGAAATTAAAGAGGAGACAAAAGGATGGAAAAACATTGTATCTTCATGGATTGGAAGAATGAACATTGTGAAAATGTCCATATTACCCAAAGCAATCTACAGATTCAATGTAATCCCCATCAAAATACCAATGAAATTCTTTACAGAAATAGAAAAAACAATCCTAAAATTCATATGGAACAACAAAAGACACTGAACAGCCAAAGTAATCCTGAGCAAAAATAACAATAGTAATAATAAAGCTGGAAACATTAAACTCCCTGACTTCAAATGTACTACAAAGCTATATTAACCAAAACAGCATTGTACCAGCATAAGAACATGGTACTGGCATAAGAACACACACATAGACCAATGGAACTGAATAGAGAACCCAGAAATCAATCCACATACTTACTGATCATTGACAAAGTCACCAAGAATGCACACTGGGGAAAGGGCAGCCTCTTTAGCAAATGGTGCTGGGAAAGCTGGATATCTATGTGTACAACGATAAAATTAGACCCATACATCTTACTGTATACCAAAATCAAGTCAAAATGGATTAAAGACTTAAATGTAAGACTCAAAACAATACAACTCCTAGAAGAAAACACAGAGGAAACACTTCAGGATGTTGGACTGGGCAAAGTCTTTAAGCATAAAACCTCAAAAGCACAGGCAACAAAAAGAAAAATAAACAAATGTGATTTTATCAAACTAAAGAACTTCTGCACAGAAAAGGAAACAACCAACAGAGTGAAAAGACAACCTACAGAATAGGAGAAAATATTTGCAAACTATACATCCTATAAGGAATTAATATCTCAATATACAAGGAACTCAAACAACAGTAAAAAAACAAATAATGAAAAAATGGGCAAAGGAGCTGAACAAACATTTCTCAAAAGAAGACATACAAATGGCCAACAGGTACATGAAAAAATGCTCAACATCACTAATCATCAGGGAAATACAAATCAAAATTACATTGAAATATCCTTTCACCCAGTTAGATTGGCTGTTATCAAAAAACAGAGAATAATATTCTTTCTGTAAAGAACATGGAGAAAGGAGAACCCTTATACACCATTGGTGGGACTGTAAATTAGCACAGCCATTATGGAAAACTGTATGGAGGTTCTTCAAAAAACTACAGATAGATGATCTGCCATACAATCCAGCAATCCTACTGCTGAGTATATACTCAAAGGAATGGAAATCATCACATTGAAGGGTTACCTGCATGCCCATGTTTATCAAAGCTCTAGTTACAATAGTCAAGATATAGAACCAACCTAAATGTCCATCGACAAACAACTGGATAACAATTATGTGGTATATATACACAATGGAATAATAATCAGCCATAAATAAAATAAAATAAAATAAAATTCTGCCATTCATAGCTACAAGGATGAGGTTGGAGAAAATTACGTTAAGTCAAAAAAGCCAGGCACAGAAAGAGATGTCCTCACTCATAAATGGGAGCAAAAGGAAGGAAGGAAGGAAGGAAGGAAGGAAGGAAGGAAGGAAGGAAGGAAGGAAGGAAGGAGGGAGGGAGGGAGGGAGGGAGGGAGGGAGGGAGGGAAGGAAGGAAGGAAGGAAGGAAGGAAGGAAGGAAGGAAGGAAGGAAGGAAGGAAGGAAGGAAGGAAGGAAGGAAGGAAGGAAGGAAGGAAGGAAGAAGGAAGGAGAAAGAATGAACAATCACAATAATGCATTGAACTTACAAAAGGAGAGAACAGAACTGTGGTTACTGCAGGGGGGAAGGGGAAGGGAAGGTGTACTAGCAAGAAACTGGTTAATAAACTCAAGGAACAATTGTGTTTTGTAATGATGAACATGGTAATTATCCTGATTTGATCATCACACATCGTACACAGGTATTGATATTCAACTCTGTATCCCATAAATATGTTTAATTAATTATTTTTCAACCAAAAATAAAAATAAACTTTAAAATGAAAAAAGAATACACGGACCATATTGATCATGTAAAGATTATCAGAGTGATTATGGCAAATAACTGGCCTTTGCATCTTCATTCTTCCTCTGAATCCTGTGAAAAAGACCACAAACTGATCTCACAACTCTTTCTGCATCTGACGTAGCCTTATAGCTCTTCTTTACTAACTGCTACAGCAAACCCCTACCAATAGAGCAACAGAAGAAAAAATTCTCAAATCTTAAAAACCTATTTTTCACCTGAAGAAACTTTCATCCAAAGGTCTTTTTACCTACCCAGTCTTAAAAAAAAAAAAAATGCTGTAGGAATTAAAGATGAAACAGGACAGAGTAACAGATTTTTAATAAAAGCGATACAGTTTAAGGCATTCCAGTGATAAAAGGTCCTAAGTATGAATCAGGACATCAGTTCTCTTTTAATAAATTTAAGAGTGATCCCCTTCTCTGAGCTGAGCTTCATTTGATTTCTTTAAGTGCATAGAGGGAGGAAATGCCAGGAAAATTAGAGCTATAGACTGTCCAAAATTGGTATCTTGTCCTTTAATTCCTCATTAAATATGATGCTAAGCAATATGAATCTCTCACTAGCAGTGCCTCCAGTTTCAGCCTGATTTGGGATTTGATGCTTGTCATGTCGATTTGGAGCCCCCAGCTCTCAGTGCTTTCACAGTGACTGGGCATACAACACAGAGAAGTGCTTGGACTTTGCAGCTGTTTGATTGCAAAGTGTGACCTGTGAGGCCAGTGGAATGTCCTTCTAAAGCATGACTGCATCTTGACTTTTTCCGTTATCTTTGTTTGGCAGATTTTGTGGATTTTTGGTGATTTTCAATCATAGCTCCCTTAATTTATATTACTGAGGATCAAGTTACTTTCTAATACTAATAAAAAATAGAATAAGCCAAGCAAACATAAACTGTCTTTAAAAAGAGAGAAAGATTATAAGAATGGAACTGTAGACTTCCATAATACCATCCCTTGTTTTATGCATATTCTATCCCTTGCTCCCTGTATCTTGAAATGGGTACTAAGAGACTTCTTATTTGTTTAAAACCAGAACTTCGTTTGTAGTTCCTTTGCATTCTATAATAAGGGAAGATCATTACATAACAGACATCTCAGGACCCATTGAGATTTTTTTGAGTATTTCCCATAACAAATGTCTTTTCTCATAGCATTTTATCCTTTCAAGTCTCTTCTCTGCTTACTTTGCTTCCATTTCACTCTTGAAAACTTCTGTTTTGAGCTACATCCCTAAGTTGGTACAGAAGCTCCCCATGTTGCATTGACTTGTGGTGAAGTTTAGGACATCAGGTCTTCAGGGCCAGGCAGGTAACCTGAGTCATTGAAGGGGGTGCCAATTGAGAGGTAAGCAATGTGGTCAACTGGAAAGAGAGCGTCTCATAAAGTGGTGAGTCAAAAAAGAAAAATCTGTGGCTGAAATTTAGCTTGAGGGCCACCATATTGCCACCTCTGGTAGTAGTTGAAATAGTAATATATTCAAAGTCTGTAAGCCTGAATTTGAGTTTTGGTTCTTCCAGTAATTAGCTATGTCACTAACTATGAACAAATCCCATATTTGCCTGAGTTCAGGGGAACAGTTTTATTTGACACAGCTGCCTCTCCATTTGTTTGTAAGGTAAGTGTTGTGTAGGTGAAAGCACATCATAAACCATAAAGCCATATAAAGGTAAAATATTGTTTTGTCAACAACCCTATATCAAGTGTTTACTAATACACACATTACTACAATTAATGATGCTATTATATACACACAAAAATGTAGAAGATATGGTTCTTGTTCTTAGGGAGATAATAAACTGCTTGAAGAAATAAAACAACTCTACAGAAACTATCTACAACAATGCAAGAAAATATCATTCTTATATATATAACTGGTATGCCGCATTTATCTACTGGCTTAGAAAACAACTTATATTTATTTTCATAGGTTTATTTTTAGATGAAAAGAGCTTCAAGAGGAAATAATTCTTGCTCCAGGGTTAGGCTTAGTTTTTATGGAGCAGCTCTTTTATTCATACCTACAGCTTCTCATCCTAAGGCACACCCACCTATGCTGTGTGAAATGGTTGAGCAAGAGTGTTTCCATCATCTGTCACACAGTGAACAGATCTAGGCTTTCTCAATGGTGATACTGGGTGATGGGCCAGATATCCCTCTCAAAGAAAGATTCTCCCTTTACCCCTTGGGAAATCCTGGTCTCATTTCACGGGGGCAACCTCCAGTCTATCCAAGGCGTTCTAAAGATTCCAACTTCAAAAAGAAGGAGCGTACATTCCTCTCCTAATCCTTCCTATTTTCTTCTTCATCTGTAAGAAAATTCCTGGATGCAAAGATATACAGCAGGTGAGGAACTGCATTAATAATACATCATCACCAACACCAGCACCTAAGACAAAGGTCTTTCTCAGGACCAAATATACCATCATCTTGGTGATATGCTTGCTTTATTTTTGGTGTTAAAAACTGGGGATGGCATTTGGTGAAAGTTCCAAAACTCAGGACTTGATATCACTACCACAAGAAAGAAAAACTACCAGGAATATTTAAAGAATATTTCTCTTGGATAAAAATAAATAAAATACTACATTCATATTTCCCCCAATAATGATCAAATGCTGAGAAATTCAAGAAAGGGTAGTGGTTAATGCAGGACAAAGATAACCAGAAAAATAATCTTAGAGGAAATTGGACCTGGAGACCAGCAGATTTCAAACTGGTTTGCTAAGAAACAATTTAGCTATTACAACAAACCCATGCTTTTGTTTGGAATTTTGCAGCATTTCTCCAAATTCAGTATCATACAGACTAAGGCATATACAGAGTAGGGAAGAAAAACAAAGACAAAACAATGTTTTGGGAGAGAAATGCAACATTAATGATTATCTTACGGCTTTAATGATTGCCTGCATATGAATTTTAGAGACCAATTCTTTGGGATGCCAGTTTTGCTTGAATTGAGCTTAGAACTAAGATTTTTTGATATTAAATCTTTATTTCACTCAGAATAACAACAAAAATGAAACACTAATACAATATGGACTTGAATATGATACTAGTACTTAGATTTGTTTATAGGAAATTTCAGACATAAATCCTCCTTTGGAAGAGCAGCAGTGTTTACACGGGTAGGACACAGTCTGTTATTTGGGATTGACTGAATAATCTTCACTATGTCAAAGGCACTCATTCTGTAGCAAGCCTGAATTGGCAGGGCCAAAAAAATTACTATCTCCAGAAGAAATGGTATTTTCTCCCAGTATGGTGCCATAAATCATGCTGAGGTAATGGTCGAGGGCTGATTCTGCAAGAGGGCTGCCTCTGGAATTAGTTGCTGCAAGTCTACCTATAGATGCAATACCATGCACCACATATATTTTAAATGTGGGAATAAACTAGAATAAGTTGCCATCTGATTTTATATATATATATATATATATATATATATGTAATACATGCTGACATTGGATTCAAAGTAGCTTTAAAATCAAAAGCCTCCCTAAATAGAATTTGTAATGCATATCAGAACTCTGCTTTTTATATGGGCCTCCAAAGGAATAAGGATTTGGGGGACCAGAAAATATTAATAGTTCATTGCTCCGAGATTTCCTACTTACTGTCTTCAAAATTATATAATGAAGATTTAGTTTGAAGATTAAATTTGCAACTCATTCAGTGAATAAGTAATGCTTAGTACCTCTTGAGTCCTTAATTGATATTTTATTCGATGCATCTTACCGAGAATTGTCAAGGCCAACTAAATTACCATATTTACTATTTATTTTTTCTTCTTTTATTTTGAATGCGGACTTTGAAAAGAAAGCAAGGAAACTGGCTCTTTACCTTTGCGCTATTATTTTCTGCTTTGAAGTTGTGACTATTGCTTCCAAGAGAACTTTCTCTAAGCAAAACACCACAATATCAAATTAAGGAGACAATTTAAAGGGTCACTAGGCATCTTATTCAATATGACATTTTTGCCATTTCTCAATTATCCTGTATCCTCTCTTCCTCCGTTGCCTCCAGTGAGCCAGGTTAGTGACAATTGCTTGGTTCTGCTTCCTCTGCATTAGGTAAAGCAGTTTCACTTCTCTCATGTGATATGATTAGAGGTGCTGAAATATTCTCTAGTATGTCACTACTGTCTGACCCCATAAGCCATTACTGTGCATTAACTATAAAGCCCTTTCCTACAAGAAAATTCCAAGCAATGCCATACTAATCCAGTACATTTTGGTCATTCAGAGAGTTAACGAAGATGTTCATAGTCAAGATACAGTCTCTTTGAAGACAGAAATAGGTATGGTGTTATAACTTGGCAGGCAGGAATACTTTGGGTTGAATTGTGTCCCCTCAAAAAAATATGTTGAAGTTCTAACTCCTAGTTTCTAAGACCTTATTTAGAAATGAGGTCTTTACACAGATAACAAATTAAAATGAAATAATTAGGGTGGGCCCTAATCCAATAGGACCAGTGTGCTCCTATAAAGGAGAAATTTGGATCTAGAGGCAGACATGTACAGAAGGAAGGGGATGTGCAGACACAGGGAGAACATCGTGTGAGAATGGAGGCAGAGGCTGAAGTTGTGCTGGCACAAGCCCATGAACACCAAGGATTCACAGCTACCACCAGAAAGTAGGAACAAGCAAGGAAGGATTCTTCCCTACAGGCTTCAGAAGGAGCATAAACTAGCCAAGGCCTTGATTTTGAACTTGTAGTCTCCAGGGCTGTCATACAATAAATTTATTTTATTTTAAGCCATGCAGTTATTGTTATTTTGTTACAGAATCCCTAGGAAAGTAACACTAAGGGACAAAATTACCAGATATAAAATAAAAGGAAAGAATGCTGAAAAATAAGCTAAAATATATTTCAGGTGATTAATTTTTAAAAGACTATTTACTATTCATCAGGATATTATGTCTTCACTGCAGATGCTTTAGAAAATACATAAAAAATATTTTTAAATTTAAAATAAATTTATCAGCTAAAGAAAACCTTCCTTGATATTTTAAAAATATCCTTTTAGTTTTTGGTTTATTCATATGTACATTTTTTAAACTTAAAAGCAAACTATATACATAATTATACTTTATTTTTAAAACTTAACTTATTAGAAGAATTATAAGTCTTTGTAAACATCAATTTTAATGCCTACATGACAGTCTATTATGTGCTTAAACTATAATGCATTTAACTGTTCACATTTTGTTTTTTCTTCCATTATAAATTATGTATAAAACAACATTCTCATGAAAACATATTTTAAACATCTGATCACATTTAAATTAAATGGATAAAAATTTTAGGGTACTTGAAATGCGTTGGCAAAGTTCAATTTTAATATGCACTAGCAGTATATAATAATGTTTATTTTGAAGCACATTTGCTAGCATTAAATATTCTCATTATCATTCATTTTTGTGTGTGAATTTGGCAAATGTAAAACAGTCTCAGTTTTAAAATTTATGTATTATTTACTATTAAGGTTGCATTTTTATGTTTATTCATGTTTATTTTTGTCATTTAAATTTTGTTAATTCTTTTCTATTTCATTCCTGGGATGTTAGCATTTTTCTTACAAATTTGTATAAACGCTTTTTCCAAATTATTAATAAATGTTTATTCCAAATGTCTCTTTTTGTATTAATTCTTTTAATTCTATTCAATTAATTATTTTTTTATAGAGCAGCTTTATATTTAAAAGAAAAGGTCAAATCTAAAGCTGATCTTATTTGTAATTTCTTCAGGTGGTTTTATTATATTTTATTTTATTTTTTTGTAGCTGGCTGGTATGGAGATCTGAATCCTTAACCCTGGAGTCGTAAGGCTGTGCTCGATCCAACTGAACTAAACAGCTAGCACTTCTTCAGGTGGTTTTAAACCTAGTTGTTTCAGGATTACCTTATGATGGCTGACTGAGAACACACTCTAGAAAACCCTTCCTTAACAAATGCTCAACAGTATATTTTTAGAAATCTACAGCAGAACTAGAAATAGAAAAGCCATCCCCTCAGTGGACCAGAAATAAGTCACTGGAAGGTGGCAGACAATGGAATCAGACTAGAGGAGGTAGTCACAGCTCAAAAGCTATATACAGAAACACTGCTGATGAAAAAATAAGATAGTGCAGGAGTGGAAAAGGTGGTAGGAAATGTTCCAAGCTTGGATTTGATGCATGTGTTTAAGAAGAGACTGTGAGTTAACTGACAGAGTCTGATAGATGGCTCTGCCACAGAAGACATGCAAGCCTTCACCCTCTTTCCTTGTTTTAGGTCAAGTGGAGGTTTTTATGGAAAGGTAAGGACAGTAAGATTGGTCTTGTGGGCCAGAGAGACACGACAATGTACTGGGGAGCTAGAGATACCCAGAGAGAAATGGAAAATTCTGTGACCAGAAAATTAGCTCCTGATAAAGTCCTTCCTATAGTATCATGCCCCTCACCAATATACCCAGTAAAATTAATACATAAGGACAAATCTCTAGGCATGTAAAAAAACAACCACATGAAAAAGAAGCATGAATGTCAAGGAATAAAACTAGCATCTAATGCAACCGTAATCGACTGAGAGCAAAGAGCATGACTTTATTTATTTATTTATTTTAACTAATCTCATCACTGTTAATCTTTTTTTAAATTTATCAACATACAACGTAGTTGATTTTCATGTTCCTTTACCAGTTCTTTCTTCCCTCCCTGCCCCCATCTCCCCACCTCCATCAACATCATATCTGTTCACTTGTCTTAACAAGTTCAAGGAATTGTTGTGATTGTTTTTTTCTTCTTCCCCCCACCCCACTTATTTATTTGTATATTTATTTATTTATTTTTATTAGCTCCCACAAATAACTAAGAACATGCAGTATTTCTCTTTCTGAGCCTGGCTTGTTTCACTTCATATAATTTTCTCTAAGTCCATCCACTTTGCTGCAAATGGTAGTATTTCATTTTTTTTTTTTAATAGCAGAGTAGTATTCTATCGTGTAGATATACCACATTTTCCTTATCCACTCATCCAATGATAGGCATTTAGACTGGTTCCAATTCTTGGCTATTGTAAATAGCACTGAAATAAACATGGGAGTACAGTTATCCCTTTGACATGATGGTTTCCATTCCTCTGGGTATATACCCAGCAGTGGAATAGCTGGGTCATATGGTAGATTAATCTGTAATTGTCCGAGGAAACTCCATACCATTTTTCATAAAGGCTGCACCACTTTGCAGTCCCACCAACAGTGTATGAGGGTTCCTTTTTTTCTGCATCCTCATCAGCATTTATCATTCTTGTCTTTTGGATATTTGAGTTTAGAACAAATAAAATTATTATTCTGTAAGTAATGACAAGGAAATTCATACTCCCTCCCACACAAAACTAACAAACTTTGGAGGTATTAAGATTTGTTAAATAAAATTCGACAGACAGAATGTATAATCTGAATGGACTCAGATGGTGAGTGAATTAGTGAAGTACAAAATCAAATAAAAACACTTTCCAAATTCCGCCGTAAAGGGAAGAGAAGTGAACTGTATGAAATACAAGTTAGGAAACAAGGTGAATAGATCTAGAAGTTCCAACATCTGTCTAAAGTAATTTCATAATAAATAGAATATTCAAAATGGAAAGGAGGAAATAATAACAGAATTGACGAAACATATGCATTTATTTTGTTAACTAGGTGCTTGACAAGTTGAAAAAAAATGAAACATAGCAAAACTTTATACTTAGACATTACGTGCTAACATTTTAGAAGACCTGGGGTAAAGGTAAAAGTACTATGAACCTCAAGATGAAAAAAGATAGAGACACTAAGGGACAAAGAATCACATTGACATCAGAATTCTAATTGGCAACTGTGAATGCAGTGGATCAGCACCTTTATGTTCTGATCAAAAATGATTCTAGTTTGGAATTTTTTAACCCAGACTACTTATACATTGCAAGGACAGCATAAAATATTTTCAGTAATCTAATATTCAAAAAGCTTACCGCCCCAAATCTTAGCTAAAGAAATACTATAGGAAAGATTTTATCATCACAAAATAAATCCAAAAGGAAGATATGGAAAACTAGAAGAGTAAATGAATGAAGAAACTATAGAAATTATTCAATGAGACTAGAAAATTGAGATTAGTTTAGTTTGAAGATTGTGAAAAATAATTTTGTGAGAAAATATAGGAAGCATTAGAAATTTTTATAGCAGCTTTATTTGTGATTGCCAAAACTTGAAAGCAACCAAGATTTTTTCAATAGGTTGATGGATAATCAGTCTGTAGTACATCTATATAATGGAAATTATTCAGAGATAAGAAAGAAATAAGCTATGAAGCCACAAAAGGACATGGAGGTGACTTAAATGCACAATGCTAAGTAAGAGAAGCCAATCTGAAAAGGCTACATGCTATGTGATTCCATCTACATAATATTCTGAAAAATGCAAAACTATGCACAAAATAAAAAGATCTGTGCTTGCTTCAGGCTTGTTGGGGATGAAATAAGAATGAACAGATGAAACACAGGAGATATTTTTAGGGCAGCAAAACTACTGTGTATGATATTGTTATGGTGGATATTTGTCATTAGACACTTGTCAAAAATCATAGAATCTACATCAGAAAGTGTGCCCTAATGTAAAACATAGACTTTAGTGAATAACAATTTATCAACATTGGCCCATCAATTGCAACAAATATACAACACTAATGTAAGATGTTAATAATGGGGAAATGTCAGGGAGAGAGATTGAGGGGGTGTACGGAAACTCTTCAAACGTTCTGCTCAATTTTTCTGCAAACCTAAAACTGCTCAAAAATTAAGTTCTATCAATTTTTTTAAAAAATATATTAGAAGATGATTTATGACATTACCAATCCTAATTTTTCTTTTAAATTATCAAATAATATTTCAATTATGCTCACTACTATCTAAATATTAAACAATTTCATTATGTTTATATTTTTAAAAATTGTTTTCTTCATGATATCAAAGACTCCTATCATGTTTTAAAACATTCAATTAAATAGATAATCTCTTTTCTAAATAATCTGGATAAATGGCTCACATTTGACATCTTTCTTTCCTTAAAATTAAAGGTTCTCAAAAAACTTCTCTTTTTTTAAATACTATTTAAGTTCTAAAATCATTTTACAAATGATAAAATTAATCTGTAAGCAAAGGTATTTAAGTTGTAGTGAAATGATAAAGCTAGAAAGAGAACCAATTTCCTCATTTAGTCACTGGCATGTTCTGTTCCTTTGTGTAGAAGCAAACCATTAAAATTAGAGAGTTATAATTAGGCAGAACACCACAGTAAAAGAACACATCTATTCTGCCAAGAATAATGATTCTGTCTTTGAGTCTCAGTGAATGAGGTAGGTTTTCTTCTTTCACAACTTACCATGCAAATTATTCCTTCTTCATTCAAACAATTTCAAATAGAAGTGATTTACCTCTTCATTAATTTCTTTCCTACCACAAATATGTTTACCATAACCAGAAGCTCATGTGGGAGTAGGGGAGTGTGGAGATCTGAGGCTGTGTCTACCTGGTATGGGGCATATCAGACAGTAGTTACAGGCAAAGTATCTGGAAACATCCATTGAAGCCTGAAATTGCTTTGCCTCTCACTGGCTGTGTGTGTAGAGTATGGCATTCATTTTGTGCCTGGTGTCTAGCAGAAGCTAAAGAAATGTTTTTTGTACATATAGCATGATAGTTAATAGCCAGTGTTTTTAGAGCTAGACTGATCCGTGTATATTTGGCTCTGCTAATCATTGTTTACTTGATTAGTTACTTGGACAAATCACATCATAGCTCTAAATTCAGTTTCTTCATCTGTAAAATAAAGATAATGAGACCTACTCTTGGAATTAAAATGAGATGGTATTAAAATGCAATTTCCACAAAGGCAGGGTTTTTTTTGTTTTTTTTTTTCTATTTGGTTAACTGCTGTAACCCTACTGCCTAAAATGTGCTCATGCATATTTGGTATTCATTCTACATATTAGTTTAATGAATTAAATTTGTTAATACTTACTGAATCATTACAAGACTGTTCAAATAGTTTTATTTTTAGAACAATCTCATAAGGTAGATGTTATTATTACCTTTCTGTGTGATGTAGAAGGGATGCAAAGATAAGTTAAATAACTTGCTAGAATGTGGCATATAGAGAATTCAAACCCAACCAGCCAGGTTTGTAGGTCCATGCTCTAAATATCTCAACTATTCTACATCAGTAAAGCATCTGAAGCACCTGAAACATAGCAGGTCGTAATATTATATGAGTAATCGAAACTGGAATTTCTTTTTTTGTTGTTGTTGTCTTTTTTGTGACCCGCCGCACCGCGCTCAGCCAGTGAGCGCACCGGCCATCCCTATATAGGATCCAAACCCGCGGCGGGAGCACTGCTGCACTCCCAGCGCCGCACTCTCCCAAGTGAGCCATGGGGTCGGCCCTGGAATTTCTGATTCAATGATGCTATCATGTGAATTTAACAAGGGGCCAGTAACACAAAACTTAAAACTTCCCAGTATTCAGTTTTGCCTTAAACTATGTGTTTCTTCTGCTTTGTATATTTGTTTATGTTTTGTAAGGAAGAACTAAGGAAAGTTCTGACCCATATAGAGACACTTTTTACACTTAGGGAAACATAACCAATTCCAAAGCATTTAATACACCTGTATGAACTAAGTCAATATTTTCTAATTATGGGTCATAAAGTTAAACGCTTTGTCTGTTATTTTTTAAATGGAAAAACAAATTTTTCTTTGCATGCAATATAAATATAAATATGCATTGGGTCATACTGTAAGTATTTTTCTTACTGTGGACATAGTCACCAAAGGTTTCATTGCCTGAGAGGCTAAACTTATCTCAGTTTTTATTGTTGAGTTTACAATCACTCTCATCCCCACCTGCCACCAAGGGCTTTGAAAATTTATGAGCTAAAGTTTATGTGCTGTCCTTGGAGAAAAAAAGTAAGAGAAAAATGAATATAAAATTATTTCTTAATGTAAATAAATTTTAAAATCAAAAACAATCTAATGGTTGCTTTCAGAAGAAGCACCATCATATGCAGCCTCATTTTCTAGTGGGAGACTGAGGACCCTAATCTGTGCAAAACATCAAACAATAAAAAGAACTGTTTGCAGTTTATACTCAAGGTTCACTTCTATGATCTCCGAGTTTCCTTTCCCTTCTTACTCCAACCCCTGGTCTGGGTACATTGTAGCTCAACTATAGATTACAGTTTCCAGCATTCCTTGCAGCTAAGTGTGGCCATATGACTAGGTGATTAGGCAATGGGATACTACTAGAAGTAATATTTGCAACTTCTGCTTTAAATGACTTAAAAAGGCAGGTATCTGCTTTATTTCTCATAGGCTGGGATATAGATGTGAAGCTGAGGCAGATTTGACTATGAAGAAAAATTTCAACAGTCTTGGGGGTGACAGAGTAGCAGTTTGGAATGTACCTGGGTCCCTGAATGACCTCATGGAATAGAGTTGCTTACCCTCTTTGACTGCTTACCTGCTTCTGAACCTGCACATTTGAGGAAGTAAAAGTAAATTCTACATTGTTTGAATCATAAAATGTCGAGGTCTGTTTGTCCCAGCAGCATAGCTTATTCCCCAAATAATATATTCCCTGAACTAAAGTATAGATAACAACATCAGAACTATAACCAACCATGAGAATAACAACCATTTATTGAGCAAGTCTTTTGTGCTTGGCATTGTGCTGTATGTTTTGAATGCATGATTTCATTTATATATCAAAACAACCCAGCAATGTATATACTCGTATATTATTCTGAGACTTTGGTGAAACTTTTCTTAAGCAATTTGTTCTCAATCATGTCAGAAAGTGAGAAAGCTAGTATTAAAACTCAGGTTGGTATGACTCCAAACCTTGTGAATTTTAATACAAATCAATTCTACTTTCAGCATTTCCAACCATTCTTTCAGTGCCTCATAAAATGAAGTCATCTATACCAACTCCCATTACATCATTATTAATTTCAACTGAAAACAAAATGTTGCATTTTCATGACATTAAATTAATTTGTGCTAATTTTATGATTTTCTATTCTGTTTCATTTATTCACAAAGTATCTATTACTTACTTTGTGAAGGCTGTTGCTATAGTTAAAAAAACAAACAAACTAGCACAGTACCAGTCCTGTCAGGTTGGAAGTGAGGAGAGAACAAGTGAATCATTACACAACACGACTCAATAACATACAATAAAACAATTACAGGGTGGAGAACATTGAGATGGTCTAGGGTAGCTGAAAAAACCTTTGTGGATTATGTAAAATTTAACTGACCGTAAAGAAAAGTAAGATTTGTTAAGATGAGAGAGGGACGGCATTTCAAATGCGAGGTAAAATAGTATAAGCAAAAATTTGGAGACAGAACTGAGTCTGATATTATAGACATTCTGAGAAATTGACTCAGTGGAACTGAAGACTGTCACCAAGAGCAGCATGATAGAGGTGATGAATACAGGTTGAGGCTAGAAGGTGGAGAAACTGATATATCAATAAAGATAAAGCACTTGATTTTTAAAATATCTCAGGTAAAAATGTCATCAGAATCACAAGATTAAGTTGGTAATTTATGAAGATTAATTGATATGATTTATGGATTACAGTCAATGAAAGAAGAATTGAAAAGAGGAAAATTAGTTAAGTTGTTTTAGTAAACCAGGATTAAGATTGTTATACAAGTACTGATTTGCAGGTGAGGTAGAAATGGAAATTTTTAAAAATGTCAACAATACTATAAGAGAAGAGTACGAAGAGGTGAAGACTGCTTAACAAAAGGGATATTGCAAATGTTATCTCTAGATCAATATTTACTACTTCTGTTTCAAAAATCACAAAGCTGTGGGAAGCTATTGTTGTGAACCATCAATTGCTAAGTGTTTTCGTCCTCTTTGACTAATTATTGAAAGTATATGAGGGTTAAAAGCAGAAGAAGTCTATTATGGTATGGAATAGTGAAGAATACCACAGAATAGCATTGACAGGAGACGCTAGGTAAAGTGGACTTTTTTATTTTTTACTCTCCTTGATTCGTTTGTTTTGCTTGCTTTCATAATTTCAGAAGCAAATACC
Organism: Cynocephalus volans; assembly: GCF_027409185.1. Taxonomy (NCBI): domain Eukaryota; kingdom Metazoa; phylum Chordata; class Mammalia; order Dermoptera; family Cynocephalidae; genus Cynocephalus; species Cynocephalus volans. The sequence continues at coordinate 65,177,626 of NC_084464.1, forward strand.
AAGCTAAAAAAAAAAAAATTAAAACAGTTGAGAAATGGTCCTTGACTAGACATGTAAATTGTCTCAAAATTCTTAATAACAGTTCTCTTAGCAACTGAGTAACTGAGAATTACTACCTTCACTGCTTAAATGTCAGTTTTAAACATGAGAATCCTAGATGATTTTTGCTCACCCTACAGTCTTCTCTTTCCTTATGCCAAGAAAACTCCTTGGCATATAGAAAAATGTTCAGCTTGAAGTTAATGTATAGTCAGATTGCATAATCATCTATATTTTATTCTTTTCCAAAAAGGAATCATGTATATGCCACTGTATATATTTTTTAGCCTCAGGTAAAGGAAATAAAAACTTTCCTTCTCAATTAAGTTTAAGTTTTCTATGTAAATTGTGTTTATGACTGCAGATGTACTCGTGTATTTTTCGATACCATTTACCAGTTGGCCGCATTACAACTCTCAACCTCCATTATTTCCACAACGTATTAGGGTAACTCAAAAAGTTCATGGAAATTTTTGTATTATCTTTCTTTCTTTTTTCTTTTTTTTTTTTTTGTCTTTTTTCATGACCGGTAAGGGGATCGCCACCCTTGGCTTGATGTCGCCTGCACCGCGCTCAGCCAGTGAGCGCACCGGCCATCCCTATATAGGATCTGAACCCGCAGCGGGAGCGCCCCTGTGCTCCCAAGCGCCACACTCTCCCGAGTGCACCACGGGGCCGGCCCTGTATTATCTTTCAATTCTATTTTCCCAAATTCTTTGAAGTACCTTTATAAACCAAGAGATTTGATTTATGTATTAATCTTTTTTTCTTAAAGGCTTTCTTTCCACTGAGAAAATGTAATGAAAAGTTTAAAGAAATCCCCTCAAACAGAGCACCATACAGGCAATATTTAAGTCAAATCTCCAATTATGATGGTTACATGGTGCAATAAAATTTCAGGCTGCTCACGTGTAAAAATAAAATACATAATCTGGTACACTATATAATCTGCTGTTCTTGATTATAAATTTAACATCCTCAATCATGAGCAGAGCAGAAAAGAATTCGTGTTTATTACTGAAATGTAGTTAGTGGCTTTATGATGATAATTGTATTAATTAAAATCTCAGAATTAGTTAGAACAGAAAGAATAAAGTTAGTGCCAAGTATGAGATTTCAGCATTTGATGTGTGGCATTGACTATCGTCACCATAGTAGCTGAATTGGACAACATGGCAAAAAATGAATAAAAGATGTGCGATAAAGATATACGTGAAGGTTGACATCATTGGACCAGACATCCAGGTGCAAAAGGTAAACAAATGACATTTAAAAAATTGAGGTTGACGTAGGATAATGCAACCCAAAAATATTCACCGATAATATGCAGTGAAGGCTATGTGTTGTCTGCAAAAACCATTGTGTGGTGAAAGCAAATCTGAGACTGGGAACAATACACAGGAAATCTGCCCAAGACAGAAGGTGGACGATAATCTGTAAGAAACACAAGAAAGTAAAACCATAAGACACAGAAAATAATAAGGCAGCACTAAGGCCGAGATTTTCTCTAGACACCTGTGAAGAATTTGCCAGCCATTTCCTGTGGAAGAATTAGTGATTTATCAAGACTTCACCTGTGATCCACTTATGATAATCAGTGTACATATGCATTTAAGTAATTTTTATGCAAAAATACTGTTAACTATCATACAGAGTGTTTTCTTTCTGCATAATTCTTACTTGTTTCTAATGTTCATGGTTAAAAAAATCATCATTATAAAGGAGATATATCTAAAATAAAGGTGGCAGCTGGCCATGTGATCAGTATCTTGTGGTCTAGGCAGGGACTACTTTGTATAGATCTTCTCAGCTGCCTTATAGGAAGAACAATATTTCACCAAGGGTGCCTGGTGACTAGCTATGTTTGGTTATCATGAAGTAACTGCCTCCTACATGTGACTCTGAAAAAGAAAAAGAAAGGATTATTTGCTAATTTGATGAGCACATTCTAGCACTTAATATAAACTTTCTGTCTAAGTTATTTCATTAATTTTATGATTCAGTCTCAAGAAAACAAAAATTATCCTAGGCATACTTTACAATAGATGTCAAAGACAGAAGGAAAGGCCATGGTAAGTGGAAAAGAATAAAGAGGAAGAGTTATTTATTTACTTTTCACTTATTATTTGGAGCCTGACTTTTCCCTCCTACTGTCTTAGTCTACTCAAACTGCTATAACAAATACCACAGACTGTGGCTGAAAAGCAGACATTTATTTCTCACAGTTCTGGAGGCTGGAAATTCTAGGATCAAGGTGGTGGCAGATTTGGTTCTTGGCGAGGCCTCTTCCTGGCTTGCAGATGGCTACCTTCTCACAGTGTCTTTCATGACCTTTCTCTGATACATTCTTGTGGAGAAAGACAGATTTCTCTATCTTCCTTTTTTTATAAGGACAGAAATCTCATCATGAGGGTGGGACTCTCATTAATCTAAATTAATTACTTCCCAAAGGCCCACCTTCAACTACCATCACATTAGGGGTTAGGGCTTCAACATATGAATTTGAGGGGAGCACTGATCCTCCCCGACTTTTTCCTCTTCTAATATTTTATTTCTCCAATTTATTTCTTTTTTCTTATTTACTTAATTTTTTCTTATTCATTTTTTTCCCCTAAATCTTGAAATGAAGAAATGGTCAGATAAATGCTTTGCCTTCCTCTTTATTTTAAATTCAATCAAGTTATAATTTTATAACTATAATATTCTTTCTCTCTCAATCCTTCTCCTCCACCCCCATACCCTATATTTCCTATCGTTATTTGTTTAAAGAGGGTTAAAAAATGACATACATGACTCATTGTTATTTATTTTTAAAGGGCAACTCTCTCAGACTGAAGACAGAGTAAAGCTCTTTGCAAGCAAAATTCTATAGGGAACTTTTAATATGCTGCTTTAATAAACTGCTTCCACTCAAATCTTAGCTCGGGTTCTGGGGGAATTCTAATTAAAAGACAGCTCATTCTACCTTATACTAAGTATTTATGGAAACAGTGAAATAATTCTTTTGTGAGTAAAAACACAGTTAGGAAAAGATTTCATCCTTTCTGAAAATGAACTTTTTATGTAGATTTGCAAAAATTAAATAGAATTTTTTATGTACATGTACTTGCATGACACTGAGAAGAGTAATTCAAAACAAGGAATATGTTTTCTGTTAAACTGAGTAGAAGAAGTGACTTACTAGTTATCTAAATCCTATTATTTTCAATTAGGTTTAAGAACAAATGTGAAAAATGCTCGCATTAAATGATTCACAAAAATTCTCTGGTTCTATTGACTCCTTTCTTTAATTCACTGATTTTATTTAAGATGTTCATTAAACCCAGGCAGAGTAGATCTATCTGCAATTGTTTGAGGAGCCTCCATACCATTTTCCATAGAGGTTGCACCAATTTGCAGTCCCACCAACAATGTATGAGAGTTCCTTTTTCTCTGCAACCTGGCCAGCATTTATCATTCACAGTCTTTTGGATATTAGCCATCCTAACTGGGGTGAGATGGTATCTCAGTGTGGTTTTGATTTGTATTTCCTGAATGCTGAGTGGTGTTGAGCATTTTTTCATATGTCTGTTAGCCATTCTTATATCTTCCTTTGAGAAATGCCTATTTAGCTCTTTTGCCTATTTTTTAATTGAGTTACTTGTTTTTTTGTTATAAAGTTGTTTCAGTTCCTTGTATATTCTGGATATTCCTTTGTCACATGTATATTTTGCAGCCTCTATGGAAAACGGTATGGAGGCTCCTCAAACAATTGCAGATAGACCTACCATATGACCCAGCTATCCCACTGCTGGGAATATACCCAGAGGAATGGAAATCATTAAGTTGAAGGTATACCTGTTCTCCAGTGTTCATTGCAGCATTCTTTACAATAGCTAAGAGTTGGAACCAGCCCAAATGTCCATTATCTGATGAGTGGATATGGAAACTGTGGTATATCTACACAATGGAATACTACTCTGCTATAAAAAAGAATGAAATACTGCCATTTGCAATGACATGGATGGACCTAGAGAGAATTATGTTAAGTGAAACAAGTCAGGCATAGAAAGAGAAATATCACATGTTCTCAGTTATTTGTGGGAGCTAAAAATAAATAAATAAATATACAAACAACCTGGGGATGGGGAGGGAAGAAGACACAACAATTACAATTCCTTGAAGTTGATACGACAAGCGAACAGAAAGGACATTGTTGGGAGGGAGTGGGGAGGAGAGAGGGAGGTTTCGGTAATGGGCCACAATAAGCTACCACATTGTATATTGACAAAATAAAAAAAAATTAAGAAAAAAACAGGCAGAGTAAACAATACCAAAATAAATAAGTGAATACAAGTCACTTCCCTAAAAGAGCTTATAGAGTAGTTGTAGAGTAGATATCCATAAGAAACAAAACTAGCCATCACTGCATATCATAACTGGGTGTTTGAAATAATTGGAATTAGATGAAAATATAAATTTTAAAACTGGAAAAAAAATTCTATTTTATAGTCCCTCTACTGGGATCACTATATTCACTCCAAATATCAGGTCTTGTGACTTCAATTGCAAGCCATTTGCTGATGTCTCCTAAATTTATTTTACTAGCCCTGACTACTCTTCTGAATTCTAAAGTTGTATATCCTACTTTCTACTTTCTGTCTTTATTTTGGTGTCTAACAAAGATATCAAATCTATTATGATTAATTTGGAACTCTTGTTTTTGGCTCTCCAAACTGTTTATCCCCCAGTCTTTTCTGCAAATCTGTAAATAGCCCATTTACCCAATCAGTTGTTCAAGAACCTAAGTCTTGTTAAAATCAGCAGCCAGTCATGATGCCTGTACCTCCAACCTACATTACCAAGGGTCTACTCTTTCCATCTTCATTGTTCCCTGACCATCTAAGCCTGTATCACTTCTCTTTTGGGGTCATTCTTCTTCCATCTTTGCTTTAATACAAGACATTCTCTACTCAGCAGCCAGAATGATCTTTCTAAAAGAGAATTTAGATTATGCTTCTTCCTTTTTACAATCCTCCAGTGACCTCAATTGCAATTCACATCAAAACTCTTTCCCATTACTTCTATCTCCCATCTTATCTTCTACTACTGTTTTTCCACTCATAAGTTCCTCTTGATGTATCTCAGACATCAAGTTCTTCTTTTATAATCCACATCTGAAGTACTTTGTTTCCATATCTGCACAGGTTGGCTTCTTCTTGTTATTCATGTACAGTTCAAACATTCCTTCCTTTCTGAGGCTTTCTCAGCACTCACTTAATGTATCCGTCTGGGTACTTTTCATAGCACTAGGTGAAGACTCATCTAGTGTACTAGATATCAGATCACTGTAAATTTTACAAATAAAGGTACCTCACTGTGTTGCTTACCACTGTGTTTTCTAGCACCTACATCACTACCAGGTTCCAAGTAGGTGCTCAATAACTATATAGAGAATGAATGAAAGAATGAATAAAAAGAAATGAATTGCCTGGCAGTGAAGTACATATTATTTTCAGAAATGCTGAGAAAAATAAATAAAAGGGAAAGGGAAGATGATCATGGTGCAATATTAGTAAGGTAGGGCTTCTTGAGTGAAGCGAGTCACATTTGACCTTGAAGATGCATGGGCTTTGTCCTTGGAAAGGAAGAGCAATTTATGCAACAGACCCATATTTCAAACACATATTTGGAAATGAGCACAGATGTTCCATGAATGACAAAAGAGGAACATTACTGGAGAAGGGAGGGAGTGTTGTTGAGCAGGAGTGTAAGGGTAGGCCTTTATTTATAAGCCAAGTTCAGGTTTGACCTGGGGAATAAGAAGAAACCATTGTCTGTATTGGTGAATGAATGGCATAAAAATCTGAAAAATTTAGCACCTTGATTCAGAATAAAAGCCTGATAGTGTCTGATTTCCCATGTGTTTTTTCAAATTAGTGCCTAAAATAAGATATCAAAAGCAAGAGCTTTCAAGTCAAACAGATGTGAGAGTGTAGAACAGCAGCAATTTGCTAGCTGTCTGACCTTGAACAGTTATTTAATCTCTCCTCCTCAACTCCAAATTACAGTGCTTTCTGTAGGATTAAGTTTAAGAATATACATAAATCACTCAATGTCATGCCTGACACTGGAAGGATTAATAAATGTGTGATCGTTATCATTATTAATATGTTAAATTATAGCATCTCATGTGGTTTCCAACCTTGATACTTAGACTGTTCATTTCACGTCAGTGATACCAGCCAGATCTTTACCTTGTTTCTTCACCCACTACCTAGGTTCTCACAAATAGCAGTATTAATGATAAAAATGGCAGAGTGTTAAGTTTAGCTTTAGAAATGCTTGGTGATGGAGAAAAATAAACAGAATTATCTGGTAGGGAACAGAATCATAAATTGGAAAGTGGCTAAATCCTAAATAAAGTAAAATTTTAAAAACTGAACTATCATGTATCTTTCTTAAGCAGATCTTTGTACTCAAAATGAAATTAATGCATTCTTGAAAAGTTCACTTATTCACTCACATACACTCACTGAGTCTATGTGTTGGAGAAAATGGTGCATAAAAGCAGACATGGTCATTGTTCTATTGGTTTATTGGAAGAGACAAACATTAATATATAATTCAAAAAATTAAAATTACACACTGGTAAGTGCTATGAAAGAAAGTTAAGGTATTCTATGGCATTCCACAATAAAGAAAGCTTACTGGAAAGCAAATTTCTATAAAAAATATTTACTGGTGTCATTAACTTGCATTGTGCTTTTAGAACCTAGTGTCTCCATGGCAAAGTGAGAAAAGGTATTTATTATAGGCCAAGTTGAATATTTTTAATGAGAACTTACCAAGACTATATTCATTTGTTTTCCATGTTGAACATAGTACAATAAATTAAATATAGTCATTTGGTCTTCATTTATCATTCACATATATATATGCACATATGTATACATGTATGTGTTCGTATGAATGTATGTTTATGAGTAAATGTATTAGTCATGCTTTATTCACTCCATACTTTTTCCAATCCAATCTTTACTTCAGTAGGAAAGAATCTTCTGAAATTCCTAGTGTGTGTGAAACATGTCTTCTCCCTTCTGTTTGACTGACCCTTTTGAGAAATTTCTTATGAAGTGGGGCTTCATCATCAAATGTCATCAGACTCCACTCTTATTGCTAAGCTAATGATTTGTAATGAATTTCTAAAGTTTAATAGTTTTTCTTCTGAGTTCTAGCCCTATATATGCAAATTTCTACTAGATATTGACACCTAAATGTCACCCTTTAGAAACCTTGACTCAAAATATCTGAAACTGTTATTATTTCTCAATTCTGATTCTCCCCATGTAATCCAGCCTTGAGTGGATATTATCACCATCCATCTTGGTACTTCATATGACTTTGCTAGGACTGCCATTACAAAGTATCACAGACTAGGTGGCTCAAACAACAGAAATTTATTTTTCACAGTTCTAGTTTCAAGATCAAAGTGACCACATCTTTGGTTTCTTCTGAGGCCTCTCTCCTTGGCTTGCAGGTGGGTGCCTTCTCTCTGTGTCCTTGCATGGTCTTTTCTGTGTGCATGTATATCCCTGCTGTATGTTTGTGTGCCCAAATTTCCTCTTCTGTTAGGACACCAGTCAGATTGGATTAGGTCCCACCCTAATGACCTCACTTTATCTTAATAACCTCCATAAGGGCTTCAAGTACAGTCACATTCTGAGGTACTAGGGGTTAGGCCTTCAATATAAGGATTTTGGGGGGTACACAATTCAATCTATAATAGTATTCAAATTAGAGATGAGGATGCTATTCTAGAGTCTTTCCTTTCCCTCATTACTTAATATTCAATTTGTGAACAAATACTTTCAAAGTCAACTCTTCAATGTTATAATATCTAACTCTTCCTTTCTAGTCTCACTGCTATTGCCTTAGATTAGTTCTTAATTCTCTCTCAGCTATACTGTTTCAATGTCCTAACTTTTTTCTTCCTCCTGTCTAGTTTTTTTCTCCATGTTATTATTAGACCAAGCTTCCTAGTTTTCTTTTTTCTTTCTTTCCTTTTTTCTTTTTTTTTTTTAGTTTAAGACCTTCTAATGACTTGCCATTGCCAGTAGGAGCTATTCCTAGCACTGTTTCACCCTAGTGACTTCAGGTGGCTCTTTTGATGACCTCAGGTAATTTCTTTTCATGCATAAACCATCATTACTCAGGGAAATAAACTAGGCCCACCTCCACCATCTCTGAAACTATTCTCTGTGCAACTTCCTTCTCTGTTATTCTGCCCCATAAATTCTAGCTGCTTTGATCTTTCTGAAACTGAAATATTTTCTCCTCAATTCAGTGATCCTGCCTGCTCGGTTTGGGTGTCTGAATTCAAATCCAGTTGCTTGCCCGATACAAAAACCCTGGCTTGGATTGCCAAAATCTGTTACCCCAGGGCATTCGGCTCCTGGCTGAGGGTTTCCAAAACCTTGTTACTGAACCCTAGTTTGGTTAACTGCCCCAAACAAAAACAAATGATCCGAAAGTCAAACGTTGGTGGAATAGGAAATCAGCTTTCAGTCAGGAATACTGATGACCTGAGGAGAGATGCTAGGCTAATTCATCTCTCTAGTAAACCTGGAGGAAGATGGCCAGACTAAAACCACCTCAAAGACTCAGATTTACCGAGGGATTTTTAAAGAAGGGATTGAGGAAGTTGGGTGTGGGAAATGAAAAGCAGGAGGAAGGGGGACGTGTAAGGGGCCAAGTGCAAATTCTTGCCAAGGTTTTATATGGCTTCTGTTCTCATCCTTTATGTTATCTTAGGATTTGCTAGATTTTGATTTATTTCAGGTGGAATCAGCATAGCTTTATTGAAATAATCCTTGGTTTCTCAGTGTCTGGATAGTATGTGTCTTGTGGCAAGTTTGCAACTACAAGCTGGAAAACAACTTTACCTTTACGAAAATAATGTCATCTTGCCCTATAACCAAGTTTTGAAATATCAAATAACCATGGGAAAAAGGGAACTTAGAGAAATGCATGCTAAGAAAAAAACTGTCTTTTTTTTTTTTTCTTAAAGCCCATGTGGTTTTAGGGCCCAAAATGGCTTCAGTCCTGCTCACTTCAACATGGGTTCCTCTGGTCTGCATTGTGGCCTGGAAACTGTCTCTAGGCATTAAGCTGAGACAATCATTGTGCTTTTCTCATTTGGTTCCCTGCACAATTCCATGCTTCCTGTTGTCCAATGTCTGAAAACTATTGTTATGTCATCCTAAATAACAGAAAGGGAGAGAGGTTCTCTAAAAGAAAATGATAATTCAGGAATAGGCATTGCCATGGGAAGACATGTACCACAGCAAACAATGTGTATTCAGGGAGATAAAGGAAGACAAGGGTTTTTAAAGGAAAAATGGGGAGGATTACATAATTGTTTGGGGGTAATTATTCTTGGATACAAGGATTAATAACAACGGTGGCACCAGTCCAAATTTGGACAGGCAGTTGCTGGGCAGATGTCTTTGGGGAAGTGACTTTTTTGTAAGGTTGTAATAGCCTTCGTGCAAGGTTGTGGTTTTTGCAGAGTCTTTTGTGATAGTTCTTGTTATCAGGAGATTGTGTGTGAGACCCCTCCGTTCATGGCCTTCCCTGGCTCAATTTGTCGGGGGTAATAATACATGTGATTCCATTTTGATGCTGACAACTTTCTAAATTTCATTTATTTCATCCAGTTTTTTTAGTTGTTTGAAAGGTGGGAGGATAAATACCGTCCCCTGTTACTCCATTACGGTCAAAAAAAGAAATTCAGCAATGTGTATTTTTTTAAAGATAAAATATATTATGGGATTATACTGATATCTTCAATTCATATTTAACAATAAAGCATGTCTCTTTACTTCTAAACATTTACACTTCTTCATTAACATAATTCTTCATTTGACCATACAATATTCACATATCCATTTCAAAATAGCAATATTATCATATTGAAAACAATGAAAGAACTGAAATATAAGATTTATTACATTTTCTTTTGTTCTTAGCATATATTAGTAGTAGTGAATCTGTGTTTTCCGTTTCTTATCAAATTATTTATTGCTTAATTTGAAATTATTTTGTTGTCACTTAAACAAATAGAATAAATATTAATTCCAGAACTCATTTTAATATGTATGCATAAAAATGAATCTGTGTGTTTGTATTTCTCTAAGTATGTTAATAGCTTGGTGAGAACAACTAAAACATCTTGTAAGGAAAAAAGTCAGTTGCAGTTCTTTCACTTATTGAGATGTCGATTTTTTTTATTACATAAAATTTCTCATGTTTTGGGGGTCTCCTTTTTGTACTTCCTATTCTGTTCATTTGTTTTCTCTATTTATCTATCAATACTACACTGTTTTAATTATAGAGACATTTTTATATGTATTTAAGGATCATGGTATTTTTATACATTGATGCTTCCTTATGAGCCAGGATGCCATATATATCAGCTGAAGTAATTGTCAATTTACAAAGAAGAAGACAACTTTATTGAAATAATATTTCTTTCTAGAAGAAGAACTTGGCATTTGCATTTCCATGGTCAACTTATTACAAAAGCATTCTCAACAGAATATTCACAATGGCTATCTATAGGTTTTCTGAAAGTGAAAATTTGTTTTGTTTTTTCATGAGTTTGTTCACATATTCAGCTTTTAAAATATCTCCATATCCAGTCTTAACTACGTGTGTGTAAAATTGCAAGTTAGTTTAGAAAATTTGTCTAATTGAATGAACATCACATTTTTATACTGCAAAATAAAGTGTTACAGACTCTACTTATCCTCAGATTGAATAAATCAGATAATATTAACGTACTTAGTTTCTCATGCTGTTAGCTTGTCTCATATGAGGCTTGAACCACACACCCTTTGCAGACTATGTGCTCAGATTAAATATACTCAAGATCATGCTTAAGTGAGGACCCTCAGAAATAAAATTTTTTAAAAAGTCAAATGAATAGCTCTCTGAGTTGGGGATAAATAGATTTGTAGCAACTGTTGATAGCTATTAAAATGTTTGTTAGCAGGGCCTTTGGAAAATTAAACAACAAGCATCACATTTATGACGTCAAAAGTTGTCAAGTAAATTAAAGGTGCAAATGTATTAACAGTGCTGAAAACATATTACTGGTTTGAAGTTCTTCCATATTATGCATTTTATAATAAAGTTTTGAATTTTAGTATAAAGATTATTCATAGTTTTACTTGTCTGAGGCAGACACTGCAAGATTTGGAATGCATATCCACCCTCTTGTTGTGTTATAATCTTTCACTGATACTAGACAGATTGGATTTTTACAAAGCTTACTTATATAGCATCTCAGAAATTTTAGGTCATGCCATGTTCATTTTTTTACTTTAATTTATGCATGTTTTCCTTTCACTGTTCATTTAATGAAAACATAAGCCAGCTGGAAGTCCTTAGTGTTTCTCTTGTCAGAAAAGCCAGCATTATGGGCAGAGATGTATGGAAAGGAATATATTCTTACAGAACTATTCCAGCATAATTGGAAGTCATAAATATAGATGATAACCTAGTATAATAAATTTGCACTATATCCAATCTATTAATAAACAGCAAGAACCAAGTCACTGACAGAGTAGAAGAACAAGAGGCACAGAGAGGGTGACAAAAGAGGGGTTGAGAAAAATACGTAAAAAGGACACTGCCTTCCTCATCCCCACTTCCTCCTGAGGTAGGCCTTCTCCCGCACCCAGAGTAGGCTCGAAACTCATTATCTTGCTCAAGGTTGCTGTAATGAGTCAATGAGGTGACAAGATAGCAGATAGAAGGAATAAACAATTACAAAGCTCCTTGGCAAATTTGTCCCATCTGCCTCTTGAGTAAGAGGAAATTTAGTCAGGGTGAGATAGTGAGTTAAGGTGGAAGATGTTTGATAGAAATCACCTGCATCACTAGCTGATTCCCTGCCCCCACCAGTGGACAAAGAATGATGATTTGACCAGATATGCGCTCTTTGTTTTCCTCCAGCATGAAATAAAAACTTAATTAAAAACCCTGTGCTTTGTTGTGTACTCCAGTTGTGACCTGGAAACAAAAGCATTTTGTAGATCGTTTTGTTAGTACTGACAAATATAGAAAAGAGCATTAAGTGTTTTATAAATATTAAATCTGGCAGGCTGTTTAAAGCTTCAGTGTAAATATACTCATTGCAAGGACATAGTGTATTAAAGATAGTTACCACAAAAGAAAAGCTGGCATTTATATTTTCAAGATGTGCCAAAAAAAAAAAAAAAAAAAAAAAAATTTCAGTATCTAAAATTCAGTCTTAACATTTGGGTTCCTATTTAAATAAATAAATGTTTATATTTTAGTGAATATTCAAACAAATATTTAAATATATATTTAAATAAATATCTATTTGAATAAATATTTTGATAAATGCTTATTTAAATGAACAGAATAACATTTAATTATAAAGCCAATTAAGTGTCTCTTGGTGATATTTGTTGGGGAGTGTGAGGTGGGCATGTGTTGACAGATAATAGGAGTAAGGTTTGCTGCCTTTGTACTCAAAACATTGCAGATGTTAATACATTGAAATATGTGTTGCATTTTAACTAGTGACAGATTTGTGGTTGCTGGTGAATCTATTTCATTCCCTGAAAAAAAAAAAAAAAAAAAAAAAAAAGAAGCACCACAAAGCATTAAGTTTTCTTATTCTGCTGTATATTTTTCTTTTAAAATAATTTTTTATGTGATTTCTACTTTCCTTTTTTCAGTGACGTTTATATCAAAGTCTCCACATTTTTTCCTGCAGTCAGATCATAGCAAAGCTCACAAGCAGTAAAGGGAAAAAAGAAAATTTGCTGTGTGCAAAATAAAATATTTTACTGTAAACTGAATCTTGGCTAACCGATAAATAATATATATAGTCACTCCAAGCCACTGGGTAATCATTAGAAGTTTGCTCTCCTGTGCTATGAAAGAGAAATCAAAAATTGACATTATTTCTTTGAGATATGTTATGCCTTTTTACAACTTTCCTCTGCATTGAGAAAAAAGAAAAAAATATAGGGTTTTTAAATTTCCCTTAGAAATTATAACAATGCTATTTATGTCCCTATATATAAAACTTGAGTGCTGGAGATTATGCCCTTTTTCTTGGCCCAGAGGTTAACAATCTTTGGAGCAGATCTTTCTAGGCAGTCTGGCGCGTATACCACACACCAGACTGGCAAATGCTCAAGTCTACAAAGGTCAGTGCGCTATGAAGCCTGGGACACTCTCTGATGACTGAGAAGGAAAAAGAAAGTCAGAACACAGAACAAGCTTACTCTTATTGAACTAATTTTGTTTGAGGACCAGCCTGATAAAAACCTTTAATTTAGTCTATGATGCACTTTCTACATGTGATGTAGACTGATAGTTATAAAAGAAGGAAGCCATGGATTTTGCTTTCAGGTAGTTAAAATCTGTTGGAAGATACAGTGTCTCTCACACTTGAATGTGTCATCCATATGTTAAGCACTCTCAAATTAATATCTCCACATTAAAATTCTTCCCCGAACTTTAGATTCAATATCCAGCTATCCACTTGACACTTGCAAGTATAACTGTCCCAATTAATATGTCCTCTTATTCCCCCCAAAACCTTCTTCACCCTCAAACTTCTCCATACGTGTTAATGGCAATTCCATCTTTCCAGCCAGCTCAGACCATGAACTTTGGAGTCATCCACCTCTCCTCACTTCCTCTTACTCTGCATACCAGGTCCATCAGACATCCTCCTGGCATCATTGCCTCTCACCGGGATGTTTTGATAGCCCCTGCAGTGAATTGAATGGCCGCCCAAAGTCATTAAAGCTTAATCCACTGTACCTGCTGAGGGTGGGAAATCCAATTATGGTAATTGAAAGGTGGTGCCTTGAAGACGTGATTAGATTCTGTGGACCGTGCCCTAGTGAATGGGTTAATAATGATGGTCATGGGTGTGGTTCTGAGAACTTTAAAAGGAAAGCATGTGAGCGTCTATCTCTCTCTCTGCTTCTGTCATCTCGCAATATGCTACCCTGTGTCACTGTTACCACCACCAAGGCCTTCACCAGACCTTTTCCCTGGAATTTGGACTTCTCAGTCTCCAAAACTGTAAGCAATAAATTCTGTTTTCTAAAAAATTACCCAGTTCTAAGTATTTTTGTTATAAGCAGTAGAAATGGACGAGTACACCCTCCTGACTGTCCTACTGATCTGTCGTTGCTACCCTCCATCAATAGCCTTTGTTAACACAGCAGTTAGGATAATTCTTTAACAACAGTCATCTTACTACATCACACTTCTATTCAAAACTCTCCAATAGCTTCCATATGACTTGGAGGACATGCTGAATTCCTTAAAATGTCCATGAGGTCCTGCAAATATGATTCCCCATTTCCTCTCATTTTAGGAAGATAGTATAGAGTTTCTATATATCCTAACTCAGTTTCCCCTATTGTTAACATCTTACATTACTATGGTACATTCTCTACCAATTGGGAAAATTAATTTACCAATATTGATACAGTGTTATTTATTACAGTCCATATTTCACTCAGATTTCCTTAGTTTTAACTTTATGTGCTTTTTCTGTTTCAAGATCTCATCCAGCACACAATCTTACATTTATTTCCCATTTCTCCTTAAGTTTTTGGCTGGGAGAGTTTCCCAGACTTTCCCTGCTTTTGATGACCATGACTATTTCTGTCTTGAGCAGGACTGTGTATATATATTTTGTAGAATGTCTCTCAATTGAGATTTGCCTGACGTTTTTCTCATGACTAAACCAGGGTTATGGGTTTTGTGGAGCAGGAGGTAAAAAGCCATTCTAGACACATCATATCAAGGGTATTTGCTGTCAATGATATCACTATTAATGGTAACACTGATCAAAGATTGAGTTAGTGTTTGTCATAGTTATCTACTGTAAAGTTTTATGTTCCTCCCCATACTGTATTCTTTGGAAGAAAGTTACTATGTGAAAGCCAGACTTAAGGAGTAAATAGTTATACTCCATATCCATGAGGGCTGGACATCTATGCAGATATTTAGAATTCTTCTACAAAGGAAATTTGTCTTTCCTCCCCCTTTTATGTATTCATTTATTCAATTATTTATGTTATGAGTATAAATTCATGGATTTTTTTTATACTTTGGGTTATAGTCAAACACTATTTTATTGCTCAAATTATTTCAGCTTTGTCCACTGGGAGCTCTTTTAGTTGGCTCCTATGCCTCTTTGACATACCCTTGTTATGGCTGTGTGCGTGTGTTTGTGTGTGTGTGTGTGTGTGTGTGTGTGTGTGTGTGTGTGTGTGTGTGTGTATGTGTTTAGCATTTCCTTATATTTTGGCACTATAGGTTGCTCCAGGATCATCTTTTTATCCTTGTCCTAGTTCTAGAATTAGCCATTACTTCAAGGTTCCTGTTATGGACTGAATTTTTTTCCCCTCCAATATTTATATATGGAAATCCTAACCCCCAGTGATGGTATCAGGAGATGGAGCCCTTGAAAGGTAATTAGGTAACAAGGGAGGAGTACTTGTGAATGGAATTAGTGCCCTTATAAAAGAGATGCAGAGAGCTCTCTGGCTCTTTCCACAATGTGAGTATACAAGAAGTCAGCAGTCTGCAACTCAGAAGAAGGCCTTACCAAAATCTAACCATGCTCATGTCCTCATCTTGAATTTCCAGCCTCCAGATCTGTAAGCAGTAAATTTCTGTGATTTATAAGCCACCCAATCTGTGGTACTTTGTTATAGCACACCAAACTGACTAAGACAGTTCCTTGTATTGGAAAATTGTATTAGAAACCACAATCTGAGTACTGGGTGTGCTCATTGCTACTAGATTGACATTGCTTCTAGGACCACTCAGCTGACAAAGCAAGGAAACATATGCATGTATACTAACCCTTGTTCCTGAACTTATGTGTATTTCTGTATGTATCCATCTTTGTTTATATATTAAACTAAACTTGAGTTCACAGTTCATACTGATGTCTTCAGCTTTAAACTATTACCACATAGATCATTCGAACCTTTTCTTCATTCTTATCTGTAAAATGCCACTTTTGGCTGCCATCTTCCCATCACACATTTACTTAATTGTTCATTTCCACTATACACATATAAAAGTAATGGAGTTTCTAACCTGTACTCCCATGAAAACAACTTTATCAACCAAAGCCCAGACTTATGTCCATTTTCTTTTACCTTTAGTCCTACAAACTTTACTTATTTCTGAAGTTATTTAGGTTAGCAGCTTTTTCTCTCATCCTTTTCAATAAGGTTATTTTTATACATTTTTAACATAGGTAAATTCTGTTAGCATAGTTTAAATTTATTACTGGGATCAGCAGACTTCCTGAATTATTTTTAATCTGTGTACTTTTAGATACATTCTTTGTGCTATAAATTTTTGTTGTTTTGCACAAATGCTTAGTATTATGTATCATACAGTCTTATAAAGAATAGTTTCACCATCTTAAAAATCTCCTGTGTGTCATTTATTCAACCCTCTCCAAATCTCTGGCAACCACTGACCAAGTTACCATTACCATTACAATTGTTTGCCTTTCCAGATTGTCATATAAATGGAATTATTCAGACTTAGCCATTTCTACATTTTGTTAGTTGAGCAATATGCATCTGATATTCAGCCATATCTTTTCATAGTGTGATAGCCCATTCATTTGTATCACTAGTTTATATTTTATTGTATGGATGTACCACAGTTTTTCTATTCACATCTAAAGACAATTTTTGTTGCCTCCAGTTTTTTGTGATTGTGAAGAAAGCTGCTATAAACACTTAAGTGCAGATTTTGTGTGAATATGAATTTTCATACCAGTTAGATAAATATCTACGAACATGATTGCTGGGACTCTCATATTGTGCGACTGTTTAGGAAAAAACTACCAAATTGTCTTTCAAATTAGCTGTGACATTTTGTATTTCCACTACAAATAAGTAGGAGTTCTTATTGCACCATATCCATGCCAACAATTGGTATTGTCAATTTTTTGGATCTTAGCCAGTCTTATAAGTGTGTAGTGGTGTCTTGTTTTAATTTGCATTTCTCTAATCACAAATGATTTGTTTATCTTTTTATATGCCTATTTGCTATTCATTTTAATTGCTGTAGCTTTATAATCATTCTTGAAGTCGGGTAGTGTCAGTCCACTAAATTTGCTCTTTTCCTTCAATATTGTGTTGAGTATTCTAGTTGTTTTGTTTTGTTTTGTATTTTGCCTTTCCATGTAAACTTTAGAGTCAGTTTGTTTTTACCCATAAAAGAACTTATTGTGATCTTGACTGAAATTGCCTTGATTTCATAGATTACTTTGGAAAAAATTGACATATTAACAATACTGAATCTTTCAATTCATCAAGACAGAGTATCTCCCTATTTGTTTACATTTTCCTTGATTGTTTTCATCAGATTTTTGTAGTTTTTGGCATATAGTTATGCTTTTTTAAAAAATATATGTATTTCTACATAAGTGTTTCATTTTTTGGTGCTATTGTAAATATTCTTATTGTCTATTTTTGATCTCAAATTCCAGTTTATTGCTGGCATGTAGAAATATGGTTGTCTTTTGAATCATAACTCTGTAACCTGTGATCTTTTTATATTAAATAATTTCCAGAGTTTTTGTGTACAAACTTTGGGGTTCTGTATGCAGACTAGACAATCAGGTTATCTGTAAGTAAAGATAGCTTTTACCTTTCCTTTCAATTTGTAAATATTTTATTCCTTTTTCTTGTTTTTTTATTACAATAGCTAGGTCTTCCAGTATGATTAAAATAGACTGGTGAGAAAGGACCTCCTTGCTTTGTTCCAGATCATAGGTAGAAATCATCCAGTCTCTAACCAGTAAGTGTGAAAATAGCTGTAGGTTTTTTGTATATCCTCATTTATTAGGCTGAGGAAATTCCCTTTTATTCTTAGTTTTCTGGGGACTTTTTATTATGAATAAATGTTGAATTTTGTCCAAATCTTTTTTAGCATTGATATAATCATATGGTTTTTCTTGTACATCCTGTTAATGTGATGAATGATTTAGCATGATGCATTTAATAATCAAAAGTTTTTTTTTTTTCAATTCAGAGATTTCAATTTTAACTTACTACTCTGTGGATCTATCAAATAATAATTGTGCAACATACCAGATACATCCTATGGTTCTATATAGAAAAATTATGTCAACTGTATAAAATTGTATATCCTGGACTTTCTATATGTTACTGTAGATGAATTTATATTATACATACACACATGGGATAGTTATTTTAAAAGGATCGACAGCATGAATACTCTACAACATTGTATTTTTTATGGAAAGATAATTCATGTCTAAAGAACCAACAAGAACAGTGAGGGAAAAAGTTCAACTATTTTCTAAGTAAGCCAAAAAAATCAGTATTACTGTAAAGTATATGTGCCACAATGTCTCATGCTCCTAATACACTTCATTAAATAATAAAGTCACACAATTTTTTGAGAAAACAAAATGATTTCTTTATGGGAGCAATGAAGAAATGGAGTTTTATGGCAAGGCATTGGGAAAGATATGGTTACCTATTGTCAGCTGAATAGAGCAAGTTGCCTCTTAAATTTTTTATTATTGTTATAGTTTATTCATAAAATATATTTATTCCTACTTTATTTTTTAATTTTCTGTAAAAGAATTTGTGACAATGATTTTCTCACTTGATAAGCATTTATTCTTATATAAAAAATAAATCCTAAAAGTTAGCAGAGAGGTATCTTTTGGTATTATTGTTAAGCAACAATATTGTTATTATTGGTATTGTCTTATTGTTGCTTCATTCTGATCATCAAAAGAACTTATTTTATGTTCTATTTCATACTTTCAAATTGGCCATTTTGGGGAAATAAGTAAACACAAAATACATGAAAATTAACACTAAATATTTCATATTCTATCTCTCTAATAGTAATGCAATGTTAACACTTTGGTGTACTTTCTTTTAATATTTTATATGAATACACATATCTTCACACATGCTTTCAGATAAGTGCAACTATAATATCTGATCTTATATATTTCATGTATTTATTACTTAGGAATTTGCCTACAATTTTGTTTCCTTTCTTTTTTCTCTTTTTCCTTTTTTTTTTTTTTTTTATTGTGGGGGTTTCCAAGTCTAGAGCATTTTATAAGTGCAATTTCTTTTTTTTTCTTTTATTTATTTCTTTATGTGGTTATGAATATTCATGAGATGCAAAGCTGATTGTCACCCATCGTGCCCATGATGTGAGGGCCAGATTCATGGCTTCCTAACATTTCATCATATGAAAATGCCAGATTTACTTACCCTTTTTATTATTGTATATTTTGCTTTTCTTAAAAAAGTAATGCAGTAATTGATGGTGAGAAAACTGGACGTCCACATGCAGAGGAATAAAACTGGACACTTATTTTACACATACACAAAAATTAACTCAAACTCGTATAATGACTTAAACATAAAACCTGAAACAGTGAAACTCCCAGAAGAAGACAGAGGGGAAAAGCTCTTGACATTGGTCTTGGCAATGATTTCTTGGATATGACACATAATGCTCAGCCAACAAAAGCAAAAATAAACAAATGGGACTACATAAAACTAAAAAGCTTCTACACAGCAAAGGATACAATTAAGAAAATGAAAAAGCAACCTATGGATTGGTTGAAAATATTTACAAACCATATATCTAATAAGGGATAATATCTAAAGTACTTATATATAAGGATCTTACACAATTCAATAGCAAAGAAAAACAAATAACCTGATTAAAAAGTGGACAAAGGAACTGAATAAACATTTTTCCAAAAAAGACATACAAATAACTGATAGTTATGTGATATGAAAAGGTGTTGAACATCACTAGTCATCAGCAAAATGCAAATCAAAAGCACCATCAGGCATCACCTCATACCTGTTAGAATGGCTACTATCAAAAAGACAACTTGGTGGAGGAGCATAGAAAAGAGAACCTTGGTACTTCTTTCTATGCTCCTCCGTAATAAAAATATTTAATAAAAATTAAATTTTTATTAAATTTAATTTTAAGCATTATGGAAAATGGTATGGAAGTTTTCCCCCAAATTAAAAATAGTCACCTTTTGATCCAGGAATATGTTTTTGGACATATTCCCAAAGGAAATAAAATCAGAACCTTAAGGAGATACTGGCACTTCCATGTTTATTGCAGCATTATTCACAGTAGCCAAAATATGAAAACAAGATATGATCAACAGATGAATGGAAAAAGAAATCACGGTGTATCTATAAAATAGAATACTATTCAGTCTTTGAAAAGAGTAATATCCAGGCCATTTGTGAGAACATGGATGATCCTGGAAAATATTATGCTAAATGGAATAAGCCAGACACAGAGACAAAAAAAAAAAAAAAAAAAAGTGTGTGATTTCACCCATATGTAAAATCTAAAGAAGTCAAACACATAAAATAGAGAGTAGAGTGGTGGTTACCATGGTAGAGAGGTGGTGGAAATGGGGAGATGTTGGTTAAAGTGTACAAAGTCGTAGCTATGTAGGATGAATAAGTCTAGAGATGTAACATACAGCATGATTACTATAGTCTATAATATTGTATTGTATACTGAAAATTATCTTTAAAAAAAGTAGATTTCAGGTGCTCTCACCACACACAAAAAAATGTTAACTATGTGAGGAGATGGACATATTAACTTGTCTGTAGCAGACATTTCACTATACATACGTATATCAAAACATCATACTGTACATCTTAAATACATAAAAATTTTATTAAAAATAATAATTTAAAAAACTCAAAATATCTATATGTACTCCTTGTCTAAATTTCAAATTTTTCAGTTTTTCAGAATGGCTTCTTAGAGATGAAAATGTAAAGTCCAAGAGTATGAGCATTTTTAAAACTCTGGATAGATTTTAACGAGTTATTTTCTATCCAGAAGAGTTAGATCAATCTACTATTGAAATGAACAGAATACTTGAGATACTTTGCTAAATCAAATTCAACCTTGGGTAGCTTTAGTAAAAAGGAAGGTAAACATACCTTTGTCAATTTGATAGTCAGGAATGGTATTTTATTGTGATTTACATCTAAGATCTAAGTGATAGTGAGAATTTCTTTAGGCTTATTAACTATTTGTCTTTCATTTTTATGAATTGTTTGTTTATATGTTTTGTTTTAGGGCTTCCCCTTTCCAATTTTATTAGGTCATTGTTAAGGATATTAAGTATTTATCTTAGACTTAGTCTGAATATTTTATACCTCTTGTCACTTGCCTTTTAAATTTATGATCATTTAACAAGAAGCAGTAAATAACATAGACCCTTCTTCTCTGTGTCTTCTATATCCTCCATTACTTTTCAGCTTATTATGATTCTTATCCATTTAGACATCATTTGTGTTTTCTTGTTTTAAAAAAATATCCTTATTTGCATATTTAAATCTGAGATGTATTATAAGATAAAGATTTAAATAATTTTTAAAAATAAATACTTCGCCTATTGTCTGACCTGTATCTGTGAAAGAATGCTGTCAAATTATGCATGTGTGTATTTACATGTGCATGTATATGCATGTTTTCCTTTGTTCTATTCCATTAATCTGTTTATTGATTCTCATATTGCTACCATGCCATATTAATTATTATAATTTTATGAAATGATATGTTTTAATATCTGATAAGTCAAGATTCTTGTTACTACTCATCCTTTGATACACTTTAATGTTCTTACCTATTTATTCGTACAGATAAAATTTACAATCATTTAATTATATTCTAAGATGTTTCATTGGTATTTTAATTAGAAATACATATTTTAAATATTGGTAAGAGTTCACTTTTTGTATTTTTGCCCATTCATAAATTGTCCATTCATAAAACACATTTTATCAAGTATTAGCCATGTAATAGACATGGGGAATACATTGGTTAATAATACAGAAATAATTTTTGTGGTTATAAAGTTTATATTCCAGTGGAGCGTATCTCTCAGTTTATTCAGGCTTTTATTAATATTCTGAATGGTAATTTGTAACTTATTCTTTTAGGTATCTCACATTCTGTAGTAACATCATTTTCTGCTTTATAGTGTAAGCTATAATGTGAGAGTAATTGCGAGCTATTTTTTTCACTTTATTTTACACAGTAATTACTGTTTTTAACTTTTTCCATTGTTTCCTCTTTTGGCATGTGAATTATGCAGTAAGTTTCATTTGCTTTTATCTCATGTAGTCGTTTGAAAAATGTTTATTTTCTATTTGTCACCTTGTCAAAAATGTGCACTTATCTTTGCCTGGAAATGGGAATTTTGCCACATTTTTATTTTCTTCATTAATTGTGTTTCTGACTGATCATGCTTATTTTTGTGCTCTTTCTATAGATCTTCGCATGTTGGTAATTTATTTCCATTTTGTAGGAAATAAATTTTTTTTATTTCCTACAAAATTATTTATAAATAATTTTTTTATAGTAGTGTGAGTGCTATAAGCAGAAGGAGTTAATATACATTCCCACACTTATCTGTTTTAGTATAATAAAATGTAATCTGACATTGGGGTTTTGTACATTTTCTCCTCATTAAAATGAATCTATGCATTATTTCAATTTGAGAAATATGGCCCTAAGAGTTCTGAGGAGCACAGTTTGAAAACCACTTATCTAGTATGTCTTTTTTGTCATAAGTGGGATATTTTTCTAATTATGCAACCCAATTCTCCACAACCTGCGAGAAGGGCCATGACACGGTGCTTTAATTCAAGAGATTCCACCTCTTCAACTGTACATCTTGTCCCTCCAATTCCCGTTTTCTGGTCCTCTAGGCATCTCAATGGTTATAGAAATTTGGGGGGAGGATAAGTTGGGGGGGTGGACAGGAGGAGAAAGGAAAAGTGAAGCAGCATAGGAGCAGTGGTGAGATTTCTTCCCAATTTCCTAATTAATACATACATCTGAAACGTGGGCCAAGGGTCAAAAACAAAAACCAAGCAACAAAAGACAATTTCTCCCTATCTTAGTCAATTAAGTTTTCTCCCTATTATGTGGCAATACTAAATAAATAATCTTATTTATATACAGATTTTCCAGCTTTTATTATTGATAAAACAGAGTTCTATTTTATGTGTGTGTGTGAGCGAGAGAGAGATAATAGTCATGTATATAAACACAAATGTATGTATAAGTTGTACTTCCATATAGATGAACATATAGGCACAAATAAATATATTTTCTATTAAATAAACATATATTTTTAAAGGTAAGATCACATATTTGGCACCTGCCAGTAAAAAGTGAGTTCATACTCTAATTCTTTTACAAAATAAAATTATTCCTGTAAAGTGTGGAAATAAGCTCTATTTGTGAGTGTGAAAAAAACAAAATTCCTAGGAAGATGGTATGTTCCATTGGTCTGAAAACTGTTGACAGAAATGAAGTGGAGACATGAATGATAACGAACAAAAGATACCATTAGGAAATATTTAAATTCTTATAAAGTTCTGGAAGTACATAAAAAATATTTCAAATACACCGAAAGCTGCCATTATTACAAACTTATTTTCTGAATTCCCTCTTTACAAAGTTTCATTGTAGGCTTTTGGAGATTTTTTCCTTGAAAAATAGGAATATTCAAATTAATATAATGGGAGTAGACAGTTAAAAAAATCAATTTAATAAAAAGCACCTATTAAATGGTATATTTCTATGCATGATATATTTCTAGAAGTTGGTGACAAAAAACATGAAGATATGGTGTCAACGTTGAAAAATCTTATAGTTTAGTTGGGAAAACAGCACACGTGTGAGGGAGTCAACTCACTTTATAAATATGGGCTTTGATCACTTTAGCTGGAGCAGGTTATTCCTTGGATATAGGGAGTGAACTGTAGTGAACTTTTACTCTTAAAACTCCGGCTTTTATCAGTCTGTACTAAATTTCATTTACTTCTTCTACTGAGACTTGCTTTACTCTAACATTTTCTTTCTAGCTGTTGCCATCACCCTTTTCTCTCTGAAGTTTCTCCAGCATCTCCTCCCTTATCGGGAGCACATATGTCAATCTTGGCCTTCCTCTACACTTCCTGTCCTCTGTACTGAATTTTTGCATGTGTCTATTTGTTCTTCATGTGCTTTCAAACTTAAGGTTTTATTTTTATTTTTTACTTTAAAACATATTTTTATTGGCATTTGCTTATAGTCAATTTACTTCCAAAAATATATTTTACCAGCTTTATTGAAGGATAATTGATACAAAAACTGCACATATTTAACGTATATAATTTGATGAGTTCGGATGTATTCGTACACCCATGAAACATTACCCGAGCTCCAGTCTCATGTTTAAATATGCCTACCGAATATTTCCTTTTTGGTGTCTAAAAGGATGTCAAAACAGAATTTTTAGTTCTCCTCTACCTATCCTCAAACTGTTGCCCCCTCATCTTCTTTATTATGCTTCAATTCTAAGATTCCTGTGTTCCTTTAATTTTTTTTTTTTTACGTCCAATTCAAATTCAATTTTCATGACTCTAGGATAAGAGATTTCACATTGGACTACTTACTTCTCTCACTAGTACAATTAGTACCACTTTGGTCCAAGTCACCCTTTACCAAGTTTCATGAACCAGTATAATTTCCTTTAAATGGTCTCCAGATTTCTAACTCTGCACTTGTACATTCTATTTTTCTATTAACTTTCCACAGTCTTCCTCAGCCAGAAGGATATTCATTACAAATATGTCTAATTGTAACATGCTCCTGTTCTCACGCTCCAAACTTTGCCTACCCATCTCATTTAAAATAAAAATCAGAATCCTCACTAAGCCCCCCAGGTCTTCTGTGATCTAGCCCACAATCTCTCTGTTCTCACCCCACTTCTACTCATCTCAGTCACTCCACTCACTGTACTGACATCTTTCAGTTCCTCAAACACATCAAGGCCATTCCTATCTCAGAACCTTGTCACTAGCTGCTCCTGTAACTGGAACTCTACCAATATAGCCTTTATGTCATTCAAGCCTGATCAATCATAATTAAAAGATAATACAAATCTTTCCATGAACTTTTTGAAGTACCCTGGTATATAGGACCCACAATACCAAATTTTCAAAATAATTTTATTTTTATTAATAATCTTTAATATTCTACATATGTGTAGCAGCTGCATTACCAAATTTTCTTATTCATTAATTTTTTATTAATAAAATATCTTTAATATTCTCTTCCTCTCTCTATATAACTATATATACAGTTATATTATGATTTTTATTCAAGCCAGGACACTTTTGAGAATAAAATGTTTCATGAAAGTTATATTTTTTAAAAAAAGACATTAATCATCACATAAATCACATTATAAGACATTATAAGACATTAATCACCTCATAAACTCATATGGACTTATAATGCAGAACAAGGTGAAAATGACCTATAACACAAACAAAGTTCCCATTGAACATCAACAAGTTTAGAGCCATATATTCCAAGATAAAATCAAAGATAAACTGATTTAACAGGACTCATGGGTTCTAAAGCCCATTGACTGGTTTTGCCTAGTTCACAAATTTTCACCATCTCTGCCCAAACCTTGCTTGCTAACTTTCGTCCTAAAACCGCTCTATATGAATAACTTCAGGCTTCCAGTTCCTGGATTCCCCTTTTGAGACAGTTCTGAGATGCTACCAAAGCAGTGCTCTCCCACATTTATCGTATTTAATAAGTTCAGCTTGATGTGATTAAAACTTCTCACTGATGGCCTTTGTATGGAGGTTTCATGAAGTCCAGGAAAGTTCCTGGGCTTTTAAAGTGACAATATGGAGTTCAGTGTGGCTGAAGCTGAGTGAGTTAGGAGTGTGGTGGGAAATAATGTGAGACTTGTAAGAGGAACACACCATAGAGAACCTTATTGGCCATTTTAAAGATTAGATGTTATTCTAAGTGAAAAGTAAGGCACTGGAAGATTTTGAGAAGAGAAGTGATATGCAATGACTTCATGTCTTCATATAAAAGGTCTTACTCTAGCTGTTGAGTTGGAAATAGAATACAGGAGGACAAAAGTAGAAGATAGTTGGCCAGTTAAAAAGCTCTCGAAATAATCAGTGCAAGAAATAATGATAGCTTGGTGAAGGTGATAGCAGTAGAGATAGTGAGAAAGACCAGATTTTGACTATATTTTCCAAGTGGACCAATGGAATTTACTGATGGATTAGATGTGGGGATTGAAGAGAGAAAAAGAGTCAG
The DNA here is from genome assembly GCF_027409185.1 of Cynocephalus volans. NCBI lineage: Eukaryota > Metazoa > Chordata > Mammalia > Dermoptera > Cynocephalidae > Cynocephalus > Cynocephalus volans. Next base: position 65,203,933 of record NC_084464.1, read on the forward strand.
GGATGATTCAAAAGTTTGTGACCACAGCAACTAGAAGAATGGGATTGCCACTTCCTAATTGATAAAGACTGGCATAGTAGGACATTGTTGTGGGCTGAATTGTGTCTTCTCAAAATCCATATGTTGAAGCCCTAACCCTCAATATCTTAGATAGTGATTGTATTTGGAGATAGGGCCTTTAAAGAATTAATTTTAAGTGAAGTCATTATGATAGACTCTAATCTAAAATGACTGATGTCATGAAAAGAGGATATTAGAACATGGACACACACAGAGGGAAGATCACGTGAAGACACAGAAGGAAAACTGCCATCTAAAAGCCTAGGAGAGAGGCCTCAGAAGAAAGCAAGACTGTTGATTCCTTGATCTCAGACTTCTGCCTTCCAGAATTGTGAGCAAATTAATTTCTCTTATTTAATCCACCCAGTCTATGGCACTTTGTTATGGCAGCTCTAGCAAACTTGAGAGTCATTGTCACACAGAGGATATTTACGGATATTGAACTGGATGAGCTCTAAAAGAGAATGACTGCAGATAAAGAGTAGAAGGGATCACAAAAGCAAGCCCTGGGAAATCCCATTTTTAGAGGTTGGAGATAAGAGCAGCAAAAGGGACTTAACAAAAGAAACTGTGAAAGTGACCAGTCAAGAAATTAAGAGTGTGACATCCTGAAAACCAAGTCAAGAAATTGTTAACTATACAAAGGAGTAATTAATATTTTCAAATGTCCCTGAAGGATCAGCAGGTTGAGGAGGAGAATTCTCCAATATATTTAGCAGTGTAGAGGTCATTGGTGACAGCATCAGGAGCACTTTTGATGCAACAGGAAAGGAGATAAAAGTCTAATTGAATAGTAGGTTTAAGTGAGACTGGGGAGGAATTGAGAACCAATTTTTTTTTTGTTTTGCTCTGTGCCTATCACAGAAGTCATAATGAATCTGCTTATTAGATCTTTACTGAACAAATAAATGTTTAAATCACATTTCCAAGTTTGTAAGGTTAAAGCACAAAATCCTCATGGACATGATCCCCTAAAGTACTTTCAGAAGTCTCCTGTTGTCCTTTTCAGAAATCTCTCCAAACGTCTATCAGGACATGCTTTTATAGAGAGATTTACACATAGAACAGCAGCACCATCAATAATGCAATCTAAGAATATGCCTCTAACATTTTACAAACCATAAAGCAATAATAACTTCTTCAGAGAGCTATTTACTATTTTTTATTTGATACCATAATGGGTTTCCTCAGAGCACAAGAAATTATGTTAAATGATTTCAACTGAAGAGTTGTTTTTATAAATAAAATTTACTAGTGAAACCTATCAATATACCTTTTTATATCAAGACATGAAGGCATTGTCTTAGAGATACAGTCTTTGAAAGGAATGCGAACATTATCTAATGACATATATTTTACTTAATCCAGTTGATTTAACTGTACATTAGGTTGTAACAGCTGGTTATTTAGGGTATCTGAATACCATTCTGAATAGTGAAGTTTTGGTTAATGTAATTTTCAGCTGTTAAAAAGTGGCTGTTCTTTGGTTTATTTTTCACTTTTTTTCTTAAAGGTTATAATTAGCTTTTAAAAGATGGATGCAAACCGAGGAGTTATCTGATACTTAAGGGAGGAATGGGACTATGTGGTAGATGGTATCAATTTATCTTTGTTTAGTCATTCATTAAACATGTTTTTGCAGGTGCCTCCTTTGGCCCTACACTATACTAGCTGTTATAAATAAATAGGTGAGACAAACAGGCATGGTCCCTCCCTCATAGGGTTTATAACCTAATAAAAGAGAGAACTGAAAAGTAAACAAACATATAATTAAAATTCGTGATAGGGTAATAAGGTCAGGAGTGTGATTTCTAAGGTCAAATAATAAAAATGTAATTGCTACTAGGGAAACATTTTATGAAAGAAAGATTGTAAAGAAAAGACAATAGTGGTCTATAGAATGCAAAGAATACTTTAGATAGAATGGTCAAGAAAAACCAGAGATGATAATTAATTTGAGATTTAAATGATAAGAGAAAGACCTCTAAGTGAAGACTAGGAGAGTTAATGCTCCTAGCAAAAGTCTTGAGCCAGAAAAGAGATTAGAAACTAAAAAGAGGACAGGGTGGCTGGAGCTCAGTGAAAGAGATTTTGTGTGGTTTGAAATAAAGTTATAGAGACAGGGAAAGAGAAGATCTTTCTTGGCCTTGTAGGATTTCATGCTGAGTGCAATAGGAGGCTTTCTAAGGGTTATAAGCAAAGGAAAATAGTATTTTAGAAAGGTCATTCTGCTTTCTGGGTGGAAAATGAATCAGAAGAGTACAGTCAAGGAGACTGGTTGAAGCCTCCAGAAATATTCTGAAGAAAAGAATGATCGTGTGGAGGAAATGGTGGTAGAGGTAAGTAGTGGATTGAGCCATTTTTGGAGATAGAATTGAAGGTACTTACTGATAAATAAAAGTGGGGGATGTGGGAATAAAATTACATTAGGAATTGCAAAATCTTCCACTGAAAAAAATCCCATATTTTTGTGCCTCTCCAGTTATTTTCTTCTGGAATCTGTCCAAATAAATGAAAGCACTATTCATGATATTGGTGACTTGATTCTCAATTGCTATGTGCCCACATTCAAAAGTCTTTGAAACATAAAGAAAATAATTCAATGTACAACTGAGGAATAAGGATACATCCAATTAGTCAAAAGGAAATGGATACTGAATAGGAACCGTCTATTCAACACACCCACACACAAACAAAAACCAAAAAGAACCACACCTTAGAGTGCAATTCATTTTCAAAAAATTTACTACCTCAACATTAGAGTTTATTGTATGAGCCATTCATTATAGTGCCTCAAACAGAAGTCATTTTCCTGTTTTGGCGAGTCCCAGGCAGGGGACAGACTCAGAAATTAGACAGGGACTCTGCTCTTGGAGAGCTTCTTGCAAAGTGTGGTGAGTGTAGAAGGACTCTAGGGAGCTCTGGACACTGGTTCCCATAGTGGGTTAGTGGTGGAGGCCAGTCTGGCAGCATCCTGCAAGAGCAGAGTGACTGGAGCCAGGCTGAGAGGTGGACTGGCTATAGTAGACCAATGTGGAAGTCGGGTAGGAAGGACACCTGGCTGGACGGTGGGAAGGGCCTGCCGGTTGGTGGCTCGTCTAGGATGGTTTCCTCCTTTTAGGGTGCAAGGGTGGCCCCCCATGACCCCCCTCCCTTAGCCAGGCCTGTGTGGTCTCTGTTTTCTCAACTCTGCTTCTGTCTTGCCTCCCCGCCTCCCCTGGCTTTCCTCTCTGACCGCTTCTGTCTTTCTGGTGGTGGAAAAGCTCAAGCCTGCGTGAAGCTGGTGATCTGCCTCTGTGTGAAGCTTTCTGGAGGCTGGACTTCGACAAAGACTCTGCTGATGGCCTCTTGGCTCCCCAGCTGGTGTCCTCAGAGCCCAGCTATGACCCTCTGCAGGATGCAGCCACAGTCCAGTTTTCTGCCTATAGCCCTGACCCCACCAAGCACACCTGAGCCTCCGGGGGCTGCTCTAGTTACTCAGGAATGAAAACCAGGTCTCCCCTCTGGATGCCCACTACAACCTCACTTCTTTTAGCCTTGGTTGTCACTTGGGGACCCCGGAGCCACTGTGGCTTCCTTGGGAACCTCATCAGCCCAGGATGAACCCTCCTAGAACAGCTGGGGAAAAATTGTCCCTGAACCATTTCCAGGTGGCTCATCCCTGGAGTCATCACCTCCATTCACTGCCTTTCAGGCCCGCCAGGTGGAGGAAGTTCTCAGGACAGGTTTGTCCTGCTGAGGACCTCAGCAGTGGGGCACAGATGATGACTGTTATTGGGAAGATCAGACCTGAGCATATTTAAAATTGGGGGAGGGCTCAGTGTGGAGTGTCAGCCAAACCCAGTGTCCCATCCTTAGGCCAGGGCTCCTGCGCAGAAACCCTCCTGAGCCACAGATGTCCCCCCCACAGGCCAAGTGTCCTGGCAGGGCCATGCAAGAGGGCTGCCTGCTCATGTAGAAGGGAGGCAGGGGCTTTTTCCTAAATTCTGCTGCCATGTACATTCTCAGTATTTTTGTAAAAAAATTGTTGAATAACATACTACCACCCTTTTAATAAAAAAAAAAATAGAATCATTACTAAAAATCTCTTGAATTTCAGATGTGCCTAATTAGTTTAAATATTATTAAAAGCTTAGATCCATGCTGTTGTATTATGATGAGAAATAATATTCTTTACTCACTCAATTTGGATTTCACTCCAGTAAAGAGTATATATTAGAACCTCATTTTATTATCTTCCTTAAAGCATTTTGTTTCTACCAAAGATTAAAATCATAAATTATTAATTTTCTCATTTTGCTTTACCTTTGAAAGAAAATAAAAAGAAGCACCCCCTTCTAAGAAAATGGTGTGGAAAAACAGAAGGAATATAACTGTTGCTGTTCTCTTCAGTTTCGCCTTCAAATTGGACTCTTACCCAATTCAAGGGGCAATCATCTCCCTGGAAACCTGGAAATCATGAGTATTATTTATCCAGACTTTGTATAAATCTTTTTATATGTCATAACCCCATGAAGAATCTAGTTTATATCTTTTTTTTAAAAAAAATTGATTTTATTGAAATTAGTTTTAAATTTATTCACCATTCATACTCCATGAAACTTGAGACGTAATATAGAGCAATTAGAGACACAAAAGATTTAAAAATGGGAGAGAAATAGGTGCTTGCTTTAGAAAGCCTCATGCACATTTCAAAGTACCAGAAATAATTTGTGGGAGAAAGTCAAGAAAATTTAAAAAAAAAAAAAAACTTTCCGATTGTGAAAATAATAATGTTTTTATAAAGACAGATGTCAACCTATAGTGCCATTCTTCTGCATCATTTTTAACTTGGGTAGGAAATTTTTAAAAATGATATTCTTTTAAAAGTGTGCCAGAGAGCACAGTATTTGAAAGAACAGGTTAGATGTCATTTCTTTTGATAAGTTTTGAAAAGGCAGCTATAGCTCTTTTGCTGAAGCTGGGGGTGGGAGAGGGGAAGAGGGTGGTAGTTAAAGCCTTAAGCGGAAGAAAGGCAATCAGGGCTTTTCAGGCCAAACTTCTCTGAAGCGCTGAAGTTACAATCTCATACCTCATCATTATGCTAGAAGGTCATATCATAAATAAAGGCAGGGTATGTTTGAGCTAAAGTGGCTGTGATTTCCAATATGACTTCCATATAATGGATGGGTTGACAATGAGTTAGATCAGTCTCATGAGAAGATAGCTAGTCATACGTCAAGGCAGGATACTGAGAGGTTAGGGTTTAGTCAATTGTGCAAGCATACTATGTACATGGTTCCAAGCTCTGCAGGGCTCCCAATGCACTTAAGTTAAAAGCTAGGCCACCCCAGAAGGAAACTCATCTCAATTTTAATGTGATTACCTCTTACAGTAGCTCCGGTTCCTTAATATCTTGCATTTCTGACCTGAATCAGATACTCTAGGGCTCAGAGCCCAGCAATGTGTTTTAGCAAACCCTCCAGGTGATTCTGATGTAGGTTAAAGTTTGAAAAATACACGGAAATAGTTTTCAGCCTTGAAAGCCTTAAAAAAAAAAAAATACTGATTCACGAATCCCCACCCTCTGAGATTTTAGTTTAATTGTTCTTAGGTGCGACTGGGCATTCAGTTTTTTAAAATCCCCTGAAATGTTTTCAGTGTAGTCATTGACTAAAGGAAGATTTGGGTCTGCTGGGGGGAAGGCAGCATATCAACTCAATGCAGCTGCCCTCTAGATCATTGTAATCAAATCTTTCTCTACCCCCATGACTCCACACCATCAATCCCAATTTTCACCTCCACTTTGGAAACTTGGTACAAAAATTATGCAGAACAAAATCCTTTGAAATTCAGCATAATTTCTTGCAGACCCTAACAAAGAAGCTGGCAGCAAATGTCATAGGTCTGCAGGACTCTTTCTGGATCAGGACATCCCCTCTCCCTGGACATTTTTTCCATTCCAAGATAATATAACTCAATGCCGAGTCTATTCTTGGTGTCTGAGTTCAAGTGCATTAATAGGTTCTCTCACATGGTGTCCTTGAAGACTTCAGGGAGTCACTTTTCAGTTATATTCTATCATGTATCTAGGAAATCTGGCACTAAAGAAAATGATTCATCCTTCTAATTTTTTACTTAAAATATTAGATTACACCAGTCTGTGGTATTCTGTGACACTCTTTTCCTCTCAGAGTTGGCTGTCAGCTTTCACGTCATCTTTGTTCATACTTTCATATATATAAAATATATATAATATGAATAATGTATAGGATGTGTGTGTATATATATTCTTTTAAATTGTCTGTGGTTCCTCTTGCAATGCTTCTTTCAGTTGATAAAAACTACCAGGTTTTACTGAGCATTTCTATCATGAATGACTTAGCTAGCAATCACATAGATGCAACTGTTTTTTTTTTTTTTAAAAAAAACACTCATGGAAATGGCATTTTGAGATGAGATGGCAGCAGATATTTGGAGATATAACGGGCAATGTATATATATAGTGTATATATATATATACATATATATATATATATATACACACATACATACATATATTGCAGAGGCCTCTTCTTTCTCCTCTGGACCTTCCAGTGGAGGTTTTGAGAATTTATAGAAGACCCATGGTCAGCCAGATGACTAGTTCCTTTAAAGTCAGTTTCTTTAAAAAAAAAAAAATGTACTATAACTTAGTGGCTAAGAGTTTGGATTGTGGTGCCAAATTGTACAGGTGGGAGCGTGAAGCCCAGCTTTGTTGTCTACTACATGTGTGGCCTTAGTTAAGTTGTTTAATGTCTTAATGCTTCTATTTTCCAACTTTAAACTAAGGATGAAAATTATATTCTCATTTATGACAGTCTTAGGGATTAAGCCAGTTAACATATGTGAGGCACTCAGAACAAGGCTTTTCACTTATTAAGATCTCAATAACTTATTATGTGTGTAAAGATCTTACTATTCTCACATTCAGATTCATAAACCTAATTTTTAAAAGTTGTAATCACCAAATAATATGAGACTGAACATGAACTCAAATTAGATTGCAATCATATTTTATATATTTGAGAATTTTAATAATACATGTAATAAAAAATCTTGATTTTCACTGATGTCTCCAAGTTTGGCTTACATGTTCCTGTGGTGGGCTAGCCACTGTGGTTTCCTCCATGCTCTTCCCTAATTCCCAGAGAGATGGGATCTTCCTGTGAGGCAGCAGAAAAGGAGAGAGCTAATAAAAGTGTACAGTTCTGCTCCAGATTTTAAGCACTGGTTATGGACAGATTCATTACTATTTTAGAAATTGAAATACTAACAGTAATAACTGAGAACCACCTGTTCAACAAAAACAGAAATTCATGGTTGAAACTGCATCCACCATCAAGCCCATCTAATGTTATGGAGTGCTGAAAAATAAGAACATATTTCCTGTATGGCTTATAGCTTATAACATGTTCTTTTTATAGTAATAATATATTTAATTTGTAAAGCACATTATGGCTTATAAATTATTTTCATCTATTTTTTCATTTAATCCACCGAACAGCAATGTGAAGGTAGAAATAAATGTATCATACCCAGGGAAAAGGCAGTAGCAGGACTGGGTGTCAGCTCCTCTAAGTGCTAGCTACCTTTTACAACTGAGTGCATTAATGTCATTAGTACTGGTGGTCCATGACACACTGGTCCTAGACATATATGGGAATTTGGGGATAATTGATTATCATTAACATTAATAGTTCTGTATTACACAGTATGTATCTTTTCTTATTTGCTAATAATTTGCTAATAAATGGTATATACAAAATATTCTTATGAATTGTTTTTCTAAAAATTTAAGAAAATTTGTATTGTACAAAGGAAAATTTTAAACCTTTTTTCTAACATTTTTTAAGTATCTTCAGTAGTTACATATATTTTGCAGAAAAAAAAATAACATTGATCTTAGGGAGAAAAGTATCAGAAACTTACAAAGGGTAACTGAAAACAAATGACTATACTCTTGCTCCCAGGGCAACTAAGTCAATTTTACTAAATATATATATATTTATTTATTTATTTATTTATTTATTTATTTATTTATAAATATACTAATTATATACATATATATCTTAGATATTTATTCAACTATGGTAATTACTGCTTCAGTTTACTTTTTAATGGAAAGGGTCTTGGAACAACTGCTATTTGGGCTTTCAGTGGTTTTTGTATTGGCTCATGAATCATGTAAATATAGTATTTGAAGAGACAGAGAGTAAAGAAAAGTGATCATTTCCTTAAGAAACATGCATGGAGAAAAAGGCAAAGATATATAAGAAGAGGCCATGTAAAAGACTGAGAATATATACCATATCAAACTATTTTTGTGAGTGAAATTGAGACCAAAGGACCAGATCACATACAAGTGTATATGAAAAAGGGATAGAGCTGCCTCCAAGAGAACAGATGTTTTCATTTTCACTCCCATTGGGAAGAGGTTAGTTGTGAAGAAGGATTAAGTAGGCAGAATTTAAACTATGAGAATAAAGTAAAGAAGTAGGAGAAAAACAGTGTTTTTGTCTGGGCAGACCATTGTCCAGATATTGGGAGTAGAGAGACCTAATGCCATTGAAGATGGTGGTAAATTTCTCCCAGCTATGCAGTGAGGCCAGGGTGCTAGGCAGGTGTTTGTTCAGGTAAGGGAGCCTGTGGGTCCCTTGGGCACTTGTTGAGTAACAATGATGGTCACCAGTAGAAAAGAACTTCAACTAGCAAAAACAAAGTTACTAGCATGGCAGCAAGATGTGAATATGGGGCCAAAATACCAAGAGTCTTATTTCTGAATTCATGAAAGGAAATTCCATGAAAAAAACCCAGAATTGGCTCAAGTGCATTTTGATGGGGACTAAAATTTGCAATTGCGATGTTTCCATGATAATTTGGAGATATATATATATATATATATATATTCAAAAAACGAGACTTTTATTTGTTTTCATAGCCTGTGCATAGAGATTATGGAACCATGGAGGTTCACTTCCCAAAAGAAGCAGGGTAATAACCCCTGTCAATTAAAGTGAGCTTTGTAAGTCTAATGTAGCAAATGACATCTTTTCAATTAGTTTTCTGTAGAATGTAGAGCTCCAGCTGCACATAATTATATTATTTACTTTTGGAACAGTTAGCAAAAATCATAGCATGTATACTTCTCTTCAACTTATGTTTAATATTTCTATGGATTTGTTATAACAAACGAAGGAATTTAGCAGATGATACTTCAAAGCTTAAAGAGTTTAGGTTATTTGTTCATTTCCTTATCCCATCCCCTTGAAGACTAAAGTGCTATAAAAATCTGATATGTGCTAAAGTAATTTTTCTTCCTTCCTTCCCTCCCTTCCTCCCTCCCTCCCTTCCTTCCTTCTCTTCTTCCCCTCTCACTTTCTCTTTTTTTTTTTTCATCTATAAGACTTTATTGAAGATCCACAATGTCCCTTTATAGCTTGAATGGATAAAAATAAATTGCATGATACTTGTCATCAATGTGCTGGAATTGTCACACTGAGTGACAATATTACATACAAAATATATCAAAATAAATTATGTATTAAAGTAACAAATGGTGACACGTGTTGTTATCTACTAAGTCTGCCATTTTCTCTGCATCTGTGCAGTCCACTTTAATTTATAGTGGTATCCGTCTCTAACATGAAATACTTCAAAAGCCTCTTAACCATTTTTTCTACTTCAAGGTTTACTTTCTATCAATTTTCTATCCTCCTGTCAAAATGACTTTACAAATACTTGGATAATAATGGTTAGCATTTACTCTACACTTACTTTGTACCAGGTAAATCACCTGAAAAAAACCTAAGAGGAAGTACTATCATCATTTCCTTTTTTATATTATTTTTTTCTTTTTTATTGAATCATAAATGATTATATGTACTTGTGGAAAGGGGAATTAATGAGAAATTAATGAGAAATTGGTTAATGGGCACAAAGAATGATTACATATTATAATGACGAATAAACTAACTATCCTGATGTGACCATCACATATTGTACATAACTATTAATAGTCAATTTTATACTCCACAAATATGTATAATTATTTATGCTTCACCTTTCCACTTCTAGTAACCATGGTTCTGCTTTGTGGTACTTTGTTACAGCAGCCATAGAAAACCAATGCACCAAGAATAGAAATAACTGAATTAGTCTGATAAATTACATGTGCTAACCTACAGCAAACATCATACTTAATGATGACATGATACAATCATTTCTGTTATGATAAAACTCCATTTTTTCTTACATCATGCACAAAAATCAAAGGTAGGTGAATAAAGCCATTAATGCAAAAAGAAAATCCTCCAAATTTTTGGAAGTGTACCTAGAAAAATATCTTTACAACCCCCTTTAAAGGGGTAAGGAAAGATATATTTTTTAACAAGTCGTACAACATAAAAGGAAAAAATTATGTAAAGACAAATGAATTATAACTTTTCATAGCTACATTATTTGCAATAGCCTCCAACTAGAAATATGATAATAAATAATTGAATTGTGATATTTTTATGCAATATAATATTATATAGTCATGAAAATGCATAAAGTAAAGTTGTGCTTGCCCATGTGGAGGAATTATATAAATATAATCTCACAAATATAATAAAGTGCAATTTGCAAAAGAATGAAGAATATATACTTTATAGAAATGTTTTAAAACATTCAAAACAACAGTATGTATCACTTACAATACAAATTTATGTAGGAAAATGTATAAATAAATGATGCCATTAGTATCATTATCTCTGGTAGTGAGAGGTAGGGCTAACACCAAGGAGGAAATCAGAGAGAATTTTACCTGTAATGCCTAATTTTGTATTTATTGCACTTTGAAAGTTTTCATAATAATTTTCATAATAATTTTAAACAATGCCATATACAGCTCAGACCAATGAATTCTGACCAACTTAAAAGTCAGCAATTGCACAGAATAGTTGTGTGTCCTTGGAGGAGATATTTTCTTGGTGACTCTATTTCTTTCCTCTTTTCTCCATTGAACAAATATGTATTGAGTACTCTATGCCAGATACAGAATTAGGTACTTAGATCCTCCAATACAAATAAAATTTATTTTACGTCATTATCCTAATCCCTCCTAGGTCTAACAATGTTTGATTCATTTGGTCCAAATTTGGGGCAACTTCCTTCTTCCAAGATCTCTCCCTTGAATCTTCCTTCTGAAGCACCGCAGTACATGGATACCTTCCTCTTCAGCCTTCTCCCTTTGCCTGTTGATCACTACCAGCTGGAAGCTTTCCTAGTTACTATGTTTTTAAGACACAGTTTCTTTTATATCCCTCTGAAATGAGTCCTCCCCTCTGTTTATATCTCTAGGCCAATGCCGAAAAGCAAAAACTTTCTTTCTTCTTTTTTTATTTTTTTTACTTCTTTCTTCCTTATTGTTCAAACTGCCCTAAACCTGACAGCAGGACACAGAAACATGCCCCTGGTTCGTTACTGATGACTTTACATGTTCAGATAAAGTTTCCTTTTGCACATATAGCAACTACCATGAGCTGAGTGTAATCACTTTGAACTTTCTACCTGCTCTAAATATTTTTATTGTAAATATTTACAACTTACAGGAAATCAGATATAATAGCATTCATGCTCTTCATATGTATACTTGAAAGATGTGTCTGTTTTGTTCCATTGTGAAGATTTAAAGTGATTTGAGAAAACTCATTAATTTAGCATATTTTTATTTAATGATTTTCTTACATGACATTTGTCTTCAAATACTGTCAGTCAGAAGGAGTCATCATCCACTGGTCAGGGAGAAAGGCTAAGTATTTGAGGCAAAATATATTTATACTTTAGGAAAGTTTCCTACAATGTATTACTTTCTGAGACTTTTCTATTTTGGAGTCACAAACAATGGTTCTGCTCAGTTTATCGTATGGATATAGGGCATTTTATTAACCTCCCAAATGTGTTGTACCAGTGTTCTTGCCTGCCATGCCTAGCATCAAATGACTGGACAAATTATCAGATCATGAGGTCCTGGACCTGTGAACCTGTTCACTGGTATCTATGGTAATCTCATTGGACCTTGGATTCACTGTGCTGCTCTTGAGGGAAGGAAGAAGGACAATGATCAGAGGCTGTATGCATGCCGAGAGTGGAAAAATCCAAAGAAAGTGGATGGGACTGATGCTATACACTAACACTGGATCAACTGAATGAACTGCTGTTCAATGACAGTAAAGGAAACAATATTGTCATAGAGAAACAGAGATGGAGTGACTAAATTGGGGTGAAACTTACGAACTACATATGTGGTAAATTTTAATATCACAGAGAGTAATACCTTTGCAATGAACTACCACACCTTGTGGTAATTCAAAAGTTACATGGAGGGCCCTGAGACAAATACTATGGAAGGAGTCTCTAAGACTTCAATGTAAAAAAAAAAAAAAAAAAAAAAATCAACCGCCTTCAGCACCTCTGGGTGTGTGTGTGTGTGTGTGAGTGTGTGTGTGTGTGTGTGTGTGTGTGTGTGTGTGTGTGGTACAGTTGACAATTTTTCTGAGGGTAGATTGGGCAGTGATTATACTCAAGGTCAAGCCATTGATCAAAGACAAATACATAGTCATTCAATTTGACAAGCACCTAGGATTACTCACTAGCTTTTTAGTTACATTTGTACATGCAATGTTCTATTCAAACCACATTTAAGGAGGTTACTGTCATGCAGTTTTGGCTGAATGTTTCAGGTCAGCCCACGAAAAATTTCAAAAGTCAAACAAGGAAAAGGGTCGAACAGAAAGCAATACCTAGTATTCTAGATTTGGCAGTAGACAGAGGACAGGTGGCAGAAATCTTTCATGCTGAAAAGCAGTCTGAAAGGTGACATTGAACATGGGTAATGGAGAAAGGTTTAAAAGTCTAATTCTTCAATTTAGAAATGTTACTGAGAACCCAATGTTCCATAGAACAAGGATCAAAATTCTCAGTTAAAGGCACTTTGCATGTTGAAAGAAAAAGGACATTGCTATAAATATCAGGTGGTTTACTGCATGCCATTCCAGAGGGAAGATACTGAAAGCGGTATCGTATTCTCTAAGGGTGAAAATGAATCTGGGATAAATACCTCTACCAGAATCTCAGAGGTGTAGATGTTAAAACATAAATGTGAGATCTTTAGCATTTTACAATGTAACTGCACTTAAAATACAGACAAACTCTGTAGCATTGATAACAGAAACGTATAATACAGGGAGAAAAATGTTCAGATTTTTGGACACTACTAGCGGTCTTCTTCTGGGTTTTATGCAGGTGATCAAATTATTCAAGGACTTTGAGAAGATACCTTAGTACCTAAGAAAAATAAAGAGAAGAGAAGAATTGGTAACAGTAATCTAGAAGAGAAAGGACAGAAGGAGGATGACAAAAAATTTAGGGTAACAGAGTCAATGACCAACCCAACATGTCCTTAAAGTAGGAAACTACGGAAGAATAGACTCCTGGGATGTACAGGCTGGAAAGAGGGGAAAGGGAGAAATCAGACTATCCTGGAGGTAGAATATCAACCCTCAATGCCAAAAGAGGGAGTCAGTATTCAAATGGTACCAAATAGCTACTGACTGACATAACTTCCCTTCAGTCTGGCTCCTTTTCGTATCTGGGTACTATTTTATTTATCCATAACTTGGAACTATTTAGAATTTCACACCTTCCTCCTCCCCACTTCATCTCTGTCATTTTTTTCCCCTTTGTTGTAAGCTCTTAGATTTTAAGTAAAACATCCTGAAAGTTTGTTTTGGTCTGTGATACTTCAGTGGTTTACAATTCTTCACAGGTTCTTTAGATTTATCTAATTTCCGCTTCAAGATATTGCTTTTATGTATTTATTTTTATTTTATGTAGTTAAGGTATACAACATGATGTTTTGAGATACTTATCATTATATACATACACATAATGAAGTGATCACTGCAGTCAAGAAAATTAACATACTCATATAGCTACCCCCCCCCTTTTTTTTCCCATGGTAAGGGTATTGAAAATCTACTCTCTTGGCAAATTTCCAGTATACAGTGCAATATTACTAACTACAGTCCTCAAGTTGTACATTAGATCTCTAGCTTCTTCATGCTACATAACTGCAGCTTTGTGCCTTTTGACATACATCTTACCATTCTCCCTCTCTCCACCTCTGGTAACCATCATTCTGCTCTCTGTTTCCATGTATTTTATTATTTTTAAAAAATTTCAGATGTAAGTGAGATCATGCAGTATTTTTCTCTCTGGGTCTGTTTTATTTCACTTAGTATAATGTCCTCTAGGTTCATGATAATCCATGATATATATTGATATGTACATAGATATGATACATGCACATACACATACACATATACATATACGGAGATAGGTAGATCTTACAATTTCTTTTTTCATTTGTCCATTGAATGACACTTTGGTTTTTTCCATATCTTGGCTACTGTGAATAATACTGTAATCAACACAGGAGAGCAGATATCTTTATGAAGTGGTGATTTTATTTCCTTTGGTTATACCCAGAAGAGGGATTGCTGGGTCATATGGTAGTTCTACTTTTAACTTCTTTAGGAAACTCCATACTGTTTTCTGTAGTGGCTGCACCAATCTACATTCCTGTGAACACTGTACAAGGGTTCTCTTTTCAACACATCACCAACACTTGTTATTGCTTGTCTTTTTGATAAAAGCCTTCCTAACACATATGAGATGATACCTTAATATCTTCTTGTGGTTTTGATTTCTATTTCCCTAATGATTAGTGATGTTGAACACATTTTCATATACCTGTTGGAAATTTCTGTTTTCTTTAGAAAAATGTTTTATGGTTATTCAGTTCTTTTGTCCATTTTTAAATCAGGTTATTGTTATTTATTTTTATTTATTTGTTTGCAATTGAATTGTGAATTGTGGGAGTTCCTTATATACTTTAGATATTAACCCCTTAACAGATATATGGTTTGCCGATATTTTCTTCTTCCATAAGCTGCCTTTTCATTTTGTTCGTTGTTTCCTTCACTGTGCAGAACCTTTTTAGTTCAATGTTGTCCCATTTGTTATTTTTGCTTTTGTTGCCTGTGCTTTTGGTGTCATTCAAAAAAATCATTACCAAAGCCAGTGTAAAGGAGCTTTTTCTCTGTTTTTTTCTTCTAGGAGTTTTATAGTTTCAGGTCTTATGTTTAGGTATTTAATCCATTTTAATTTTATTTTTGTATATGGTATAAGATAAGTGTCTGATTTCATTCATTTGCTTGTGAATATCCAGTTTCCCCCACACCTTTTATTGAAGAGGCTATCCTTTCCCCGTGGTGTCTTCTTGGTGCGCTTGTCAGAAATTAGTTGACTGTTTATACTTGGGTTTATTTCTGAGTGCTCCATCCTGTTTTTTTTTTTTTTTCCCGTGACCGGCGCTCAGCCAGGGAGTGCACCGCTCATCCTTATATAGGATCTAAACCCGCGGCGGCGGGAGCGTCGCCGCGCTGCTAGCGCAGCACGCTACCGAGTGCGCCACGGGCTCAGCCCATCCATCCTGTTTTTTACGCCAGTACCATACTGGTTTGATTGTTCTAATTTGTAGAACATTTTGAAATCAGGTAGTGTGATGCCTCCAGCTTTGCTCTTTTTTGTTCAAGTGTACTTTGGCTACTCAAGGTCTTCGTCATTCCATATCAATTTTAGACTTGTCTTTTTTATTTCTGTAAAAAAATGTCATTAGAATTTTGATAAGGACTACATCGAATCTGTAGATCACTTTGGTTTGTATAAACATTTTAACAATATTAATTCTTCTAATCCATGATCACGAGATATATTTCCACTTATTTGTGACTTTAATTTCTTCCATCAATGTTTTACAGTTTTCTGTGCACAGATTTTTCACATTTTTGGTTAAATTTATTTCTGAACATTTTGTTATTTCTTGATAGCATTTCTGTACAATGAACTATCTAAAAAAGAAATCAAGGCACTCCTTTTAAAAATTCCTGAAAGGCTACCCTCTTTGGCCTGGACCCCTGGCACCTGTTGAGATTCTTCCCCTCCTTCACATACTCCAGTACACCCACCACAGTTTCTCCTCAACACAAGCACAGGACCCAGAGATTGAGAGAACTTCCTTCTTCAGGAATTAACAATTCCTACTAATTGTGTTTTCTCCTGGGTGCCTCCCAACCCTCCACCTGTACTGCCACCTGGTGATTACAAACTTCCTTGTTCCTTTTTCATATTCAGGATCTAAGTTTCTTAATAGCAAGAAATAACAACAGCAATCATAAATGACAACAGACTATGTAGATTGTAAAATAACTGTGAACAAAACAGATAAAAATCTCTGATATCATGGAACTTACTTTAAACAATAAACAAAATAAATAAAAAATATATTTCACATTAGGTAGAGATAACTACTAATGAGAACAAAATAAAGTAGGGAAAGAAATATAAAATATCCGGGAGGTTTAAACTTATGAGGGGTAGGTAAAGTAGGCCTCCCTAAGAAGATGACTTTTGAATAAACATGTGAGGAAGTGAGGAACCAAGCACATGGCTATCTTAGGAAATTGAGTTCTAGTCAGAGGATAGCAGGAGCAAAGGCCCTGAGGTGACAGCAATCCTAGCATGTTTGAAGCACAACAGGAAAGCCAGTGTGGATGGATAAGCAACAGTAAAGGTTGAGAGTAGCAGAAGAAGTGTCAGAGAGGTCACGGAAACCAGAGCATGCAGGGCTGTCATAGTCATCGCACACACTTTGGCTTTGATTCTGAAGGAGGGTTCTGGGCAAAGGAAGGATATGATCCATTTTATGTTTTATCAAAACTACTCTGCTTGCTTAATACAGAATGCATTGTGGTCTAGAGATGTGAACAGACTTCCTTAACATTCTGAGACTTAAAATTCAGGTGTCTAATCAAAAAGATATCTAGGTAGATTCGTCCAGTTGGTGACAAAAGTGGCTTAAACCAGAGCCAGTAAGACCTATGGCTTTTATAGAATAATATTGCAAGAAATTTTAAAATGTACCTATACTGGAGGTGTAAAGCAAAATGGACAAGCCAGGCAAGTCTCACCAGAAATGCGTCTATGGCAGCCGCATTCTCAAAATTCTTGGTTAGGAGACTTCTCAGAATTTCTTATTCTTTAAAATTATTGAGGACCCCAAAGAGCCTATGTTTATGTGGGTTAAATCTATTAATATTTACCATAATGATAGATTAATTAAATTAAGATAATTTAAAAATATTTATGTATTTATTCATTTTAAAATAACAATAAATCTATTGTTTTATATTCATACAAATAAACTTTTATGAACAATAACTATATTTTCTAAATGAAAACTTTAGAAGAGGAACATAATTTTATAATTTTGCAAATCTCTTTACTGTCTGACTTCATAGGAGATAGCTGGTTTATATCTGCTTCAGCATATCATCTGAGAAATCACACACAGTGCAGGTTCTGGAAAACTACCCTGTGTCACCATGAAAATATGAGAATGAAAAACACAGACAATATGTTCTTCTTATTAAAATATTTTTGACCTGTGGACTTCCTGAGAATAGGTTCCTGAACCACACTTTGAGAACCACTGCTCTAGAAAAAAGAAATGTTATTATATACATAAGGATCTGCTTAGATCCCTAAAACTTATGCCAGTATCTTTGGGGGGTAAGATGTACTTCCTTAAATCTAAATAAAACAGAATGAATACAGTAAAGTCATGCCTGAAAAAATACCTTAACCATGTGAGATTTGCAAGTCCAAACTGTCTTATACTGTCCACATTCTTTGTTTTTGAACTATGACATTTCTGTTGACGAATAGGAAATAAAAAAGAAATTCTGAAGAAGTCAAATGATATGGATAAAAGCCAGTTCCCTGGGGGCGATAATCGATAGAAGATACATTTTCCTATTTTTATCTATGACTTTGAGATAGAGTGTTCACCACGAAGATGGTATTTCTTATAATTCAGTTGACATAAGTTCTCCAAACCTGTTTAAACTAGACCTCTTGGTTCAATTTAAAGTCGTGTTCTAACATCTGAAACTAATTTTTTTAAAATGACCTTTATTTCTACTTCTATAAATTTTTGAGGCAAGTTTCAACAAATATTCCATAAGATTTTTTACTAAGTACCATGTTACTTCAAAAATAACTTTTTTATATAATAAAGACATATATAATTAAAAGAGTTTCTACATCAGAAAATATCTGTCAACTGTTATTTCAGAATAATCTTACTTTTCTTTAGTATATTCAGTGCCATGATTTGTTGTATTTGATTGTATTCTTTTAGAAAAACTTTATTCTTCTATTAGTAGTACTTGAATTATTACTAAATTTCATAATGAAAGTTTTAAATAGATCAACTTTCTAATTTGTCAAAATTATAATAGTAACCCATATTTAAAAGATAATCTGAAAAATAGTCAAGATTTGGACATCATATTCATGACTTCTATATCACGTGGTATACCTACACACTAACTTGACAGACAGAGAAGCTGGTTTAGCACTTAAAGTTTATATTAATCTCTCAATTCTTTAGTTTTATATTATGTAGGGCATATAAAGATAAGGAGGTTATATACTTATATATATTATTATTATATATAATATTTAAGCAGTATTTTAATAAACATACTTAAAGTCAATACTGGAATTAAATGTATCCTACAATAAATCAGGGCATAACAGAGCTTGTTTCCTAAGCATGTGCCAGCAATACAATGCACATGCCACGGTGCACACATATGTATCTTCATATACCTACGAAGCACACATTTATTCATTCTGCTCCCAAATCCTTGTCTGTCATTCTTCAACATCTCTTGCTTTATTGTTCCTAAACATAGAGATGATACTATTAGCACTATTGTGGACCATTGTCACCTGCCTGGAAGCCCAGTTTAAACAGTTAATGCAGTTCTCCAGAGTAAGTTGTCAAGTTTAGGTAAGAGAGAAGGCACAGAGAGACGGTTATATTAATACTATGCCTACAGGCCTGTAAGTTCTGTGAGAACAAGAAAGTTGCTTCTCTGGTCTCCCAAAGCATCCAATTACTTTGAGAGTGCCAAGCATATATATATTAGCAATCAGTAAATATGTGTTGAATGCATCAATGATTGATTAGGCAATCCATGATTACAGGTTTTTATGTATATACTTTATTTATTTTACCACCTTCTTCGGTAAAAGATAAAAGCCACTAAGCACCTAAGCGAGACTCTAGCAAATTTGAGCTCGTGAACCCTGGGAGCTAAGTTGTTTGCTCTCATTCCAGTTTCATATCACTTGTTAGGCAGGGGGAAGACTAGATCCACTGGTAATAAACATAAAGGGATCTGAAGCCTGCCAATAATGGCCAAGTCAGAAGAAGATGCAGAAACACAGGAATTAAAAGCAGAATAAAGAAAATACAGGCCGGCCCCGTGGCGCACTCGGGAGAGTGCGGCGCCGTGGGTTCGGATCCTATATAGGACTGGCCGGTGCACTCACTGGCTGAGCGCGGTGCAGATGACACCACACCAAGGGTTGCGATCCCCTTACCGGTCACAAAAAGACAAAAAAAAAGAAAAGAAAAGAAAATGCAATGGTAGAACATGAACATATTTGTGATGATAATTTTAGTGTAGCTTCTTTTCGATGACTCTTTTGGCCCACTGGTTTTATTTCTCATTATGGAATTTACATCATCTAATGTTATTCCAAACCCAACAGGGAAATAAGATGAGCATAAATAGTACCAAAATGTTCTGAGACAAAAAATTAGGTAGTGGCTAGACATCTATTTAAATGTTTATGCCTGGAGACTGATGCTATATTGCATTTAAATGACACATGCGAAAAAAATAGTGAGAAAATTTTAATGGCATAGTAACAAAATAGTTTTAAAATTTAAAGCAAAACACCTCTTTAGTTAAAACCTTTTTACAAAATACGAACACCATGTGAATTTAGTAAATTACAGAGTTTCTAAAACTAATGCAATTTAATTATAATGCTTCTCTTTTGTGTAATACTTCATCTCACTTTGCATATTTCCCTATTACCCACTTACTGATTATTTTTGCCAGGAAGGCCCTGTTTGTCACTTTTTATTATTGCTGCCCTTTCTCATAAAGGCAGCTTTACTTTTCTCTACCTGTTTAAGCTTATTGTACTCCTGTAAGAATGCATGCTCTGCAATTTACAATCCATTTTCTCTGCGGGACACAAAATAAACAATACTGATGGCAAACTATCTTTTCATATATCACAAATTGAGTTTGCAAGAACTCAGAATGTGAAGATATTAAAGAGATACTGACCATTGGTCATTATAGATAGAGAGTGTGCCTTTTCAGATAAGTACTTCCTATGATTTCTAGTGAAACAAAAATGGTTTACTTTTGAGGTAAAATAATATACTGTATTTTCCCAATCAGAAAACATGGTTATTTAAATTTCAACTCTATAAATGCTATAAGCAGAAAAGAAATCAAACAAATGTAGTTATAGATTCTAAGCATTACATATCTATTTGTTTTAAAGATTGAAAACAAAGACATATTTTGCTTACCCCTAGATAAAATCAGTAATTCTGTTTATCAGATACTTTCAAATGATACCGTTCTATATGTTCAATATCTGAGGCAATCTGTAGACAAGGAATCCCCCAAGAACAAACTGACTGGAAACTTTAACAAACATACACATTATTCAAAAGATTCTCAGTGCATTGGTACATTATTAAGGAATTAGTATGTTATTAAGGAATTAGAACTATTGGCAATTTCATAATGCAGTGAATATTTTCTCTGTCCCCTCCTTTTTTGTTGTTTTGATTTTAGCATATCCCAGTTTGTATGAGCTATAAAATTTCCCGGTCTTAGAAAAGCTTCCCAGAGAAATAAATATTTGATTTGCATCATGAAGGAGCCATAATTAAGAAAGACAAAAATAAACTAGGTGTCATTTAAATATCTAAAATTCTGAGTAGTGACTTCTGGTCAAGATGTTGGAACAGACAGTCCTCAGCATCATCCTCTCCCACAATCAACCAATTCACAGCTTGTGAAAAGCAATGACCGCCAAGTTGGGGCTTCTAGAGCTCAGGGGAAGAGGAGGAGAGACCTATGGAGTTCATGAAGGCAGGAGAAGCCACAATGAGAGAAAGGACAGACTGCTCTGATTGTTTCAAGCCCTGACCACTTTAAGGCTGGCCCTGGTGAGCACATGGAAAAAGAGCTGGCATCAGCCACTGCTGTGCCCTTTGTATGAAATTGCTTGGAGGCTGCAGGGAAGAAGAGAGCCTTGGAGACCCCCAGGCCAGCGAGACCACTAATGGGGTTCCCATAGACCCAAATAGGAGTGAGGGGCCACAGATAACTGAATAAAGGAGCCACTCAGAGTCTGGTGAGTCATCGCGAGGGACTGGTGCATAGCCCATCCCATGGGAAGTATTTGGAGTGGGGGGCGGGGAGACGGGTCTACTGGGGGAACACTGGGACACAGAATGGACAGCTGATCTGCCCTGCAATCAGCACAGGACCACTCAGTGGAGACTGGTCCGGAATACAGAACTGTAGGAGGTACAGTTTGACTCAGGTCCAGACCAGAGTTTCCACACAACCCAGGTGTAATTGACCTCACAAGACCCAGAATTGTTTACAAGGTCAATAATTAAAACCTGAGCTGCACAAAATGTCTTCCCCAGGGAATCAGCAGCAAAGGAGCAATTTAGCTCAACCACAGGACTCAAGTGCTGGTTCCCACAGGAAGTTCCACCATTTTAGAAGTAACCAAAGACAACAAATTAGTTCCAGTGAAGAATTTAAGTGGTGGGAATAGCAAATATTCCAACACAGAACTGAAAGAGAAAGCAAAAAATCCACAGATCAAAGACAGAGTTCTGATATTAAGTCTACCACCAAAGAACACCTATAAAACCTAGAAGGACCAGAAGCCCCCACACTCCCGAGCAGGGGCAAGGAGGGCCAAGGGCCTCAGCCACACAACCCCAACATCAGCATCCAGCCCAGTGATGATCAATAGGCCACCAATGGAAGTGCCCTGGGCTCCCAAGCTGGGGCAGTGGGGGGCCAAGGGCCTCAGCAATGCCCCCCCAATATCTGAGACACCCAACAAGCCACCAACAGAAGTCCCCTGGGCTCCCCTGCTGGAATGAGGGGGTGCCAAGGGCCTTGGCCACACACCCCCTCCTTCCTTCTTCCTCTTCCCTGCAATCCCTTCTCTTTCTTCTCTCTCCTTCCTCCCCAACTGCTCCACAACAACATCTTACAATGTAAAATAATAATAATTAATTAATTAATTTTTTAAAATATAAAATAAAATTCTGAATAATCTCCATTATTCTATTAACAGACATTAGGGTGAGTATGCTAAGGGAAGGCAGGTATTGAACACTTAAGAGGTTCCAATCACTATGCTAAGAATGAAATGAATTCATGTAATCCAGTTGTTGTAGACTGAATTGTATCACCCTAAAATTCATATTTTAAAGCCCAATGTCACTGTATTTGGACACAGGATCTTTAAGGAGGTAATTTAGGTAATTTAAAAAGTCATAATGGTGGGGCCCTAATCCAATAGGACTGGTGTCCATGTAAGAAGAGGGAGTTAGCAGGAATTCTTGCACACAATGGAAAGACCATGTGAGGACACAGCAAGAAAGTGGCTGTCTATAAGCCAGGAAGAGAGGCCTTGCCAGAACCCAGGCATGCTGGTATCTTAATATTGGACTTCCAGCCTCCAGAACTGTAAAAAAGTAAATTTCTATTTTAAGTCATCCGGTCTATGGTATTTTGTTATGGTAGCCCTGTTTGAATAATACTGATTTTAGAACCCTGACAAATAAACCTCTAAACCACCAAATGTTGTATATGCTACTGTTAATCCTGTTTTCATTATATGAAATCTGTGGTTCCAAGAGTTTAACTAATTATCCCTAGTTAAATGCATTCCAACTTGAGAATATGACTTTATAGTGTATACTTGAGATATTCATTTTTTCTTCTACTTTAGTGATTAAATTCTAATTTTATGTTGTGATCAAATTATGTGTTTTGAATGATTTCTAATGTGGAGAACAGTTTAGGCTTTTTATTTTAAGTCAATTTTTCATCTTTAGAGCTCAAGTGTAAGCAGCTATAAGAACAAGTTTGTTAATCACGTTAAATTTTCTATATACATTTCTAGGTTTTGTTTACTTTGTTTTCTTAATTTGTTTTATTTATTTATTTATTTATGATTATACATATTAATGGGGTGTGGCATTGACTATCAGTATTTGTGTATAGCATGTTGTATACTTCACGAACTTTGATGCTATATTTATTGCATCAATATTCCTGTCAGTTAGTTTAATGTTGTGTGTAAATGTTATCACCAAAGTCTTTTTCTCTTTATTGCTTTTAGCCACCATTTAACTTTTTATGATAATATGACTACACTTTTTCAAAAAATTGCATTCCTTAGTATTTCTTTGTCAAAACTTTATATTTTCATTTACTTTATTTTAAAAGCTTTTCTCATATATATTATCTGGTTTTGCATATTTAATCAGTATGGGAAAGTTTCATTTAATAAGTGAGTTCTAACCATTTATCTTTATTGATTTGACAGATATCTTTGGCTTTCATTAACTTATTTAATTTCATATCGGGATTTCTGATTTTAAGGAAATTCCTTTTTTAAAAAAATCCTTTACTTCTATGGCTTGTATTTTCTTGTCTTTTTTAAAAAATTTACTGAGTGTTTGCTGATCATTTGGAAGGTTTATTGCTGTTTTAGTGCTTCTGGTGATTAAATTTAAAACTTGAGTAATATCTTTAATAACGTAAAAGTTTGATTTAGCGATTGTAAGGATATCTTTGGCTCCCCGCCCTGATATATGGGAAAATCAGGCAAATTTTGTAGAATACACCTCTCTACTTCTAAGATATCAATAAAAATATTATTTTTGCTTTTTCAAGGTTTATAACATTAACATTATTTTATGTAACCTCAATTTGCATATTTATTTACTCACAACCAGTCCCTTTACAGTAACTACTGTATTTCCCTGTTCATATTTTCTGTCGTTAGATTTCATTATGAAAGAGCTTTTTCAAAGAGGATAAACAGTTTCTGAATTTCTTGAATTCATACATGTTTGAAACAATCTGACCTAGGCTTTAAACTGATTAACGTTTCTTGAGTGCTTACGATGAGGAAGTCATTGTTACAAGGATATTACACATAGAGAATCTAACATATGATAGCAAATACTGTTATTTCAGAAGTTCAGATGAGAAAACTGAAGTAAAGAGATTTTAGGTGAGTTATTCTAAGACACAATACTAAAATTTATGATCCTGGATAACAACTTGTCTGAATATATAATTATTAGGATTCACTTTATTTTCTGAGGCTATTGTAGGTACTGCTTAACTATTCTTCAAAATTAGACATAGCTATGAAGTTCTCAATTTTCTCTACAATATTTTATTGTTTTCAGTGAAAAACAATCACATATATTTTGTTAAAATTTCCCTTGCTTTTTATGGCTATGAAGATATTGTAAATGACACTGTTATTTCAATTGTTTATTACTAGTACATAAAAATAAAATTGATTTCGTACATTGACCTTGGATCATGTTTATTTATAAACTAAAATATTAATTATAGTTCCTCTTTGTGGATTATTTGGGATTTTCTAGATACATAATTATGTCATCTATGAATATAGTTTTAGCTCTCTTTTCAATTTCTATGTCAATTTCAATTACTTTCCAATGTCTTTTCATGTACCATCTTTACTTGTTTTTTTAATGGAGATAATGATGGCCTGGAAAAGGTGTTGGAAAGTGTTTTCCCCCTTTTTTCCCTGAGTCTGTAGAGAATCAGCATTTCCCAAAATAAGAAAAATTCCCAATGAAGCAATCTGACACTAATGAATTGATTGTAAGAAGAGTAATTATGAATTGAATTACTCTAATTAATATGAATGAATCAAGATTTTCTATTTGTCTTAAACTAATTTTGGCAGTTTGTGTCTTTCAAATAATTTGCACATTTCATCTGAGTCGTAAAATTTAATGGCATGATGTTGTTCTTAAAATGTCTTTATTATCCTTCTTATGCCTCTAGAATGAGCAGTGATGTTCTTTCTTTCACTGTACTGGTAATTTGTGCTTCTGTTTTTCTTTTTAAATGATCGGTCTATCTGGGAGCTTATTAATTGTAATAATTTTTCAAAAGATGAGCTTTCACTTTCATTAGTTTTTCTGTTGTTTTTCATTTCCTACTCCATTAATTACTGCTCTTATCTTCATTAGTTTTTTTCCTTCTGCATGTTTTGTATTTAATTTGCTCATCGTTTTCCAGCCACATAGCATTTTAGTTGAAGACATCAATGTTGGACCTTTATTCTTGTCTAATATACTTATTTAAAGCTACAAATTTTCCTTTAAACACTGCTTTAGCTGCATATCACATTTTTGAAATGTTTTTAATTTATATTTAGCTAAAATAGTTTTAAATCTTCTTTGTGATTTCTTCCTTAACTAATGTATTTTTTTGTAGGGCACTATTTAATTTTTCATATATATTTTTTTCCAAACACAATTTTGCTATTGGTTTCTAATTTAATTTTATTTATTTGGAAACATATCCTGTATGATTGAAATTGTTATTAAATTTACCAACTTGTTTTATAGCCTAGTGTATCTTGGTAAATGTTCCATATGAAACAAGCACAATGTTCATTCAGTTATTGTTAAAAGAACTTTTCTATATCATCTGGGTCAAGTTGGTTGAGGGAGTCTTTTTATTCACGTATTCTATATCCTTACTAAATTTCTGTCTGCTCATTTTTTTGATTACTGAGAGAAGAAATTGATGTATCCACACACCTTTGTGGAGTTGTACATTTCCCTTTTCAGCTCTGTCAGTATTTGCTTTATGCAGTTTGATGCTGTTTTGGTGTACATACATATTTCAGATTATTTCTGGTTAATACATTGACATTGTTATAATTATGAAATGGTAATATTCTTGATTCTGATATCTACTTTTTGGAAGTAATAAAGCCATTTCATCTTTTCTAGGATTAGTGTTTGCATGGTATATAATTTTCCCTCCTTTGTTTGTTCTTAACATCTATTGTTATGTTTAGAGTGGATGTTTGGGACTCCAGGAAGATTTATGGAGATTTTTTTTAAGTCTCCCTCCAATCTGGAACTTAGCCTCACAACGTCCAGCTGAATCAGACTTCCTGAAATCTGGTCTCATTCTATTCATCTGAGACCAACATGCTCTGCAGTGTTATATTTGCTTTCATACAGAAAGTTAGAGTGATGGTAGGTAGGTCTGTCTTTACTTGTTTTCTCTTGGAGGTCATATTCTTGAATTGGTTGCTATCCAGTAAATGAAAACTGTTATTTCATCAATTTTGCCTAGCTTTCTGGTTGTTTAAGATGAGATAATAAATTCACTTTTTGTTATGTCCTAATGGCTGGAAGTTGAAGTCACTAGTGTCCCTATTGTAAACTCTTACCTTTTATTTATATTTTAAACATCTACTATATCTTCAAATTTTACAGCTGTTTACTTATGTCTTTTTTTCATCTCTTGAGTTTATTTTTAATTTCTTTAAACTTCTCTTTTCTTCAGTGGGTCTTTTACTAAATTATGTTCATCTACCTCTTTTGCTACATGGTCAATTATTCCTTTCTACTTTTTCAGGGGGTGGATAGGGGAGCAGTATGTATTATTTTATTTCATGTCATATGTTTTCTGTTTATAATTAATAAAAAAGATTCTGTTTGAATCTTCTTTTTTTTTCAGTCTTGTGTAATGAGGATCAGAGGCATGACTTGGTTAGCTGTTTATTTGGTCATTCAATCCTGAGACACTTTTATTAACTTTATTACATTCTCTTTCTTGGTGTTCACTTCTTGCTTCACATTTTCACATCTCATGTTACTCATTAGCAAATCACACCGATTGTAAGTTTGTAGTGACACTTGTGTCTTGCAAGTAAGAGGTCTTTAGTTTTCATTTCATTCATCTCTTTTTAGTGCACATTGATCATCAGTGGAAGAGCTGATTTCCTCTTCTTTTCTGTTCTCCACCCAACTCAGAGTCATCCAGTTTACCTGATTTAAGTTCTCAGATTGAAAAGCACAGTCAGTGACGCCCCTATTCAGTGGAATGAAAAAACAAAAATTTACCTCTTGTTCTGTCCTTCTTTCTTCCTACCTGTCGTGGATTCTGCAATCAGGCAATTTATATACTTTTCCTATAATCTGTACATTTACCTTAAATTAAAAGATTATTGGTTGTGGTTTTCAACAATCGGTTGCTTTCATTCAAGAAAAACCACACCATACTGAGATTTGGAGAGGTAAGAACAAATGTTTGTGTTCTTCCTCATTTTATTCAGATAGAAGATTTTTCTTTTTGCGGTCTCTGGTTGTGAAGCCCTCTCTCTCTCTCTCTCTCTCTCTGTGTGTGTGTGTGTGTGTACATGAATGTGTATACCTATACATTTGTTGTTGTTTATTTATTTACGTCTTTGGGTTACTTTTGTTAATCTTTGACATGTCCAGTTGTCTATGCCAGGAAAAATGTAAGATCATATGTGTGTACCATATGCTGCAGTGTTTATAATAGATAAGAAAACTCAAGCTAGAGATAAAATATCTTTAAAAATATGACTTATTTTACCTTTATAAGGTAATCTTTTCTCATTCACATGGGTTGGCAGACATATACAGAAAGTGAATTGTTCTTTTTGACTTTGAGAAATTATTTTAACAAGGTTAAAGCTCTACTTTCAAGTAAATTGTGTGTTTGTATGTGCATATGCATGTGTAAGAACGGGAAATGAGAGATAAAAATTGCTGCAGCCACATCAAGGAAATGCTAATCGAGCTGTCCTTAAGACCTGTGCTTCATTTTTGTAATATTATCACAGGTTGGAAATCCACTCTGGTATGTTCTTTTGAGGCATGACAAAATTGCATTATCTGTTGTATACTGCAACTATTTTATCTCTTGAGCATTTATTAATCATGATACTTCTGGCTAGGAGGACTGAGTTTCCTGTGGCTTTGACTCTTGGGATCTCTCAAAAGAACTAATATGATTCATGGGTCATTTAGCTGTCAGAATCTCAGACTACTTATTATCAAACAATCCTCACGTCCTAGTTGTGGAGATATGTCCAGCTATAGGCATTATTCACTTCCAGGGGCTTTGTCTTTTTATTATTTTAGAAAAACCATAGTCAGCCACCTTGGTGACCCTATACAGTACATCTCAAATCATAAATTACCTAGACTGTGTAGATGATGTAGGAAAAGCATCTATTCTTCTATTCCATCTACATCTTTGTTCCCAAAGAAAGCTAAATGGTCTCTAATAGAGACATCTTCAGATGGAAGTTTTATTAGGCAGTTTGTTAGGCAAATAAAGAGGACAAAGACAACAGAATATCCATTATGCTAATGCTAGCATTTATAGCTGTACCATGTTAAGGACACTAGCAATAACTCATGGAAGGACAGCAAATTAAAAAATAATTTTGTTACTGTTTTCTCTCCCCTCCAATTTTGTTTAAACTTACAATATATTCATACTTATTCTTAGGCCTGAGTTTAGAGTAAATAAAATTTAAATGATCTTTTATTAGTGTTCACAGTTATACAGATGGATTAAGAATGGTTGATATGTTTGGTTGTAGAATAGAATGTAAGGTTTTACATTTGTGGTGATATAAAGTAGAAGTGTAGAAGGAGGTTTGATGGAAGAAAAAAAAGAAAAAAAAATGAAGCGGGACGTATCAAGGGATAACATTCTAATTTTTCATACAAGATTCATGAAATTACTGACTGAAGTTAGTGAAATAAAAAAGAGCTATAAGAATGTAATTTAAGTTGTAAAGATAAATAAGGACTTAAAAGCATATATATATGCATACTCATATACATATACATATATATGGAAAATGGTCCATTAAGAGCGTATTGTAATTTCTCAGCTTTACAATGGAGAATCGAGTATACTGTTTAAAATTGACGTCTCAAGATATATGTGTATTCAAACACACACATTTGAAATGATAGGGACTAATTGTTGAAAGAGGTAAACCAAAAAGGATAAATGATTTTGGCCTCTGGGGTTGGGCTTTTCATAATAAATTCTGTGATTTTTTTTTTTTACTTTCTTAATGTAGTATTATAATAGTATTATAATAGAACTTTTAAAAGAGATCAAGACTGTGTGATTTTTCCATTCCTCAACATTAATGTACACTGTCTATAAAGTTGGTATGTTAGGTCCTATATGAATATGGAAAAAAGATACAATTTCTACTTTCTAATTTAAGTAAGAATATATATATTTTATAGACATTTATATCAAAATATTTACCAGCAAAGATGTTAAATGTAAAGTAATATATTAGGTAATTTTGTCAACATTTTTGGCTAGATGGAGGAAACAAGTATTTTGAAAAATTAGAAACAAAGTAAAAAAAGTCATTGTCAATATGTTAGACTGCTATTCTAAAAACCCATGCTATAGAAATAAATTTAGTCATTCAGAATCCTTCTCAAGTTTCCATTGTTCACTTCATTTTGCAACTTTAAGTATCTCTTGTGGTTTCATGAGTACATTTATTTAGCACAGGTTGGAATACTTAATTCTGGTCTCAAAGCTTCTACTCTAAAAGCAGAAATTAGAGATCATAATAGTTCAACAAAATATATTTCCAGCATTTCATAATTTCAATAACCTCCTTAAAAGAGAAAACACACAAACTATGTAGCACATTGTTTGGAACATGTCTTATTATTAGGATGCCAGCTTGAATTAGTGA
Source organism: Cynocephalus volans (assembly GCF_027409185.1). NCBI lineage: Eukaryota > Metazoa > Chordata > Mammalia > Dermoptera > Cynocephalidae > Cynocephalus > Cynocephalus volans. Next base: position 65,233,891 of record NC_084464.1, read on the forward strand.
AAATAGTGTGTCCTTGGGGTTCAATTGACTTGAGTTCTAATACTGACTGCAGCATCTGGTATAGCTACCTTGTGATGTCATCATGAGGATTAAAAGAAATGGTTTATTTAACATGATTGGCTCAGTATCATACAGAAGGTGCCAATTAATACTAGTTCTTCTCAAGCAAAGTATCACATAGTAAAGGGATCCAGTTGGATAAACATCTCTCATTCAAATGCTGATTAAATTAAATTGTATGGGCTACTGTAGATCAACTTTAGGAAAATAGTAGGTACATTAATATATTTTTTCAATTATGCAAAAGCAATTTATGAAAAATGCAAGTTATTAGTCAACCAAAACAATGTGGGAAGAAAATAACAGTTACATCTTTTTCTCTTTTTCTAAAATATAATTTAATGTAAATGAGAATAGGATGTCTTTCTGAATATAATTTATAGCTTTTTATGAGAAAATTTATTTAACCACATTTATGAAAATAAAATATTCAAATATGTTCTTTCTTCATTTGGTACTCAAAATGAATGATATTTGCAACTCACTTTATTTGCAGAAAAATATCTAAAGGCACATTTAGAAAGAAAATTGATTATTTTACTTGGAAAATGTTGAGTTCAACATGATGGCAAGATAGATATATATTTGGTATATATCCTTCTAACTTTTGATAGTTAGAAATAGGTGCCTGGAAAAAAGTCAGGGAAAGCTAGACGTAGGAAATAAGAAATCTACAGCTTCAAGTAGAATCCTGTGGCTCACAGAATCAGAAAGTGAAAATAAACTGAAAAATGTGGTGTCAGCAATGCAGAGAATAAGAAAAGCTTAGGGTCACAGAAACTGCAGGATGAAAGTATTTTTTCAAGTAGGTTGATTAGAGTGTGAATACGGACTTCAAGAGCCCAATAGCAAAGAAATGGCCATGATTACAGCTAATCATTAACCTCAGAAAAATTCTATCAAGGTTTAGGTAAATGACAGTGGGGATTTCTGGACTTAACACAGTAAACCACACTCTTAATTGTACTGTCCTTCTTGGAAATATTAAAACCCTAAAACAAAAGAAAATTTAGGTAGCCTTAATTGACACACTTGGTACAATTTGGTCCATTTCCCATGTAATTGATCTAACGAGAATGTGTTACAGCAAGCACAGGGTTGTTACTGATGAAGCTGCCTTAATCTACATCCTAGTTATTAAGTCTATTATAAAATCATTCTTAGTTAGCCATGACTTTTTGGAAAAGCATCACAGTTTGGATAGTGGTGGCACTTAAGAATGAATTTGTTATGACATAGACTCAATGAGTTTATGATTTCAGAATCAACAGAGTGATTGCCAGAACCAGCAAAGGCAGAGTCATGAAGCAGTCTGCCTCAGAAATGTCTAGACACAGAACAATTCCATAAGTGCCACTCGGATCTGCCACCTGGGCAGCACACTGCTTCAGAGCTGCGGAAAGACAGCAAAATAGAAAATAAAATTGTGAACACCATCTGTGCTTTGGAAAGCTAGGGCTAGACATTTTTGTACAATGTTTATACCACAATTTTGGTGACAAAATAAAGCAATACAAATATCCCCTTGTTCATTTCTCGTTCTTTGTCAGATGAAAATTCAACAAATACATATTATCTTGCAAGTGGGAAGTACTCTCACATTAAGTGCAATATCTTAAATTTGAGGATAGCTATTTTAATTAAATGTAAAGATGACCTATTTTTAATTAATGTTTAACATCAATCTTGTATGGTGTATTGTTATGTCTTTTTCTTCATTCTCTCTACCACCACACTGGCATGAACTAGTATCCCATCACTCACAGAGCTTCATAGTCAGAGTTTTGTAGTTTCCAGGGACAGAGATCAGAATTACCACTTAGCTCTGCTTTCTGCTGGGTTAGCTTGTTAAGTACGCATGCTCTCTTGGCTGCAGCTAAGAAGCCCCAGGAGCTTTTTCTTAGCGTTGGCTTTCCCCAAAGAGGTAAGATTTTTTCCCTCAGCACCTCAAAAAGAACTGGTTTGTCCTCTTTGGGTGTAAACTCCAGGACCAATACAGCAAGGACATAAGTGGCTAGTTTGGGCATCTAACCCCAGGATAGAGAGTAGAGTTAGTGCCCTGAACACAACTTACATTAAAAATAGGGGTGGTTCCCCTAAAAGATGAAGGACAACTTTTTTAAAAAATGCACTCATTCTCCCTGAATCACTATAGTAACCTCCACACTCATCTCTTCACATCCAGTTTTTCTTCTCCCCGATCACTTTCCAAGCAGAAGTCATTTTTTAAAGTCATCATGACAATTATCTTAAAATAAAACAAATTTTTAAAAAAACGTAAAACAATAACAAAGGCAATTTGATCACATTCCTCTCATGTTTGAAGTCCTTCAACACCTTCCTATTGTTCTTAAAAATCAGACCCTGAATGTGTTTATAAGGCTTTTATAGAGTAGCCTCTGCCTCTCCAGCTTTTCTGCGTGTGGCTCCTGGTCCATGCCCCCCACTCAGTCATGCTGATCTTCTTTCTATCGTCTACTGTGCATCTTGGTGTTCTTTTTTGGAAACATTCTGCTAAATCCATCTTATTGTTCCATTCCCGTGTTCACCCTACTCCTTACTTCCCCTTTTTGATTTTCAGGTCTTAGAATAGAAATTGCTTTCTCAGGAAAGCCCTTTCCTGCTGTGTTAGATTCTCCAGATGTATGCTGCTGTGGTACTGTACATTTCTTCTTCGTAATATTCATGACACTTGTTATTGTTTGATAAATGTCTGTCTCTATTTTCTTTGCCAGATTATTAATCTCTTGAGGCTAGGAACCATGTCTAGTTTTTCTCACTACAGTATCCCCACTGTCCAGCATGGTGCTTGGCCCACAGCAGAAGATACAGAAATATATGTTGCATAAATAAACATAAATAAATTTTAATTTATTGTCCTCCTTGTGGTAGTTAATCCACTCTTTCTTAAAGATGCTTTTACTTTATTACATGTAGAACTTAGCTCAGTTTGGTAGGAAAGTAATACATTTTAACTATTTTGATGACCTTACATTGGTTTTCTTTTCTAAAATACAATTCTAATACTATAAGGTACTTAGTTGTGCCCAGCACTGTCTATACTCGGCCAGCATACTTGACATGTTGCATAGATGAATGTATTCCACCCTTGGGAGGTTGACCTTATTCTTCTTAATAATTAGCTATAGTTTATAACTGAGGACTATGAAATTCTGAGCTGGAATAACTTGATTCTGGTCTCACAGCTATTAGGTGATGACAGGAATCCAAATCTTGGTCTGTCTGAATCCGTCTTACTTCAAAACCTAAACATGTTTCAACACCCCATTCTCTGTGTTGTTGGATCCTTCCCCTTATTCAAAGAGCATTTATCTTGATCAAAAATTAGACTAGGGATCAATATTTGTGATTTATATAATTTAATGAAACACTAAAAATTTATGTTCCGCCCATCACATTGCTGCATATATAGAAGAAAACAGTTCTTTCTCATTTCAAAGTCTATAATTGTCTTAGTCTATTCAGGCTGCTGTAATAAAATCCATAAACTGGGTCACTTGCAAACAACAGAAATTGATTTCTCACAGTTCTGGAGGCTGGAAAGTCTAAGACCAAGGTGCTGGCAGATTTGATGTCTGGAGAGGGCTTGTTTCCTGGTTCATAAATGATGCCTTTTCTCTGTGTCCTCACTTAGTGGAAGGGTCAAGACAGCTCTCTGGATCTTTTTTTTATTATTGCACTAATCCCATTCACAAGGGCTTCTCCCACATGACTGAATCATCTTCCACAGGCCCTACCTCCTAATACTACCTTATCAGTGATTAGGTTTCAACATATGAATTTGGGAGAAACAAAAACATTCAGACCATAGCAATGATATATTAGGAAATAGAGAATTAAGGAATGGAAAAACAGAAACTGAGAGGAGGTAAGTAGTATTGTGCTGTAAAATAATCAGTATTAAAAGATCTTGGAGAAGGGAAAGGTCACTGGTCACAGAGGGCAGAGAAGAAAAGTCCGAGTCTTTCAACAGTAGTCATTGGAGGAAGGGGGCAAAAATCACTTCAGGTTGTCTCACCATTTTCATCCACAATAAGGTTCTTAGAGACATAAAATATGTTATGGTCCCAAAACTAAACCACAGAATACCCCAGAAAGATTCATAAGTAAACATAGGTAAGTAAAAGGGTAAAAAATTTAGGCAAATGATTATTATTATTAATGGATTAATTTTGGAAAAAAGGAGAGTCAGAAAGTAAACCAGGAGCCTACTGACAGCAATCTAGGCATGAAGTCCTCAGTCCTGGATGAAGTTAGTGGTCATATGTCTTATAGACGTGCCGACTCTGTGACTGATTAGAGACGGAAAGAAAGAATAAACATGGGATGAAAAGAGGATGGCTAAAAAATTGTTTGAGCTTAAACTCTGTGGAAATAGGCATGCCATCAACAGAAATGTGCAAATTAGATGACGGAACTTGGGTAAGACAAGGGTTGTAAACTCAAAGGTTTTTTAAGAACCAGACGAGCAACAGGAATTAGTAAAGCAGGCTGGGGAGGAACAGAGAGGATGACGGGAAGCAAAGGGGGCCCATCGCCGTTCAACTCCAGCCTCTGGGGGATTGGAGGTACCATATCACCCGATTTGCCAAGAGAAACTGAAAATTCAGAAATAGCCTCCTTTTAAATATTGGTAAATAATACAATTTTTAAAAAGGCCAACATTGTGCAGTTCAAAGAAGGTATTTCCATATGCTTGTGTATGCTTTGGGAAGCAGTTAATGATGTCTGGCATAGGGAATAAAGGCCTTTTCTTTAGGATTCTATGGCACTACTATTAGTTCAGTGGTTTTCAGGCATCACTCATAATGGAACTCAGTGAGTTTCTATTATGCAACTCAAGAAAGCAAGAACAAAGAAAAACATAACTATTCACATGCTCTTTTCTTGTACTTTGAAGTTTTAAAATACATTGCAGTTTTGAGTGGTTTTGTAAGCCTTTGTATATAATCTTGAATGGACCTAAGATACTGAGTACTTTTTTTTTTTTTCATATTTTGCAACAAATTCAGTAATGGCTTTGATATGTATGTTTTGTGCTGGTCTGCTGTATATGTTTAGTGTGCTCTCCTTAATTATCTGAAAATGAAAATCCATGGTGTATGAGGGATGGTATTTTGTAGAAATATTTAACTAGAAACAAATAATAGCATTTCTTCAGGAAAAAGAAACTTTTTTTATTATTAAGCAAACATTTCTTTTGCAGAAATGAGGATAAAAGGCCATCTGGTTTGTGTGTTAAAAGAAATGGCTTCTTGTTTTTCTGTGTTGATGGTAAATTGCAAAGGCATACATTTGAGGGAAGAAATATGATGGTTTTAAGATCACTGACTTGTAAATCCTGGTTTCTCTCCGTGGTAAGGCCATATTTAGGCATAAACATAATTTACTGTCTGTTCTTAGATGCTCTTGAGTATTCCGCACTACCTTTTAAATGTAGATTCAATTTGGGGGGCTAGGGTTTTCATGGAGTGAGAGAAGTTGCTTCCTATTTTGATACCTTTTCCCAAATGTGGGATGAGTCAGAGAGAAAGATAAGCAACAGAAACAATTATGCCAGTAGTAGAACTTCCTTTTCCATCAAGGGAAGCTAGACTGCAGAGAAGTATGCATATTCCTGAAAGTTTCTATTAAGTTTCAAGTTTCATCACGAAACTTGTGACATTTTGTGATCTACTCTAAGTGCTTCTTTATTAACAAATTAGTGACTTACATTATTTATTATCAGAACAAAAAGTGTCCTACTCATCTTAGCAGGTAACAGTAAATTGTTTCAGGATTAGTAGTGGTTAGAACAGGGAGCCAAACTTCCCGGGTTCAAGTTTAGCTTCACATTTACCATGTTGGGCAAGCCACAAACAATTGGGAATAAAATAATATGTCCTATATAGGGTTGTTCTCCCTTATATCACTGGGAAGAAAATAGCACTTGCTACACGGTAAGCACTGCTCTGAAGTTTCGATGAAATGCCATATGTAAAATATTTAGCATGCTGCCTAGCACAATATTAAAACCCCTACAAGGTTCAGCCAATATTTCATGTGCATTTCAGGTAACAATCATTCATCACATATCATGTAGGAAATACGGAAATTCCTATTATGTCTTGGTATTATAATATTTAAGAATTCTGTGGCATATAAATGTATGGATTTAAAATATATCATATTTTTTACTGACTTAGAAATACATCATAGTAATCACTGAAGAGAAGTGTTCAGAATGGTATATATCAAAAGATGGGGCAAAGCAATGTTTTTAAGCTACTGTTGAAAATTTTTTAAAACTATCTTCATTTTGAGAGTAGAGTTACACATAGACGGCAGAGAAACATGGTTTTCAAACATCCAGTTAGTCTTTTCTATGGACTAGGGAAACTCTAGTCCAAGTATTAGTTAAGTCAGGTTACTAATTATGTTGTTTTTCTTAATATGTGAATTAAAAACTCAAAGTACTTGTATCGCTACAGAGCATTCTAGATCTAATGTTAAAGTTTTATTTTCATTGGATTGATCTTCTCAAGTGCAGTTAAAAAAAATAAAAGAGACAAAATTTTTTATAATGCCTTGTAATGTGAATGGAAATTCAGTCTTGATAAAATCTGCTATTTGTCAACTGTGAGCCACTCTTCATTCTAAAAATGAATGGACTTACTCACCCCATTCAGCTTTTACCCTTCTGTACTGATTATTTCCCCCTACGAAGACAGATAAATTTAACCTTGAGTTTAAAACTATTACCAACACCTTCCCCTGCCAACCCATCATAGCAGAACAGGATGTCAAGCTGTACTGGTCATGTAATTACAAAAGATCTTATTAAGTATATTAAACGTTACTGTTTTAACCATTCCTTTGGACTCACTGAAAATAGTCAGGAGGTGAACATAGTGAAATGAGATATCCTCAGTAAATGGTGCAGTTTGAACATCTAGGGTATATATAGTTTAATTAATTTATTATGTATTTTTCTGTTTATTCAATTCAATTCAACAAATATTTATTGAATAACTGTTGTGTTTGAAAAGTCCTAATAAATATTCTGATTTATTAAAGATAATTTATTAAACATTTTGACACTATTTCTTAAATTGTTGTTAACCACCAAACATTTTGGAAGTTCAGTTTTCTCATACATTATCATGATAAATATATCAAGCAAGTTCCAGCAAAACCCTGGGTTACATTCAGCCCATCTTCTGTTGTCTGACACATGCTTCTTGTACGTGTCCAGATGCCCTCTGTTGACATCACTCATTAAGGCAGAAAAAGTGCCTGTATTTAGGTTGGCTGTAAAAAGATACTTGATTTTTTCAATCTCAAACAAATATGACCCTATCTGTAGTTCAAGGAGCCATCAAAGAGCCTTCTATTATGAAAGTTTCTTCTAAGGTGATTCTGCAAGTGACTGCTTGCTGCTCTAATTATTGCTTGCTGGGTAACTTGTATATGTCAACATCTTGCTTTCAGTGTAGATGTCTTCTTTGTAGGTACAAAATAATTTCTATTATTTTTTCTTAAAAATTTTATGATGTTTATTATTGATCATTTATATGGTTTTATCTCTTATCATTATTTTGAAATGGAAATTAGAATGCTTGCAAAAGTGTTCAAACACTATGAAAAGGGTATATGATTCAAAGTAAGTCTACTTCCTACCTTGACTTCCTATCACCTAGTTCTTCACTCTCCAAAGTAACTATTGTTACTAGGTTTTTGTTTTTTGTTTCAGAGATAATCTATACATATATGAACGTATAGGTGTCTATTTTTCTGTCTCTCTTTGTGTTTTTGTCTGTCTGTCTCCCTCTCCATAGATGAAGGGATAGGCATAAGTAGATAGATAGACAGAGACAGATAAATTGCATGAATATATTTATTCCTCCTTTTTTTCCCCGAGGTATTATAGCATATATACAATTAACTATTTCCCTCTTGACATTTTTTTTACTTAGCAATATATCTTAAAAGGCCTAATTTAAAAATAAATTTATATATTAGTATTGTTGCAAGAAAGATAATTTGGCAAAATGTGTTCTTTGCTTCAGGTTTCTCCCTCAAGATATCAAGTTTTATGCATATTTAAACTTCATAGCAATGAAACCCATATTTTAAGTATAGATTCTGGTATGTCTTTTACTTTTTAAATTTTCTGTTGATTTTTACAATCACCTACTCATTGTGGTTAGACAAGTGCTTCCATTTTTCTTATTTTGCCCTTGGTCCACCTCTGGAAAAATGCCATGCACATTGCAAAACTTGATGGATTTTTCCAAATATCCCTTGTGATTTTGTGCATTTTCATTTGTTTCAAAACTAAAATATTTTGTATTTTAATACACCTATCCATACTTTCAGTTGAAAGCATAATTTTGAATAATTTTGCCCAAAATGTAAATGCTGAATAACACTAAAACTAAGAAGGAAAAAAATAGATTGATGTTAACATTTGCATTATTGTCAATGCATTTAGAGGCAAAACTAAATGTAATTGCATTTTAAAAGATAATTTGAGAAAAATTGCTACATGATATCAAATTGCTCTATGACAGTGGTTTTATTCTGAAGGCAACATGTTGCTTAATATGGGGATGAATTTGTTTTACAAACAAAACAAACAACTAGCTGTGTACACTGCTCCAAAACTCCTTTTCTCCCTTACGAATTAGCATTAGTCATACTCACTGACACTATTAACATTATTTCCTCCTCAGCAGTGCTCCTGTTTACTTTACCCTGACAACAGCTCAAATGACAGTATGTTTCTATAAAACTCCAACGAGCCAAATTATTCAAACATTTAAAGGATGCTCAAGTTTTCCACTCTCTGTATTTGCAACACTCACCTACCTCTAGCAAAAACAGGATTTCGACAGGGAAAATAAAAATGCTACTAGTTTTGCTGTCCATAAGATAAAGTCTTTTTAAAAATCTATAATTTATTTTTCCAAATCTTCAAATGATGATGGTAAAGTGGTAATGCTATGAAGAACACTCAACATTTCAATAAAGTAACAATGTTATCTTTATACTTTGACCTGTAGAATAGTAGTATTTGGGCTGGGTATTTAACACAAAAACACAGGGTGTACCCAGCAGGGAGTGGAAGATGTCTACCCCAGTCAGAGCACGGAGTGCAGCAGTAAAATCCAAGTTTATGATTAATGGGCGACTGGGGGCGGGGGGAGAAGTAAGGCTTTCACTGCCAAACAGCGCTTATTTTCCAATGATAATGTGCACTTCACAGGGGTGAATAGACTTACAAATTACAAAAGTGCAGCCCAGGCCTTGGAATTGTAGCCAAGTGACAGAGAGTGGAGCTGTGGGTGAGAGTTCTCCAGTAGTGTCTGCAGAACTAAGGTGTATCATACCAGTATAGCTAGTATTATCCTGAGATTACTTTCTCCTCCCTTCTCTTTATTATGCAGACATTTGTAGGTTGCACTTGACTACGTGTACTCTGATTTTATTGGCTTACAAGTCCGTCAACCTACCTGTTCAATTTTGACTGTGAGTGGCTTGAGCACAGGATCTGATTGTTCATTATTTCTATATGTTCAACTCCAAATACAATGTAGAAACTTAAAGGATACTCAGACAGGCCAAGTTCAAATCCTACCACTACTACAGCAGTTGTATAAAATGGGGCAATGTGATCAATTTTCTAAACTTCAGCTGAGTCACATGTAGCATAAAAATAGTCACATAAGGTGCATTGTGTTGCTGAAATTGTGTGTGTATGTGTGCACACACATGTAGTAGCTGGAGTGCTTGGCATAGTGCTAGGCATAGTCTCTAAAATGTTTGCTACCATTTTTGTTGTTCTTGTTAAGTTAAATGGAAAGAAAGTGACGTTTCAACCTAGTTTCTATAAGTAGATTTTAATAGGCTTATACATGCCAGCTGTTGTTTAATCTGAACCAAGAGATGAAAAATAAATAATATATAGATATCGATCCAAAATATTGCCCTAAGTTCAAATTTAAAAATGTAAATTTAAATTTTCAACTTCTACATCTCTTTTAATTTAGGCTTATATTGATTGTTTCTGTGAGGTATGTGTGTAATGCATCATATTACCTATGCATATGTTTCCATGAAGCTTCAAAATGTCTCAGATATTCAAGATGTTTTTAATCCAAATTTATCTCTTAAAGTGGTATATGATTTTTTTATTTATATATTTTTGACTTTTATAAATACTATCAACATATTTATTTTTGCTGTGGTAATATAAATTTGCCAATTCTAAAGAGAAATGTAATTACTTGTGATGCTTGGAAAACTATCCTCCTCCAGAATCTATCGTTTGAATGCAGGGGTTCTTTTATTTATATGAAATGGCCAGTGAAACAGAGGGAATATAATACATAGTTCACAGGTACATATGGGACTTAAATTATTTTCTTAATACAAATTATTGTTGATTCCTCTAATCTTGAGTCTGCATAATCTTGAAAATGGTTTTGATGTGTTTAGATTTAATTAGGGATAATAAATCCTATTTTATGTTTGTTTCTTTATTTAAAGGTTAAAATACCCCCCGGAGGTAGAGAGAAAAGGAAAGAGAGAGAGAGAGAAGGAGCAGGTGGAGGAAAAGAAGAAATGAGGTAGGGGAGCAGAAGGAGGAAAAAAGGAGCAAAGAGGAAGAGAGAAGAGAAAAGGGAAGGGAGGGTCAAGGAGAGAAAAGAACCACCTATTTGTGGTTACAGTTGAAAACACCCAGAATAAACTGATGCAAAGGGAATTTTTAGCAGTGTATTGAATTAGGCCTGAATATCTGCTTCCACACGGTTATATCAAAAACAGTAATTATACCAAACGGTACTGTAAAGAGAAAAAAAATTAAGCTCTTATTCCAGTGGCACCAATTCAGAAACCACTACTCCAAGGTCATAATTATGAAAGGTTCTAACAGTCTAAATGATATGAGTTTCAAGTGATTACGTTAGTTCACAAACCTCTCAGAACTGCAATTATGTGGAAAAAGGAAAATGTGAAGAAGTCACAGGCCACAGAGAGCAGATTTCCATCATTGCTAAGTGGGTTTTCCTTGCTCATCAGACATTGGGCTTTAAATCAGATGTCTGCTAAAGACTGCGGCACTCCATCTACAGTTGCATATAAAGGATAGATAGAATCATGGAAAAACTACATTTACAGTATGACGTCAGCTGATCAAATAACAATTGCATTAAGAGCACTGATAGAAGCTAAGTCAGGATAATTATCTGAACTTGGACACTGTTCAGATAATGTCTGGAATATGGACCCATATTGTAAAAATGTAGAAGATTATAAACCAACACATGCAAATATGAGTAATACTTAAGTACAAATTTATGATCTCTTAAAGCATTTTTGAGTGCATTGTCATATTTGATATTTATCGTAGCTCTGACAAATTGAGCAAAAAAGTTTCATAGTAGCTATTTCTTTCACAGGATAAGATAAATGCTCAAAGAGGTTGAATCAAGCTGATCTAAGGTAGTAAACAAGGGATTAGAATCAGGTCTCCTGAATCTCAGATAAGCACTCTTTTTAATGATAGAGTTATTGAACCTGTTTTAATTATTCTCTACACACTTCTCATCCACAGGGGCTTCATTTTCTGGTTCCTCTGTGTGGAAACTAGACTTTCTATTGAGGTTTTAGTTACCATGTTGCTAAAATTAACATATGAAATGAGGGAAAATAAACAGAAATTGCTCTATAATCTGCTTAGTTATCAAAAGTAGGAATTTGCAAATAAAGTCACAGTCTCTTCTTTTTCATTCTCTATATCCTGAGAAATACAATATATGTTCCTTAAATATTTTTTCAGTCCATTTTTTTCTCTCTGCTCCAATTATCCCTCCCACTAAGATCTAGTCTAGATAAAAGCAATGGCCATTTATCAGGTTTCCCTGATTCCAGTCATGTGTGCTCTAAAATTAATTGTCTAGGATCTTGTCGGTGCATCCCACCTAAATAAAAAGAAGCCAATATTCTTTAGTCATTCCACATCTCCTGCAAGATGACATTCAAACTTCTATGCAAGTTGTCCTTGAGAGCAAGTTCTCTTTGACTTAAACTCATTAATCTCCCTGCTCATCTATTTTCCACTTCTTTTCCTTCACTTTGGATTTAGTAACGCCAACCCACATGTATTTTCCTGGACCCACCATGGGTTTTCACAACACTGTATTTTCATCTTATTAACACTTATTAATGTTTCAAAACCCATTTTAGGGGTTAATCTAATTGAACTTCCTCAAGTAAGGCTTAATCCCTTACCTTGTCTATCAGCACTTTCACCTTCATTCATGTTGAAGTCACTGATCCATACTCAGTGAGTTACGAATTTTAAATCTTTAACATTTAACTTCCTACCTGATCTCTTTACTTGTGAATCTCAAAGGCAGCACAAATTCAGTGTCGTCAACATGTGATTTGTGACATTTGCTCCCGGTGCTGATCCCCATGTAGTGAATGTCACCACCATGTGGCCACTTGTGCAGCTGGAGAACTGAGAATCTTCATTATGTTTTTCTTTCTTTTTTCCTGCAAAAGCAACCCAACACCAGTTTCTATAAATTTTAGGTTTATGATATGTCTGGAATCATATCATATTATTTCTATATTTTTCAGAGCTATTATCATCTGCCACATGGGTCACAGGTCCTCTTCATTCACTCTTTTTTTCCTTTCTAGTCATTCCTTAGGCTACAGCAAGAATAATACTTTGAAAGTAAAAAGTTGATGGTTTTAATTCTCTGATTACAATATTTCAATGACATCTCACTAATTCTAAGGTAAAGGCAAACGTTCTTTTTTTGATTGTTTGTTTTTACTTAATATACTTGGAGCCAAGAGACTCAGTTTCTTTTTTATTTTTTTATTTTTGACTTTTAGGGCCTTTTATTATACTTTCTTTAAAATTTTTACATTTATATCTTTTTTATTGGAGCATAATTGATTGTACATATTTGGGGGGTGCAGTGTTGACTATAACTATTTTTGTACAATGTGGAACGATCAAATCATTACTATTAGTATATTATTACAAATTTTTTGTGCCTCTTAACCAATTTCTCCCTAACCTCACTCTCCCTCCCCCTCTCCTACCTTTAGTAACCATGGATTTGTTCTCTCCTTCTGAAAGTTCAATGCATTATTGTTGCCTTTCTTTCTTTCTTTCCTTCCTTCCTTCCTTTCTTTCTTCCTTCTTAGCACCCACCTTATGAGTGAGGAAATATGTTATTTCTCTTTCTGTGTCTGGCTTATTTCACTTAACATAATTTTCTCCAAACTCATCCATGTAGGTATAAATGGCAGAATTTCATTCATTTTTCATGGCTGAGTAATATTCCATTGTGTATATATACCACATTTTCTTTATCCATTCATCCATCGATGGGCATTTAGGTTATTTCCATACCTTGGTTCTTGTAAGTAGAGCTGTGATGAACATGGGAGTGCAGGTATCTCTTCAACATGATGATTCCCATTCCTTTGGGTATATACCCAGAAGCTGGATTGCTGGATAGTATGGCAGTTCTATCTGAAGATGTTTGAGAAAAACCTCATACTGTTTTCCATAATGGTTGTACTATTATACAGTCCCACCAACAGTGTAGAAGAGTTCCCTTTTCTCCACATCTTTGCTAGCATTTGTTATTCTCAATCTTTTTAATAATGGCCAGTCTAACTAGGGTGAGATGATATCTCAATGTGGTTTTGATTTGCAAATTCCTGATGATTAGTGATGTTGAGCATTTTTTCATGCTTCTGTTGGCCATATGTATGTCTTCCTTTGAAAAATGTCTATTCATCTCCTTTGCCCATTTTTTAATTAGATTTTTTTACTGTGAAGTTCTTTGAGTTCCTTGTATATTCTCGATATTAATCCCTTGTGAGATGTGTAATTTGCAAATATTTTCTCTCATTCTATAGGTTGTCTTTTCATTCTGTTGATTGTTTCCTTGTGCAGAAGCTTTGTAGTTTGATATAAGCCCATTTGTTTATTTTTTCTTTTGTTTCTTGTGCTATTAGGGTCTTATTCATAAAGTTTACTTAGTCCTACTTCTCCAAGTGTTCCTGCTACTTTTTTTGTACTTTTATGGTTTATGGTTTTGGGTCTTATACTTAAATCTTCAATCCATTTTGAATTGATTTTGGTATATGGCAAGAGGTACAGGTCTAGTATCATTCTTTGGCATATAGATGCCCAATTTTCCCATTTCACCATTTATTGAAGAGGCTGTCTTTTCCCCAATGTATGTTCTTGGTGTCTTTGTCAATGATCAGTTGGCTGTAAGTAGTGAGTTGATTTCTGGGTTCTTTTTTATGTTACATCGGTCAGAATGTTTTTTTTTATGCCATTACTGAGCTGTTTTTGTTACTATAGCTTTGTGGTATAATTTGAAGTTGGGTAGTGTTATGCCTCTGGCTTTATTTATTTATTTATTTTGCTCAGTATTGCTTTGGCCATTCATGGTCTTTTGTTGTTCCATATGAATGTTAGGATTGTTTGGGGTTTTTTTTTCCTGTTTCTGTGAAGAATGCCATTGGTATTGCACGTAATCTGTAGATAGCTTTTGGTAGTATGGGTATGTTCACAATGTTAACTCTTACAATCAAAGAGCATGGAATGGCTTTCCACCTTTTTGTGTCCTCTTTAATTTCTTTCCATAGCGTTTAGTAGTTCTCATTGTTGAGACCTTTCACCTCCTTGATTAAATTGATTACTAGGTATTTTGTTTTTTTCATGACTATTGTAAATGGTTTGCTTTCTTGATTTGTTTGTTTGCTAGTTTGTTATTGAAGTGTAAAAATGCTATTGATTTGTGCTTGTTGATTTTGTATCCTGAAATGTTACCAAAATTTTTATCAGATCTTATAGATTTTTGGTAGAATCTTTAGGCTTTTCTATAATCAGATCATGTCATCTGCAAACAGGGACAGTTTGACTCATCTTTTCCAATCTGGATGATCTTTATTTCTTTCTCTTGCCTGATTTCTCTGGCTAGTACTTCCAATGCTATGTGAAATAGGGAGTGGTGAGAGTGGATATCCTTGTCTTATCCTTTTCTTGCTCCTGTTCTTAAGGCAAAAACTTTTGGCTTTTCAGACAAACCATTTTTAACAGGGCTTATAGAACATGGCCTGGCCTTTAAATCTCCAGCCTCAGCCTTGAGGACCCAATGTTTCCTCATACCCCAGGTCTTTTCTATATGCTGTTTTTTTTTTCTTCCTGCATTATTACCCCACCCCAATGCACATATATGCAGAAACAATTGTAAACACTACTCTTTTAAGATATCAACTCAATGATTTCCTCAAAGCCAGTGTCTCTGACTTGGACAAATCTTTGTGTACGAAAGAAATGACCTGAGACTCATGAATCATAACCATCAGGATTTAATAAATTGCAGGCAACAAAAGAGGAGCTGAAAAGGACCAGTACTAAAGTAAATTTCAAAGTGCAAAATAAGATTCCAAGTGTTGAGTGTAAGCTGATGATTCAGTAAGAGCAAGATTGACTTAAATTAAACTAACCCTATGCTATTAATCAACAAGGCATAAAGGATAGCTTCAAATATGCCTAATGACATGTCAGCATTTTCTACAATTAAAAATCTTTCTCTTGAGGATGTCAAGGAATTCATACTTCTAAGTGTGAGCTGAGTGATTTTACATATATTATTATTATCGATCATAAATACACAGTAATTCCCCTTTTACAAGATTGTGACTTTTTAGATTTTTCTTGTTGTGGGAATGTATTTGGATTTTAAAGAAAAATGTGATGAAATTTGTCTTAAAAAATTATTTTAAAAACTCAAAATTCTAGATGTTTCTCACAAAGACTAAAGATGATTTAATTTGTTTGAAATGAGTTTCAAACTTCTTCAAAGATGCTTGCAAGTTAACAAACCTGTGTGAATATTAAAATCTTTACAGTCCCTTAAGCCCCTGTAATTGCTTATCTTTTTAAAGGATTATAGCTATTAAATATTAATTTCACAATTTAAACTAATTAATGGCACTAATTTTACCCATTAAGGGTTTACTAGTAAGTTCAGTTAATTTAGTATTTCAACAAGCAAAAAATAAAAAAGAAATTTATTAAGGGGAAAATATAAATTTTAAAATAGTCCTTATTCAAAATTTCTTTGGGATAAGAAAATTAAATGTTTTGGAAGCACTAAGAATAGAATTAATCCTATGTCAGCAGAGTACTATAAGAACACCTGTTAAAAAATAAAATCTCTTATTTATTCAGTCATTTACTCTATAAACATTTGTTGTACCCATCCTATGTGAAAAACTCTAGGCAGGATGTTGAGGATACAAAGAGAAATGAGGTGTTCCTGCTTCCAATGAGCTGTAAGTGAAACAGGAAAGGAAGCAATTATGAAACAATGTGGCAAGTGTTATAATTAAGTTAAGTGCAATGTATTTGGTAGCATAAAGGAAAGACTAATGTCTTAAATTCATGCTCTAAGCAAGCTTTTTCTGTACACTAAATAAATAATATGACTTGTACATGTGTTCATGGCCAATTTTAAACATATATAGATGTCTCTAAATAATAAAATAAAAGGTTATTTAACTAATAAAATTTAAAATTTAAATAAAATAAAATTTATTTATTTATTATTTACTTTTTATTATACATACATGTGGGTAAGTGAATTTTCAAAAATTGTGTAGAGTGCATGGTGGTTAGATCAGTATAGTTACCTTATTCATCATTGCAATACGCAACCATTCTTTGTGTCCTTTGACCAATTCTTCCTTAGGCCCCCCCCTCTCCCCTTTTCCACCTCTAGTTTTCTAAAGTTCAATGTATTACTATGATTGTTTTTTCTTTCCTTCTTTCTCTCTGTCTCTCTTTATTGTTCATTTGTTTATTTATGGATTCAGCTCCCAGTTATGAGTGAGAACATGCGGTATTTCTCTTTCTGAACCTGGGTTGTTTCACTTAGGATAACTTTCTCCAGGCTCATCCGTGTTGCTGCAAATGGTAGAATTTCATTCATTTTTACGGCTGAGTAGTATTCCATCGTGTATATATACCACAATTTCCTTATCCAGTCATGCATCGATGGACATTTAAATTGGTTCCATTGCCTAGCTATTGCAAATAGAGTTGCAATAAACATGGGAGCACAGGTACACCTTCAACCTGATGTTTTCTAATCCTCTGGATATATCCCCAGGAGTGGGATTGCTGGATCATATGGAAGTTCTATCTGTAGTTGTTCTCCATAATGGCTGTACTAATTTACAGTCCCACCAACAGTGCAGGAGGGTTCTTCTCTCTCCACATCCTAACCAGCTTTTGTTATTCTCTGTCGTTTTTATGATAGCCAGTCTGATTGGGGTGAGATGAAATCTCAGAGTGGTTTTGATTTGCATTTCCTTGATGATTAGTGATGTCCACCATTTTTTCATATACCTGTTGGCCATTTGTATGTCTTCTTTTGAGAAATGTCTATTCAGCTCCTTTGCCCGTTTTTTAAATTGAAATATTTGTGGTTTTTTGCTGTAAGATTGTCTGAGCTCTTTGTATATTCTGGATATTTATCTCTTGTCAGATGCGTTTTTTGTAAATATCTTCTCCCATTCTGTAGGATGTCTTTTCACTCTATTGATTGTTTCCTTTGCTGTACAGAAGCTTTTAGTATGATATAATCCCATTTGTTTATTTTTTCTTTTGTTGCCTGTGCTTTTGAGTGTTATTCATAAGGTCACTGCCCAGTCCTAAGTACTGGAGCATTTCCCTTACATTTTCTTCTAGAAGTTTTAAAATTTCAGGCCTTATATTTAGGTCTCTAATCCATTTTGAGTTCATTTTGGTATATGGTGAAAGGTACAGATCAAGTTTCATTCTTCTACAAATGATATCCAGTTAATTAATAGAATGCTATCTTTTAAATAGCATATTAATTTTATAATATTTTTGAGTGAATATGTGCAAAAGTTAATAACTGTCATATGGATGAGTCTATATGTATCACATATAATTTGTTAATTTAATAATGAAAGTCATAATAAAAATATATTTGATCAGTCATAGTCTCCTGAATTCTTTTATTAAAATGCACATATTTTATACGAAAATGAGTAACAAAAAATTAGCAAGTAGGTTTTTCCCTGATTTACTGTTAAAAAACTCTTTAAAGTGCAATGGTGATAATGAGTCTAAAGATGTCTGGGCTAAGTAGAAAAAAATGTAATTATTGACTATATATGTGCTAAGGGCACAAGAAAGGGAACACTGACACACTGTGCATACCATACCGTGAGTAGGTTAAGAGCATAGATGTTATATGATTAGCCTCAAGAACAGGGAAACAGATGGAGTGCAGCACTTTAAAATTAAATGCTGTTGAGAGAAATAAGGTATGAAGAGTCACTCAAAGAAAAGCAACTACAATAGGACACCTATTTCAGACTGGCATCAGCTTTTTTGCCTAAGGAAGGGAATGGCTGAGAGGCAATGGTAAGGGACAGCAGAGCCCTGCTGCAGACCAACTCCATTTACCTCTCATTTATATTAAGCCTGCAAATCATAAGGAGAAACAAACAAAATGTTTGGAAGTGATATTGCTTTACATTTGGTTGGGGCTGACTTTCATGAGTCATCCTTCAGTGAAAAACAAACATCTTTTTTTCCCCCTAGAAATCAGAGATTTGTGATGGCCAGAGCTTTTGTTACAGGTGACTTTTGGGCAACAATAGGGGGAAAATAGTGATTTGTGCATTTACATTCAAACAATTCAAAAACTAGCAGATGACAATCACAGATTAAAAGCCTTGAAATGTTGAGTTCCACTGAACAACAGTAGTTTTAGCTTAGTAGAATAACAATCTAGGTTTAATCCCTAATAGACAGAACATATTCATGTTGAATATAAAATCAAATTAACACCATTAGGTTAAATGGCAGGATTTACTCTGGGAGTAAATTTTTTTCCCTTGGCATAACCTATTAAGCCTGCTATTTCCTCTCTCTTTGCTCCTACATTTTCAATCCCTTCTCTCATGAATTTTTTATGCATACAAAATTGAAACTAATGGGCATATTCCCCCCACTTGCTTTTTTTCCCTGAGTGTGTGTGTGTGTGTGTGTGTGTGTGTGTGTGTGTGTGTATTATCTCTCTCTCTCTCTCCACACATATACACACACTTAGGAGAGAGAGAGAGAATACACACACACACACTGTCGAGGTGCTCATAAAATTCAGAAAGAGCAGGCATCAAGTCAGAAATAACAAGTGTCCAAAGTGAAAATATGATATCCATTTCAAAGCTTTCTTCGATCATTGCATAGTTATCTGATAGCCAGAAATAACATATTGGATCTGAAATCACTGCTAACATCCCTTTCCATGCCAGTATGGATATCTATCGGTGATGAATCATTGTAGCTTCTAAGAAGGAAAAGATAGCTGTATCTATCTATCTTGCTATTCTTTTAAATTCAAACATGTTTTATATTAGGAGTAAAACTTCTGCTTGTTTACCTTAAATACTTCTTTCTTAAATAATTTAATAATTTTAGTGGTAGAAGGGAACTCAATTGTCTATTTTCCTTTTTCTTTTTAATACTTCTTGATTTTATTCTATTGTGATAAACATAACAGAAAAGGGAGTATTACAAAGTTTTCCTTACTTAGCAAACAAAAAAACCCTACAATTTAGATAACTGGTCTAAGGGTACTTAGTAAATATGATTGTCCTAATGAAAATCCATACCTCTTGGAAATATTTTCTTACTTCTTTTCTTATATTTTAACCCCTCACTTCTTACACATCTTGACCCCCACTTCTTACATATCTCCTCATTTCTCCACCAAAATTATAGCAAAACAAACTAAACACATTTTTATTTCCAAGGGTATCCAATGGATTTAACAAGTTGGGTGACAGTCATTTTATGGTGAGGAGATTGATACTCTGTTTTTCTCTTTTATCAAACAACAATCCAGCCCATCATTTCATCACTTCTTTTCTGCACAGCCTTCTTTAAGAAACACATTAGAGTGTGTTGTCTTTCCATATATAGAAGGTGTGTGTTGCATTCTACAAAAAAATACTGCTGTAATCTGTTTGGCTGAAGATATCTGCATATTTTGTACTTGAATTGTCTTATGACAAAAGTACATGTTTCCAGTAGAAGGCTGTTTTCCCTATGGATCACTACTCCCCAGTCACATCATTTTCTTTCCTTACCAAATGTGAGCCAAATTCACTATTATCTTCACTGAAGGATATAAAGATATGTTAATGTCTGTAATATGATTTATTTAAACTCTCTCATCATGACAAAATAAGTTCTCCTTAAATAAAAAGGTCACAGAGCTGCAAACATATGCAAAAAAATCCTTCATTTTCTAAATCTCATAAAAAAATTTTTATGGAAAAATTATACCATATACTTTTTATGCTTAAAGATAAACATAAGCTATACTAAACTACACATTTTAAAGTCTATGAGTAGAAATGCATATTTAATTACATTTTAATTTAATTCACTATAATATTTTCTATCAAACTCTTATCAAGCAAAACTGAATCACAATATTCACATGAATTCTGATAAAAGTCAGTACCCTGTGTTTTCAGTGAGATACCAGTGGGATTTTGATAAGAAAGTTTATGTTGGTCATTGTTTGATTTTTTTATTTTATTTTCCTCCAGTTTTATTGTGGTATAATAGAGCAATAAAAATTGTATATATTTAAGGTGTACAACATGACAATTTGATGTGTGTATACATTGTGAAATGATCACCACAATCAAGTTAATTAACACATCCATCATCTCAGTTACCTCTTTTTTTAATGTGTGGGGTGAAATCACAAGACTTATTCTATTAGCAAATTTCAAGTATACAATATAATATTAATAACTATAGTCACATTGCTCTATGTTAGATCCCCAGAACATATTCATCTTATTATCGAAACTTAGTACCCTTTGACCAACATCTGCCCCTTTTCCCCAATGCCCACCATGGAGAATGGTAACCACCATTCTCTTCTCTGCTTCTATGAGTTCAGCTTGTTTAGATTCCACATGTAAGTGACATCATACAGTATTTTGCCTTTTTGTGCCTGGCTTATCATTTAGCATAATGTCCTCCAGGTTCATTCATATTATTGCATATGGGAGGATTTCTTTTTTTATGGCTGAACAATATTCTATTATACATAGGTTATATATATATAATGTTTTACATATATATGTGTGCGTATATATGCATGAAACATTTTCTTTATTCATCCACTGGCAGACACTGAGTTTATTTCCATATCTTGGCTATTATAAATAGTGCTACAATGAACATGGGAATGCAGAAATCTTTTGGAATCTATATCTTTGGAAGGAAAAATAAAAATCAACTCTTCTATTTGCTCCAGCAGGGATGAAGTGAACCTCACTGGTAACAAAAAATGTGATGAAAATCCCAGAGAAATGAGGCAGTGGAAAGATGAGGGATTTGTGAAATGGCAATGCAAACAGAGTGAGAAAGACTCTAGTATGAAAATATTTGACAGGTTTTGGATGTTGATTGATTTTGGAAGAGGGAGACATGCACAATTAAAAATGATACTGAGCTCTCATGCTTGAATAATCAGGAAAACATTTAGATTTTTGTCAGAAATAATGAGAAAGAAAAAATTTTGTGGAGGGTTAGACTTCAGTTTAGACATAAATCATAATTGGTTCACCTAAACGTTGTCTCCCATGAAAAGAAACACAAATTTAGGCCCCAAACTTTGAAGAGTCTTAAAAGCCTCTAGTCAATTATAATATAAAACCTTCATAACATCATCTTTATTCAATTGCTATCACTTAACCATGTTGGATGAAAGTTTCTCAAAAGATTCCTCTCTCCTCTCACAAACTCCTGCATCTTTTAGAGCATCCAATTTCTTCAGCTGTGTTAGAATAGTTTGGAGTTTGATTAAAAGGAGAAAATGGTCAGGAAGATGTATAGTGCTCACTATATCTTGGTCCTTTTTCCAAATACTTTGTATATATTAACTCTTTAATTTTCAAAACAACTATGTAAGTTATGTGATATTATTTTACCCACTTTATAGATGAGAAAACAGGCATAAAGAAGTTATGTTCAAGCTAACTCAGTAAGCAGTGGAGCTGAAATTCAGTCTGCTAACCACTATCAAGAGTGTCTAGTGTCTACACTATTTTTGCTTCTTCAGTCGAGAAGAAATTCGATGATAGCTTGAAAAATCACACCATGTCCTCATATCTTATGTTGGGAGGACACATGACATGGCCAATTTCCATAGCTGTAAAATGTAGAACATTGATTGTAAGCCTGTCTCCCTTCTCAGCCAAGCCCATTCAGTTAATGAAGGAGATGTCCAATGAGTGCTTACCAGCTTTGTTGGTCTTTTTGCTTTGCTGCACTGGGGAATCAGGATTTAAGAATTCCAGGAGTAATAGAAACTGATCTCATGACCCCTAAACACTTACTTTTACTTTGTACTCCACATTGTGCTGAAATATAAGGAAGTGTCTTGGTTCTCTGAGGCTCAAAGCTATTTAGGGAAAAAATATATACACAAATTTGAAACAGCTGGTTGTTGTAAACTTGCTCCTGACCCTAAAATGCTAGGAAATCTTGAATTTAATTACCCGAGCCACAGTATGATCATTATAACAGATCAAAGGAAACAAAGAATGAGATTCTCACCTACACACTCTAACTTTGGTCTCCTTATCTACTTTGTCCATGTGGATAGAAGATGGGACATCATGAAGAGAAATTCCCTCGGTCAAGAAGTTGCAATTACAAAGGAATCAAAAATATGTCACCACATTTATGAATATAAATAGCAGAGTGACTCAACCTACACTAGGTAATTTGATTTTTATAATCACTTTTTCAAGTAGATAGGAAATACTTTTAGCATCTCTGTTTTAGAAAGGAAGAAAATGAAACAATCTCTTGAATTTAATTCCTGTGCCCTTTCAAACAGACTTAGAATTTTTAGTTAAGATAGGTAGTAACAAAATAATCCCCAAATCACACTAGTGTGTGCCAATACGTCTTCTTTCTGACTCATGCTTACATATCCTACATGGGTTGGCAGGGTATCCTACTCCATATGGGACCCTGGATGATGGAGCTTCCTTGTCTTGTGGCTACACCATCTGGAATTTAATGTCTCCTCAGTTGCTGAGGCAGGGGAAGAGAGCACTGAAGGGTCTCACACCAGCAATTCAATGCTTCATCATTTCTGCTCATAAACCATTATCCAGAAATAGTCACATAGTGGAAAATCTCATCCTTTTGTGAGCCCAGAAGGGGAGGAATATTAGATATGGATAAGCACTAGAAGTCTTCAGCCATGGTGATGTGGATGGCTAATAACCAAAAGTATACAAATAAGTATTAAAAACCATTGTGAAATAGCTAGGCTCTCTGCAACTAATTTCTATTTCTGTGACAGAAATGGCAGAATCAAGGAATAAAAAGCCCTTTCAAGTAAATCCAAAACATATCATGTGTGCTAGCCACATTTAAAGTGCCAACAGGCTGAAAGGCAGCCAGCTAAAACTCTCCTTACCCTGGAAATAGCAGAAATACATTGCTCTGGGAGTACTGGCAATTCTTTTTTAGGGACTGAACTTTTAGGTTAATCCAACTTAATGTTAAAACAGAGAGAAGAGATAAATATAACAGCAGGTTTGCTTACTAATTAACTATCTTTCCCTGAGAGCAAGGCATTAAAAACTCCCAATAGCTACTGGGATAGTTTTGAAGAGTAGAGATGTGATATTTTTTTATAATTATCAGTACTGAGCAAGGACAAGGAAGGATTATCATTCAGTGTTGCTTTGAACTCAGGAAACTTGAGGGAGAAACTAGATAAATGACCTGAACAAATTTATACCTTAGAATTCAAAGATAGAGCATGATGTAATGGGAAAAGGGTGAGCTGGAGAGTCAAATGTTCTTGCTCTAGGTCTTGATTATGCCATTTATTGAGTCTCAGGCTGGTTGACTATAAAAAAAGACATGAATATTAACATATGTCTTACTGGATAATGTGAGTGGCCAATAAGACAATTTTTATGAAAACATTCTCTGGACTATAAAGCACCAAAATAACCTTGGTTATTGCAAATTTGTGGGATTGATATAAAGGAAATGAAAGACCAAATTCTATGACACTTAAGAACCACGATCTGACAATTAAAAATGTGGCCAGAGGAACTTCTGCCTTTGAGTTTCTTTCTTTTCCTAATTCTTATTGTTGATATCTTAAATATGGTATACTCTGTTCTTCCTTCCACTATGCAGGTATAAAAAACTTAGAGCTCATCTTATGGTTAGGAATGGTGATCACTTTTATAATTTTTTTTCGAAATTCATTTTACATAACTGAAAAAGCCAAGTATGCAGGAAAAAAGAAACAAAGATAAAAGCTTTAGGTTTTCAAGTTACTGAAAAGATGGATTAGTTTAATTTTTTCGTCCTCAAGGATTTAACTGTAAAGACATTCCTTCTGAGCAATATGAGGAAATTTAATCCATTTTAAGGAAGACATAGTTTGCATATTTCCCTCCAGCAAGTAACATGAACTTCTTTAAACAAAATGCTGTATTTTTGTGAGATCCTATAATTTTAACTGCTAGGGTGAACTTGCTCAAATGAATAAATAACTTGATCAAATAAATGGAGACACTATTAGTTCATTAAATGTAAATCTCTACTGCATAAAATATGTGGCCAGTGCTGTAAAGCAATATGCCCATGCTGCCTGCCATGGTGCTAGTATTTTAGTTCAAGCTAAGTGGGATGTGGAAGAGATGTTAAAAAATTATATTTCCTGGTTACAATCACTCCTTTACATAAATGAATTTCTTCTGAAATATGATCTTCACCTTTAAATTTTATTTAGAGACAAAATTTTAACGTGTCATTTTAAACTGCCTAAGCAACCAGAGGGTTAGAGATTTCCTGGAAAGAAAGTGTTTAAAAAGCAGGTAGTTACTCACATCTCCAGCACACTTATGAATATTTCCACAGGGATAACCTAACATGGGCAAAAACCCAACCCTGCTCTATTTCTTTCTTCTCAAAAGTATTCATCCACTCATTTCTTTATTTATTCACTTAACATATATTTGTTGAGCTCTATCTTTGCTAGGCACTTTTCCAGGTGCTAGGAATACAGTAAAGTAAGAGGACAGAAGGTGAATATGGATTTAGAGGACTCTATAGATATGGAAGGCCTCTTCGTGGAGTTGATGGTAATAATAGTAAGCAAAGACTTAAATCAATAATCCATAGTGGAAGTGTAAATTTGGAATTGCAAATTGCATTTGTGTATGGAATGAGAGTGTTCCAGGCATAAACTCAAAAGCTTCCTGGTTTCCAGTCAAGACAGTGGAGTAGACAGTTTCTAGGGTTGCCTGCTCTCACAAAGCGACCAACTTGCAACTATTACAAAGCAACAACAGGAGACGAGAGATTTGTGCCAGAATAGGCAAGAGCCGCGTGCCACGGGACCCCAGTCCAGGCCAGTGTCTGCCACCCAGAGAGGCCTGAGAGCCTCGGGGCCCACATGCCCCAAGACAGCCACGCCGGAAAAGGCAGGTGCTGTGGGAACTTCAGCCCAGTTTGGTTCTCACCACTTACAGAGACTTGAGAGCCTTGGGGCGCATTCACTCCGAGACAGCCATGCCGGAAAAGTCAGATACCAAAGGAAAGATAACAGAAATATGAAAAATCAAGAAAGAACATCACCATCAAAAGAAAACAATAACTCTCAAGCTCTAGATGCTATAGAAAAGGATGTCTTTGAAATGACTGACAGAGAATTTAGAGCAACAATTCTAAGGAAACTAAATGAGATACAAGAAAACTCAGACAACACAATGAAATGATAAAAAATATACAGGATCTTAAAGAAGAAATGTAAAAATAAATAAATGCCTTGAAAAAGAATATAGCTGAGCTTGTGGAGCTGAAGGATTCATTCAGTAAAATGAAAAACACAACAGATAGTCTAAGCAGCTGGCTAGAAGAAGCAGAAGAGAGAATTTCTGACTTTGAAGATAAGCTGTTTGAGTTAACACAGGCAGACCAGGAAAAAATTGATTTTAAAAATTGAAAAAAATCTGAGAGAGATAATGGACAACTTTAAGCACTCAAATATCTGAATCGTGGGTATTGTAGAAGGGGAGGAAAAAGGAAATGGTATTGAAAACATAGTCAATGAAATAATAGCAAGAAACTTCCCAGGTATAGGGAAAGTCACAGATCTCCAGATTTAAGAGGCACAAAGATCCCCTAACATAATCAACCCCAAATGGTCCTCTCCAAGACACGTAATAATCAAACTGGCAAAATTCTAGACAAAGAGAGAATCTTAAAAGCTGCAAGAGAGAAGCAGCAAGTCACCTATGAGGGAACCTCAGTCAGAATAACATCAGACTTTTCATCAGAAACCCTAAAAGCTAGAAAAGAATGGCCAACAGACACATGAAAAAATGCTCAACATCACTCAGCAACCAGGAAATGCAAATCAAGACCACTTTAAGATGACATCTCACTCCAGTCAGGATAGCCAATATCCAAAGACTGAGAATGATAAGTGCTGGAGAGGTTGCAGAGAAAAAGGATCTCTTATACACTGTTGGTGGAGCTGCAAAATGGTGCAGCCTTTATGGAAAATGGAATGGACGTTCCTCAAACAATTACAGGTAGATCTTCTATATGACCCAGGTAGTCCACTGCTGGGAATATAACCGTATGAATGGAAATCATCATGCCAAAGGGATACCTGTATTCCAGTGTTTATTGCAGCACCATTTACAATAGCCAAGAGTTGGAACTAGCCTGAATGTCCATCATCAGATGACTGGATAAGAAAACTGGTATATCTACACAATGGAATTCTACTCTGGTATAAAAAAAAAATGAAATACTACCATTCACAGCAACATGGAAGGACTTATAGAAAATTATATTAAGTGAAACAAGTCAGGAACAGAAAGAGAAATACCAGATGTTCTCACTTATTGGTGGGAGCTAAAAATAACCAAACACATAAACAAATGAAGTGTGGAGAGGAGGAAGAAGACACAACAATCACAGCAATTCCTTGAACTTTTTAAGACAAGTGAACAGATATGATGGGGGGGGGGAAGGGAGGCGGGTAGAGGAACAGGTAAAGGGTCATGAAAATCGACTACGATGCATATTGAGAAGTTAAAAAAAAGCCTAAGGTAAGAATGTCCTTGGTATGTTTGAGAATGATGCACATGTGGCTACTCTGGAGTGAGAAAGTGAAAGAAGTGGCCCTGAGGATAGATCCCGGAGGGCTCCACAGATCAGAATGAGAATTGTGGACTCACTTTTAGATGTGATGGCAGCCACTGGAGGTTTTGACTTAAGAGAAAAGAATGTTACTACATTTGTGTTTTAAGGACTATGCTGGCTTCAATATGATGAATAGACTAAAGAGAACTCGTGTACAAATAGGGAGACCAGCTATGAGACAACTGCGGCAAGCCAGAAGCCTACCTCCATTGCTGCAGATTGAATGTCCCACTAAAACTCATTGAAGCTTAATCCCCACTGTAACTGTTAAGAGGGTGGTATATCCTATTACAGTAATTGAAAGGTAGGGTCTTGAAGAGGTGATTAGATTGTGAAAATGGAATGATTCATGCGTGGAGTAATGGTCATGGTTCTGTTGGCTGTAAAAGGAGAGCAAGTAAGAAGCTTAGCTCTCTCTTGCATAGCCATTTCACTGTATGGTACCCTGCATCTCTGTGGAGAGTCGCCACCCCCAAGAAGGCCCTCACCAGATGTGTCCCTGGACCTTGGACTTCTCAGCCTTTGAAGCTGTAAGAAATAAATTTTGTTTCTTTATACATTACTGAGTTTCAGGTATTCTGCTGTAAGGAACAGAAATGGACTAATATATCCATGGACCAAAGACATTCAATGATTGTTATTTAAAGGGAAGATTAATATATTAAATTAGCTAAGACAGGAAACCCAAGAAGCCCAGTTTTGATATTACTGAACTTTGTGACTCTGTTACAGAGTTACTTGTTTAATACCCTTTGAGGAAGCTGAAAACTTCCAAAATCTCAAGTCTCAGTTTCATTTATCAGTAAAATACAAAGATGTCTGTCTTCTCTTCCAATGTAATGGTGACAGGATCAAAGGAGATAACGTGTAATAAAAGCACTGGGTAAACCATAAACTTCAAAGGATGGTACTCTACAAATACTGGGCATTAGTATGCACAATTATATGTCCTGATTCGATTTTCAACAAAGAACTCTTTTTTTTTTTTCTTTATATCGGTCAAAGAAGAACCAAACAACATTCTAAACTACATAAGATCTTATTACCTATTATATCAAGTGAAGTAGGTGGAATTTGAAGATGACCATTTAAGATCCTTTTAAAAAGGGAGTCTCTCGTTAAAATTTTGGATGCATGAAATTGACCAATTTGAAATACTACAGTTATTGGCATAGCTTTTTTAAAATGTCCTGTGAAATGTCACTGTTGTCATTATGAAAGTGAGCCATGGTGGTTTAGTTTACCACACTGAAGATTACAGCTGCATCTCAGGATGCTGGTATACCCGTCTATGCCTGGGCACCCTGCTGGGACAAACCAGAAAGCAAAATGAAATGGTGTGCCTGATTTTTGTAGAATTTCATCTAACTCTTAAATGAATGGGGAACCAACAGAATGTCTTCAACAATCTCTCCATTCTTCCATCTTACTTACTGTCCAGTCTCCTTTTTATCTCACTATATTGAAAATACTAAGGACTACAGAAAATGTTAAGGACTACAGTTGAAATGACTAGTTAAGAAGTCCCAGCCTGTTTTCGAAAAATTCTAGTCTATTAAGGTGTCCCTTGCTCTGTATTTGACTAATTTTTTCCTCATGATTAGATTCAGTTCCTCTCCAAGCTTCTCATATCTTATTGCCAAGGTTTTCTAAGAGATGATTCTACAACCAAAAACCTTTCTTTTCAGGAAGAGACAGAGGTGAGGAAGGGAGGAAGAAGAAAACCACTTTTAAAAATGCTGCCATTTATTGCCATCAAGACCTTTTTCGGCTAGCATCACAACATGTTATTTACAATCACAAGTAGCATTTAAAGATATTTACATTTTACAAAATACTTTTATATATTATCTGTTTAAAGAAACACACACACATACATACACAGAGTATGATGTATTTCTGCATCATTTTGTGATGCAGAAACTGCCACACATGAACAAAATAAGTTGTAGGACCAGGAAATTAACCTACATCTTTCAACTTTATTTACAATTTTTTCTACTGACTCATAGTTGTCTATAAATAGTATGCTAGTATAGAATGCAAATGCATAATCACAGGTAATTTAATATTTAGTATTTTACTACAGACATATTTACTTGGATGGAGATTAGGACACAGGGGAAAGGAGGATTTTAGAAGGCGGCTGTGTCTGGATTCGAATTCCTACCCCTACACACTAACTTTGGAACAAGGGCTCATTTATTTAACCATTATTTATTGATCACATATCAAGTGACAGATAGTGTGCTAGAAACATGTGCCAGAAACACTTAAGGTTTACATTTTTTAGATGAGAAAACCAAGAAAGAGAAGCAAGTTCCCTGAGTTTACAAAGTGAGGTCAGAGAAGGAATTTCTATATTCTATTTTAATTCTCTGTCCATTATGCCATACTGTGTTCCTATTGCTAGTAAATATGCTGGTTTTATTTTATTAAAGAACATTACTTTTAAAAATATTTTTATAGAAGACCTTAGCATATTTTAAAAAGAAGCTATATTCCAAATGAATCAAATAGGATATGGGATATTAGAATTCAGCTGTTGGATTTATAAAAATCAATAATATCAAATCCTAAAGAAGTGTAGAGAACAAACAACCAGAAGTAGACAGAATTTGTAAAACTAAGGCAGCAAATAAGAAGTTATTTTTAACAGACAGCATACTAGTAGTGACTATTAACTTGTACAAACACAATCAGAATGTTGTATATATGAGATATGTACAAAGAAACTATTGCTAAAAAAGAGTAAAAGCTATGAAAACCCATGAACAATACATCCAAGAATTATTCTACATTACTTAAAGGACACAGAACAAGAAATGGGAAATATATTGTTAAATTATCTCAGTCTAATATTTCACATTGTAAACATTGAGGAAGGAATGAAAAAGTCCAATATGGTTAATTAAATAGTAAAATCAAGATGTAGTAGATGTCAAAAGAGTACATAAATTAAATGGCGATATTTATCTTCACCAAAACTCAAACATCTTGATAAAGGGAATTAGTTAATGAGTTCTTCAGAGAAATGATGGTATTTACTAGAGTATATTTCAATTGACCATTTAATATTTTAAAAGTGATGTCAATGGCATGTTTATTTTCTTGGATACAAATCTGTGTGTCAAGGACTTTTAAAATCTTAATTCATAAGTAGTTGATAGAAAATGTCATTTTTCT
This sequence comes from Cynocephalus volans, assembly GCF_027409185.1. Lineage (NCBI taxonomy): Eukaryota > Metazoa > Chordata > Mammalia > Dermoptera > Cynocephalidae > Cynocephalus > Cynocephalus volans. The sequence goes on from NC_084464.1 coordinate 65,264,519, forward strand.
GATTTTTGCAGCATAATTCTCCACATGTTTGATTTAGCACTTTTATAAATTAAAGAAGTAGCACTGAGCTAAAATTCACATGCCAAGATTTAATAATAATGTATTCTTTTCCAACCGTGTATGTTACCAGACCTATAATTCTGAGTCAGTCACATTATTTCTATTCAAGGAAACAACTAGGATTCAAGCCCATTTGAAGTGGTCAACAGAAATAATATTTTGGAATTAGGAAATGACATTTTTGAAATGCACATAATTCTATTTCCATAACATCTCAGAACTTGGACACAATCTACAAGTAAATTGATGGATAGAGGTAAATTATGATAGATATAGAGCAGCCTTTACATTACTTATAAAATATTATGTATAAGAATGACTAGCTCTAGATAATCAGAGGGGATTTTAAACTACTGAGCAAAATGTGACACTTTAAAAGTATGTTTTAGGTGAACAGAATGACAGTTTTCAGTATTTATCAGCTATCATATTATTAAATAATGTCCTAAATTGCTTGGAATGTCAGCCCTCAAATTTTCTTGACCTCTTAGAGTATGTTCTAGATATTTGGCGTTTCAATTTAGGAACTCAGTCATCCTGATTTACAATGTTTTCTTTTGTATTTTTCCCTAGAAGGCAAACTAAAATGCTTTCCTCCAGTTTCTGTAATTATTTCAATACAATGGATCCCACAGACACACTATTTGGATTCTGATATTGAAACATTTATTCCAAATATCTCTGCCTTCCCTAATGCAAGTTAAAAAAAATAATTCATTTGAAAGGAGGATTTGCCCAAGACCAGAAACTTATTGACTTCCTTAGAAAATACTTTCTAGACAGACTTCAGGGAAGATGGCAGACTAGAGGTACCCAGTGTGCACTCATTGCTCAGAAGAAGATCAAAACAGGCCCACCATCACCACTGCTCCAGTTACCAGCCATCATCCAGTCCCAGAACTGTTGCACATTGCAGAGAAGCTCCCTACAGAGCACCAGTCCTGTGGGTGTCCTGACACTGTAGCTTCAGACTCTGTGGACATTAGGGAGGCAGCTGCAACCACTGCCACCATTGCTGCTGTCATGAGGTAACCCCACTCCCACCAAGGACACCACAGAAGTGAGGGAGAAAGCTGCAGCCACCAGCAATGCTGCTGCTGCACAAGATAACCTCACTGCTACCAAAAACACCACAGACATAAAAAGACTGCTACCACCACCAGCACCACTGCCACCCCCACAAGGTAACGCCAGTGCCACTGCAGACACTGAAGGTGTGAAGGAGGCAGTTGCAGCCACTGGTGCTGCTGCTATCCCCATCAAGTAACCCCACTACTACTGCAGATATTGCCATTGCCATGAGGTAATCCCAGTGCCACTGCAGACATCATAGCTGCATGGCCACCACTATGGACACTGCTCCTGCTGCAGCTGCCACCAACACCACCAGTGCTGCCAGGCAGCCACCATCATCATGTGAGCAGCCCACCACCACTATAAGCACTGCTGCAATACAGGCAGCCCAACAAAGCCACCACAAGAGCCACTACTGTAAGGATCGCCTGCTACCACAGCAGGAGCCACAGCAACCACTGCCACTGTGCAGGTGGACTGCTGACCACTCAAGTACATTGATACAAGGAGGGTCACCAGTGGAGTCCAGGGAAGTAGAGTTATAGAAGAAGCAACTGCTCTACCAGATGACCAGGCATCAATGTAGAGATACTAGAAACATGCAAAAACAAGATGATATGAGTCCACTAGAGCAGGAAACCCTTGAAAAGACCAAAAAAGAATTTCAAATAAAAATCTTAAGGAAACTCAATGAGATACAAAATGATGGAATATGACAACACAATGAGCAAATCTACCCCAGATGAGAAGGAGGAAATCTACAAAGTGATTAATGCTTTAAAAAAGAATGTACCAGAACTCATGGAACTGAAGGAGTCATTCAATGAAATAGAAAACACAACAGAGAACTTAAGAAGAAGGCTAGAGCAAGCAGAAGAAAGAATTTCTGATCTCGAAGACGTCTCTTTGAAATAATTCAGGTGGACAAAAAAATGGAAAAAAAAAGAATTAAAAAAAATGAAGACCATCTAAGAGCACATAAATATCCAAATCATGGGTATTCCTGGGGCAGGAACTGGGGCAGAAAGGAAAAGGCATTAACATATTCAATGAAATGATAGCTCAAAACTTCTCAGGTATAGGGAAAGACATGTACCTTCAGATTCAGGAGACTGAAAGATCCCCAAACAGATTCAATCCAAAAAGATCCTCTCCAAGACACATTACAATCAAATTGGCAAACACTCAAAGAAAAAGACAATCCTAAAAACAGCAAGAGAAAAGTGTCCAGTCACCTACAAGTGAGTCCCATCGGACTAACAGCAGACTTCTTAACAGAAACTCTACAGGCCAGAGGAGAATTGGGAGTACTGCATCTGGAATCCAGCAAATGATAATCACTACAATGAATACACAAGAAAGTATAAAACCCACTGGTAGGACAAAAATGAAAATGAGAAGGAGAAAGAAACTGTATCTTACCACCTTCAGAAACTGACAAACGAAGACAGACAATAAAGAAGAAGGAAAGAAACAAAAGATATTTAAAACATCCAAATGAAAATTATTAAAATGCCAAGAATGAGACAATATTTTAAAGTAACAACACTAAATTTAAATTAATTAAATTCCCCACTCAAAAGACACACACTGGCTTAGTGGATTAAAAAGCTAGACCCCACTATATGCTATCTACAAAGAGACCTACCTCATCTGTAAAGACACACACAGACTAAGAGTGAAGGGATGGAAAAAGATATAACATGCAAATAGAAATCAAAACTGAATAGTAGGAGGAGCTATTCTTATATCAGATAAAATAAACTTCAAACTAGAAACTATGAAAAGAGACAATAAAGGCCACTATATAATGAAAATGGGATCTATCCATCCAGCAAGAAGACACAACATTCATAAATAAATATGTACCCAACATCAGAGCACCCAGGTATATTAAAAAAACACTGCTAGACCTAAGGAAAGAGATAAGACATTAATGCTTTAATAGCTGGGAAGCAGACACCCCTTTCTCAACATTGAAAGATCACCTAGGCAACAAATCAACAGAGAAACACCACATTTAAACCACAGTTTCGACCAATTGGGCTTGGTAGATAACTATAGAACATTTCATCCAACAACCACAAAATATACATTCTTCTCATCAGCACATGTAACACTCTCCAGGATAGACAACATGTTAGGGAATAAATCAAGATTCAACAAAGTTTTAAAAATTGAAATCATTTCAAGAGTTTTCTCAGACCACAATGGATTAAAACTAGAAATCAATAACAAATGAAACTCTGGAAACTATATAAATGCATGGAAATTAAACAACATGCTCCCAAACAACAAATGGGTCCAAGTAGAAATTAAACAGGAAATCAAAAAATGTCTTGAAACTAATGAAAATAAGTACACATCATATCAAAACCTCTAGGATACTTCAAAAGCAGTACTAAGAGAGAAGTGTACTGCAATAAGTGCTTACAACAAAAGAATAGAAAGACTCCAAATAAACAACCTAATGCCACACCTCAAAGAACTAGAAAAACAAGAACAATCCAATCCCAAAATTAGTAGATGAAAGGAAATAATTAAGATAATAACAGAACTATATGAAATAGAAACCCCCCAAATGATACAAAAGATCAATGAAATAAAAAGTTGGTGTTGTGATATTTTGAGAAGATGAACCAAATAGACAAACCATTAGCTAGGCTAACTAAAAAAAGAGAAGAGAAGACCCAAATAACAAAAATCAGAAAGAAAAAGAAGACATTATAACAGATACCACAGAAATACAAAGAATTATTAAAGACTATAATCAACAAATATACACCAACAATTTTGAAAAGCTGGAGGAAACGGATACATTTCTGAACACATACAAATTACCAAGACTGAGTCAAGAAGGAATAGAAACCCTGAACAGACCAATAATAAGCAATGAGATTGAAGCAATAATCAGCAGTTTTCCAACAAAGTAAAGCCCAAGACTGGATGGTTTTATTGTTGAATTCTACCAATGAGGAATTATACTAATTCTCTTCAATGAGGAATTAATGCTAATTCTCTTCAAACTGTTCCCCAAAATTGAAATACATGCCATTCTCCCAAACTCATTCTATGAGGCCAGCATCACTTTGATACCAAAACCAGACAAAGATGAAAAATAAAAAGGAAAAATATAGACAGTATCCTTGATGAACATAGATGTAAAAATCCTCAACAAAATATTAGCAATCAGTATACAGCAGCACATAAAAAAATAATTATAAATTATGATCAAGTGGGATTCATCCCAATGATGCAAGGATGGTTCAACATATGCAAATCAGTAAATGTGATACACTGCATCAACAAAATCAAGGACAAAATCCATATGATTATTTTAATAGATGCAGAAAAATCATTTGACCAAATTCAACAAATTAGGAGTGGAAGTATCTCAACATACTAAAATCCATACATGACAAATCCACAACCAATATCATCCCAAGAACAGCAACAAGATAAGGATGCCCACTCTCACCACTCCTATTTAACACAGTATTGGAAGTACCAGCCAGAGCAATCAGACTACAGAAAGAAATAAAGGGCATCTAGATTGGAAAAGAAGTCAAATTGTCCCTGTTTGCAGATAACATGATCCTGTATATAGATAAGCCTAAAGACTCTACAGTAAAACTCTTAGAGTTGATAAACAATTTCAGTAAAGGTGCAGGATACAAAATAAACATGCAAAAATCAGTAGCATTTTAATACTCCAACAATGAACTAGCAGAAAAGGAGATCAAGAAAGCAAGCTGATTTACAATAGACACCAAAAAAATTTTAAAACCTAGTAACAAATTTAATCAGGGAGGTGAAAGATCTCTACAATGAGAATTACAAATCGCTGTTGAAAGAAATGAAAGAGGACACAAAAAGATGAAAAGACATTCCATGCATCCTGGATTGGAAGAGTTAACATTGTGAAAATGGTCATACTACCCAAAGCCATCAAAGGATTCAATGCAATCCCCATAAAATTGCCAATGGCATTCTTCACAGAAATAGAGAAAACAATGCTAAAGTTCATGTGAACAGCAAAAGACCTGGAATAGTCAAAGAAATACTGAGCAAAAAGTAAAAAACACTACCTGACTTCAAATTATACTACAAAGCTATAGTTACCAAAACAGCATGGTACTGGCATAAAAACAGACACTCAGACCAATAGAACAAAATAGAGAACCCAGAAATCAATCCTCATACTTATAGCCAACTGATCTTCAACAGAGGCAGCAAGAACATACATTGGGGAAAATACTGTCTCTTCAATAAATGCTTCTGGGAAAACTGAGCATCTATTTGTAGAAGAATGAAACTAGACTGTACCTCTCACCATATAAAAAAATCAAATCAAAATGGGCTAAAGACTAAAATATAAGACCTGAAAATATAAAATTCCTAAAAGAAAATAGAGGCGAAACACTTCAATATATTGGACTGGGCAAAGACTTTATGAACAAGACCCCAAAAGCACAGGCAATAAAAGGAAAAATAAACAAATGGGATTGTATCAAAATAAAAAGCTTCTGAACAGCAAAAGAAACAATTAACATAGTGAAAAAGCAACCTACAGAGTGGGGAAAATATTTGCAAACTATGCATCCAACAAGAGATTAATATCCCGAATATGCAAGGAACTCAAACAACTTCACAGTAAAAACAAACAAATCACCCAGTTAAAAAATGGGCAAAGGAGCTGATTAGGCATTTCTCAAAGGAAGATATACAAATGGCCAACAAACACATGAAAAAAATGCTCAACATCACTCAGTATCAGGGAAATGCAAATCAAAACCACATTGAGATATCATCTCACCCCAATTAGACTGGCTATTATCAAAAAGACAGAGAATAACAAATGTTGGTGAGGATGCAGAGAAAGGAGAACCCTCCTACATTGTTGGTGAGGCTCTAAATTGGTGCATCCATTAAGGAAAACAGTAGACAGATTCCTTGAACAACTACAGATAGACCTGCCATACAGTATGACAATTCCACTGCTGGGTATATACCTAAAGGAATGGAAATCACCATGTCAAAGAGATATCTGTACTCCCATGTTTATTGCAGCTCTATTTATAATAACTACGAGTTGGAACAAACCTAAATGTCCATTGTCAGATGACTGGATAAGGAAAATGTAGTATGTTCACACAATTGAATACTACTCTGCCATAAAAGAGGATGAAATACTGCCATTTGCAGTAACGTGGATGAACTTAGAGGAAATTATGTTAAGTGAAACAAGCCAAGCATAGAAAGAGAAATACCACATGTCCTCATTCATAAGTGGTAGGTAAAAAAGAAACAAATTTAAAAAAAGAAAGATACAACAATCACAATAATACATTGAACTTTCAAAAGGAGAGAACAGAACTGAGGATACCAGAAGTGGGAAAGGGGGTAGAGGGGCAAGGAGCAATTGGGAAAAGGTCACGAGAAATGATTGCCTTGTATAATCTTGAACAAATTAATTATCCTGACTTGAGTATCACATATTGCACACAAGTACTGATGTTCAACTTTGTACCCCACAAATATGTACAACCAACTATGTTTCAACAAAATAAAAAAAGAAAAAGAAAATGCTTTCTATTTCTTTTAAGTTTTTTGTCTTATTTGGAATTTTAAGTGTGACTGATATAAACTTGCAGGATCCTAGCCAAGCTAAGGAAACACTTTTAATTACAATAATAACTAACATTTTTTTAGTGCATGTGCTTTGTGCAAACTCTTTCCAAATGCTTGGTCTATAGTATCTCATTTAATCCACACATAATTCTATGGGAATAGGTAACAATGAGCTCCATTTAATTAATACATGGAAAAACAAGACATACATGGGAGTAAGTACCATGTCCAGATTGCTTATGTAGTGTGGGTAGAGCCAAGACATGAACACAGGTAGCCTGTAGTCAGAGTCTTCCTGCCTAACAGCCTTAGTCCAGCTGTTCTGTGATATGGATTAAAGCTAAGATTTAAGCACTGGGTTAGTCATTATCAGCTTTTGTTCTCACATCTAGGCTTTTATACTGGTTTTATGTAATTATCAGGCCCTTCAAAACAGAATAGAACTCATATATTAGCCATGCATCGCGTTTGGAAAAACTGAACCGTAACAGACCTTGATTAGCATACATTTCATCTCAGTTATCTTACAAAAAAATTGGTGTGTGAAACCACTCTTACCTGTCCTACATGCCACCCCCCACCCCAACATCACAGATTTTTCAGTGTCATCTTCAGATTCATCTTCTTCCATCTTTCATATTTTTTCAAGTATTGGTTTTCTACAGGATCTTAGGCGCAGGACCCTTCTCCATCAGTTTCCAAATGGCACAAACCATTCAACATCGAAGCTACCTGTACACATTAGCCACTTCAAAATTCTCTTCTCTAGACCTTGCTTATCTTCTGAGGTCTGGATTAGTGTATATCATGGTCTCCTTAAGAGCTATGCTAAGATCTCCCACAGGATAAAATGCCAGAATTAAACTCACCAATGTTTTTCCTATACAAACTGCGTTTTTTTCCTATTTTACTTTATTTTAGGTATTAGCCTCACCATTAGCACATTACTCCGAAAGAAAAGCCACCAGTATGCTCTGTTGTCTATCTCACTACCCTTCTCCTTCTTATTCTAGTCACTAAGTCCTGTAGATTTTACTTCCCAAATGCTGGTTAACTGTGCTCCCTGCCTCCCATTCCTTGTCTTACTGATGTACTTCATGCCTTTATATTCACGATGTAGACTGTTGTCATAGACCCCAGTGGGTCTTCTTTGATTTTTTTCTCTACCTGTTTCATTTTCCACATTAAAATCAGATATTCCTTTCCAAAACTAACTAACCAACTAACTAACTAAACTAACTAAACACTGTCTTGATGTAGCTCATGTATTTCAATCTGACAATTCTGTATATCCATGGAAAATGTCCTGGCTCTCCGATGTGGTGTGTAAAATCGTCTCATAACAATATTGACCAACCTCTTTTCTCACCTCCTTTACCCCTTCTCCTCTCATACTATACCATAGCCACACCAAACTTCTTCCTTTTCCCTGGACATGACATGCTTACTCATTTTTTTAAACTGGTGTCCAATCTCTTGGCACTCTCTCTCCCCATTAACTTAAAACACAGTAATCTTACATTTTTACTCTTCATGTAAATTATAACCCCTCCACAGAAGAATGGCCATTAGTAAGAAAATCATTCCCTCTTTTCTGTTTGACAGTGCTTTGTTTTCCACCTACTGTTGAATTTGGCATGCTGGATTTTATTTTTCTTAATTTAATTGTTTTCCATCATAAATTTTAAGTTCAACAACATATGATATTAGTTTTATAAGACTTGGTAAAAAAAAAAAATACAAAAACTTCCCTGTAAAAGTGTTTGGTACAGAGTAGACATGTAACAAATGTTACCAAGTAAAAATTGTTGGATAGTAGAGAATAATTATAAGATTTATATGAAATTGGCATATATTCAATGTCTATCTCAGGAAGGAAAAATATACAATATAAGATACCTAGTTCAGATGCCATAAAAACTAAAAAAGGGACAACCGCATTAATGCAAAAGTAATAGCTCATTCATACAATAGCAAAAAAAAAATCTAAAGCCTTGTGCTGAAAAAGACTTGCAGGCATTAATTTTCACAATACAGATGTATAACAAAACAATGACATTTCAAGGTCAAAAATGCTAATTGAATCTTCAGGCTAATGAAAAATGCTTTATTAGAAAGAAGATGGAATAATTAATATTTCAAATCAAGAACCTCATGTTTGATTAAAAATCAGAATATAAGATTAGGGCAAAGTTTAGTGAAAACAATAAAGCCTTTTCTTTTCTTCTTAATATTAGTATTACGGCTACTTTTGATGCCAATGTATTTAATCACACTACTTTCTATATATTATTCTGCTTAGGGATTTTAAAAAATTCCTCTTTCAAATTTCAAGCAGTGGTTTTCAAACTTCAGCAGTCATATGAATCACCTTGGGATCTTGCTAATAATATACTCTGATTTAGTAGGTCTGTAGTGCGGCCCATGTTTCTGCATTTCTAGCAAGCTCCCAGGTGATTCCAATCCTTTTGATCTGTGCACCACACTTTGAATAAAGAGGGTTTAGGTCAGTGGTTCCAAATTTTGCTGCATATTAAAATAACCAGGGGATCTTTAAAAACTACTGATGCCTGGTTCTCACTGCCAGACACTCTGATTTAATTGGTGTGGTATGTTACCTGGCCTTGGGATTTTTAGAAACCCCTAGATGCTTCCAATGGACAGCAAATTTGGGGAATCACCAGTATAGGGAATATTTAAAACTATTATATACTTATTTTCTCACAAAATTACTTGTGTACAGATATTATAAGCATATAAACATAAAATATAGTTATTTTATTAGTTATATTTGTAATTTATGGATCAGTATTTCGATAAAAGTATAAAATGTGAGTTAATTCATGATATTTCACCAAAAAATCTACATAATTGACACTATATAAAAATAAATAATATATTGTGGTTCTATTCTAGTAAAGGTACAGCAGGAATATATATTAACAAATCAACAAAGACAGTGGCTTAATAACTGATGGAGTTTGGATGTATTGTCCCCTGCAAAACTCAAGTGGAAATTTGATCACCAATGTGGCTGTGTGGGAAACTGAGTCATGGGAGCAGATCCCTCATGAATGGATTAGTGCTCTCCCTAAGTGGAGGAAATAGTGAATGAGATCTCGCTCTATCAGTTCCTGTGACAGCTGGTGGTTTATAGGACCCTGGAACCTCTTCTCTCTCTCTTGCTTCCTCTCGACATGTGATCTGCTTGCATCGGCCAGTTGCCTGCTGCTTTTCGCCATGAGTAGAAGCAGCCAGAGGCCAATACCAGAAGCAGCTATCGCAGAATCATGAGCCAAATAAACCTCTGTTTTTTATAGATTACCCAGTCTCAGGTATTTCTGTTATAGCAACACAAAATGGACTAAAACGATAATAATACTGAAAGTTTGCGTATACACGTGCACACCCACATAGTTATTAACTGATATCTATATAGCACTTACCGTGGATCAGATAATGTCTTCAGTGCTTTACATATAAACTCACACCAACCTTATCACATAGCTTCTATCATTATCCCCATTTTAGAGAGACTGAAACTGAGACATAGAGAGGTTATTTACTTTGGTCAGGTGACACAACTACCAAGAGGAAAAACTGAGATTTTAACCCAGGCTTCTCAAGGTCAGTGCAGTAGACTTATATATTATGCTACCTCCCAATAATTCATTGTGAAGCTCTTTGAGGTGGGCTTGGTACTTCTTCCTTTCAACAGGGTGTCTCTTTGAAATTATTTCTTAGAGGTTATGATGATACATGAATATTTACAATAAGAAAAGAGCTGATTATAGCTTACATGTCTTTGTACCTGCTCTCAATGTAAACAGTTTAGCTCTGGGAAAGGTGTTTTACTAAAATCATGATATGAGGTAGAATTAATCTATAGGATTTGTGAGAATGGGATTGTTAGAGATCGTTGCCAGAGATCATCCTTTTTCAATAAAAATGAGTCATTAATGTTTCCAGCAGTGAGGCAAATCAAGGTTTATAGTACTTAAAGAAGCAAAATCATCTAGTATTGTAGGACTAGTTAAAATGGAAGCAAAGAACAAAACTAATTTCAAATATAAAAATACTAAAAAAAAAATAGTCTTCTACTGTTTAGTGGGAATTATTTGTGTGGGGGGAGGGAATGCATCAATATTTTTTAAAAGTAAATACTGACCAAAAGAATTCCAGAAGATCTGTTGTGATAAATCAGAAAACCACTTTTTTTTTTTTGTCTTCAAAGTACCAAATAAAAGGAATCACTGAGAATGATGGAAAATTGCCATAATATCTTTAATTTCTATAGCACCTTTCTTCAGAACACTCATTTCTTCCCACATTATTCATCTAAGACTCAGGAATATCAGCTGTTGATTGGAAATTATAGGAGTGAGCATTCCTTGCTCTTATATCAAGTGGCTGTCAAGCAGTGACAGCCTTACTATCCTCCACCTTCCTCCCTCCTCTCCAGGTGCTTACTTCAAACTTGAGTGTAACAATTGTTCAAGAAGCAGGTAGCTAGTGTAAGTAGCCTGCAGGAAAGTTTGTGGGGAAATCTAACTCTGGAATGTGATGGGAAGTCAATCTTCTTCTCCTGTGAAGTTTTAATTTATGGGTACTCCTTAATTTATGGAGGAAAATGCCGTATCTGAGATGCTTCCAATTGCTTCTCTGCAAGGCTGGGGTTCTGAACTTCAGAGTCCATGGAAATTCAGATACTATGCGCATATGTTTATATGAACACTTTAATGGGGATAGGACCCATTGCGTTTTATTAAATGCTTAAAGACATGGGAATCACCAAATTTTAAGAACCAGTACTTTAGAGGAATAACTGCATTGCAGTTCAATTTTACAGAAAGTGAACTTGAAGTGTAAGAAAACAAAATAGCCATTTCTAGTAGATGCATTCTCTTTTTCCTGCTTTATGCTTTAGTTGTGAATCTAGATATTGCCATGAAGTAAGGAATGTTAATATCTTTCACTCAAAAAATTTGCATGCATACATATAACCTTAGAGCAATTGTCTAGTTAATTACTCTAGTGTGAACATAGCCAGAGGACATTATAAAAAAGAAACCTTCCCTGTCAGAGAGACCCATTAAATATTTCGTTCCCTGTAATTTTTTAAATTTGTAACTCTTCTAACATTCTGCTTTATTTTTCTCGCAACCAAATACAGTTTTATTTTGTGGGAAAAAAAATCATTTTAATGCTAAGATTCCAAAATCTGTTTGCTCATCATTGTTACTGTATTTCAAAAGAGGTCATGAGTGTATTTAATATTTGGACAAGTATGGCCACCCAACAGGCTTTAATATTATACAGCAGAAATTTTCTTTGAGATAGCACAGATGTGACTACTCTTTTTCCAGGATCTTACTGACAAGTGCAAGTGAACACAACTGTGGGTGAAAAGTGCTTTCTGTTTTCTTTTGTTGTTGTTGTTGTTCTATCAAGCATGCGTACAATAAAGGCTAAGTGAGGACATATCAGGACATCTTCACAAAGCCAAATACGTCATCCATAAAAGCAAAATAAATTAGGAATTAAAAGTAAACACTTTAAGGCAGGTTTTAAATAAGTGTTCTAGCCAGCATTATATCTTGACATCATAATATTCTCTAAGTGGCAGATTTACTGATCCTGAATCCCTGCTATCTTTAACTATATCTATGTAAAATTTGGAGACCTACCTTCAGAAAATTTTTGGAATACATTTTGTAAATAAAGCAAATTTGCTTGGCTTTCAGAACTTCCAATGGTAAATAATTTAAAACATTTGATAGGATTAAGTCACTTCAATGCCGTACTTCACTAAACCTTAAATTTCTTAATTCTGAGCAATGCTTTTCATTTAAAAAAAATAGTAATCATAATCCAATTAAGGACTCTCTTCCACAGAATCACCAAGGGACATTACCAGTCATAATGTCTCCCTCAGATCAGCCTCAATGTACAGGACGCAGCCCCCAAATGTGCTTATCAGTGCACTTACATTCTTCTGTCAACACATTAATCACGTACATTTAAAACTATACATTTAAAAAAAATCTTATTGAGGTATGATTGACATAAAAAAGCTGCCCATATTTAATGTATACAGTTTTATTAGTTTGTAGATAAATATACACCTGTGATGCCATCACCACAATCAATACCATAAACATATCCATCACCTCCAAAAGTTTCCTCCTACCCTCCTTATTATTAATTTTTTTGTGATAAGAACACTTAACATAAGATCTACTCTCAGCAAAATTTTAAGTTTACAATACAGTATTGTTAACAATAGGCACTATGCTGTAAAGTAGATCTCTAGAACTTACTCAACTTGCTTAAGTGAAATTTTGTACTCTTTGATCACACCTCCACATTTTTGCTTACCCCCAGGTCCTGGCAACCACCATTCTACTCTATGTTTCTCAGTGTGACTATTTTTAGATTCCTAATATAAGTGGGGTGATGCAGTATTTGTCTTTCTGAGTCTGACTCACTTTACTTAACATAATGTGCTCCAGCTTCATCTACAGAGTTGTAAATGACAGGATTCCCTTTTTTTTTAAGGTTGAATAATACTCCATTGTATGTATATACATGGTCTTTATCTATTGATGGATATTTAGGTTGCTTGTATGCTGTATTAGTCTGTTTCTGTTGCTTTTAACAACATACTTGAAACTGGGTGATTTATAAAGAAAATGAAATTTATAAGTTACAGTTTCTGAGGCTGGGAAGTCTAAAGTCCTTCTGGTAGTGGTGACAGTAACCCAGGGGTCTCACATTGCAAGATGGTGGAAGCTGAGAGAGCAGAGAAACTCTCCTCTCTCTTCTTTTAAGACCTCAGAACCACACCCCTGACCAACATTTTTAATCCATTCACCATAGCATGGTCTTACAATCTAATCAGTTCTTCAAGACTCCACCTTTCAATTGCCATAATAGGATTTCCCACCCTCTTAAAAGTCACAGTGGGGGCCAAGTTTCTAATACATAAAACTTGTGGGACACAATTCAAGCTTCAGTGAGTTTTGGGGGGACATAATTCAATCCACTACATATACTTTGGCTATTATGAATAATGCTGCAATGAACATGGGGATGAAGATATCTTTTCAAGATTCTGATTTCAATTCCTTTGGATATATAACTGGACGTGGGATTGCTGGGTCATATAGTAGTTCTATTTTTAACTTTTGAGAAAGCTCCATACTGTTTCCCATAGTGGTTGCACCAATTTACATTCTCACCTACAGTGTACAATGATTCCCTTTTCTTCACATCCTCGCCAACACTTATCTTTTGTTTTTTGATAATAGGCACCCTAACAGGTGTGAGGTGATATCTCACTGTGGTTTAGACTTGCATTCCTCTGATGGTTAGAGATGCTGAGAACCTTTTCATAAACCTGTTGGTCATTGCATGCCTTCTTGGAAAATTGCCAATTCAGGCCTTTGTCAGTTTTTAAATTAGATTAGGGGGATTTTGTTTGTTTTGGGGGAGTTTTTGCTATTGAGTTGAAGAGTTTCTTATATATTTTGGATGTCAACTCTTTATCTGATAAATAGTATCTTAGTAAATTTGAGCTGCTATAACAAAGTATCAAAGACTGGATGAATTATAAACAACAGAAATGTATTTCTCACTGTTCAGGATGCTGGAAGTCTGAGATTTAGGGTTTCAGCATGGTCAGTTCCAGTGACAGGCTTCTTCTTGGTTGTATCCTTACCTGGTAGAAAGGGAGTGAAAGGCTTTCTGGGGTCCCTTTTAAAAGCCAACTAATCCTATTTATGAGAGCTCCACTCTCATGACTTTATTACCTCCCCAAAAGGCCCCCTCCTAAAATCATCACATTGGGGATTAGCATTTCAATATATGAATTTTGGTGAGACACAAACATTTGTATATGGTTTGCAAATATTTTCTCACATTTCATGTGTTGTCTTGTCATTTTATTGATTGTTTCCTACAGTGTGCAGAAGTCTTTATTTTGATGTAATCTCACAAGACTATTTTTGCTTTTCTTGTCTGTGCTTTTGGTGTCATATCCAAGAAATCATTGCCAAAGCCAATGTTAGCTTTTTTTCTTACTTTTTCTCTAATTTTATAGTTTGATGTGTTAGGTTTAAGTCTAAACCATTTTAAGTTGATTTTTTGGGTGCAGTGTAAGATAAGGCTCCAAATTCAGTCTTTGCATATGGATATTCAGTTTTCTTGACATCATTTATTGAAGAGATTCTTCTTTCCCCTGTGTAATCTTGGCACCCTCATAAAGATTAATTGACTATATATGCATGGTTTTATGTCTGTGCTCTCTATTCTGTTCTATTGGTCTATATATTTGTTTTTATGGCAGTACCATACTGTTTTAGTTACAATACCTTTGTAACATATTTTGAAATCAGGCAGTATTTTGCCTCCAGTTTTGTTCTTCTGGCTCAAATTTGCTTTGGCTATTAGGGATCCATACTAATGAATTCATATGTTTCTGTGCTAGAAAAAGAAAAGCAGACTAAGCCCAAATTAGCAGAAGGAAAGTAATAATAAGGTTAGAGCAAAATTAATAATATAGAGAACAGAAAACATTAAAAAAATTCTACGAAACTAAAAGAGTTGGTTTTTGGAAAATATAAACAAAATCAACAAACCCTTCGCTTGACTAAGAGAAAAAGAGATAAGGCCCAAATAAATGAAATCAAAAATGAAAGAGGAGACATTCCAACTGGTCTTACAAAATAAAATAAACAAAATCACAAGGTACTATTATTAACAATTATATGCCAATAAATTGGACAACCTAGAAAAAATGGATAAATTTCTAGAAACATACAACCTACCAAACTAAAGCAAAAAAACAGTAGAAAGCCTGAACAGAACAATAACAAGTAAGGAGGTTGAGTCAATAATCAACAACCACCTAAAAAAGAAAGGCCCAGGATCAGATGGCTTCACAGGTGAATTCTTCCAAACATTTAAAGAATTAATATGGAGCATTCTCAAACTCTTCCAAAAATAGAAGTGTGAACATTTCCAAACTCATTTTATGAGGCCAGCATTACCCTGATACTAAAACCAGGCAAAGACATTATAAGAAAAGAAAACTACAGGCCAATATCTCTGATGAATATAGATGCAAAAATCCTGAACACAATAATAGCGAATTGAATTTAATAGCACATTAAAAGGATCATACACCATGACCAAGTGAAATTTGTCCCTGCATGAAAGGATGGTTCAACATATGAAAATCAATATGAAAGACCATATTAACAGAACAAAGGGTAAAAATCATATGATCATCTCAATAGAAGCAGAAAATGCATCTGACAAAATTCATTATCCTTTCATGATAAAAACTCTCAACAAATTAGGTGTAAAAGCAATTACTTTAACATAATAAATTTCATGTATGGAGGAGCATCCACAGCTAACATCACACTTAATGGTGAAAAATTGAAAGTTTTCCTCTAGGTTCAGAAACAAAGAAAGGATACCCACTATTTTCACTTCTATTCAACATATACTCAAAGTCCTAGCCAGAGCAATTATGCAAGAAAAAGAAATAAAATGTATCCAAATTGGAAAGAAAGTAAAATTACTTCTGTTTGCAGATAGCATAGTTTTATGTGTAGAAAACCCTAAAGATTCCACAAACATACTGTTAGGACTAAAGAATGAAATCAGTGAAGTTGTAGAATAAAAAAGTAATTACAAACATCAGTTGCATTTCTATACAATAGCAACAAACTATTTGAAAAGGATATTAAGAAAACAATCCCATTTACAACAGCATCAAAACAAATAAAATGCTTAAGAATAAACTTAATCAAGGAGGTGAAAGATTTGTATATTCAAAACTATAAAAAACTGGTGAAAAAGTTAAAGACATACATAAATGAAAAGACAACTCATCTATATGCATTGGAAGAAATAATATTGTTAAAATGTCCATACTACCCAAAGCAATTTACAGATTCAATGTAATTTGTACCGAAATACAAACAAAAACATTTTTTAGAGAAACAAAAACAATACTAACACTATATATTTAAACCAATTAAACAAATTCATGGTTTTACTGCTAGTCTTTCAAAAGCTTCCTTTTATTTTTCTGAATTTGCCTCTACTGAATTTTAAAGACCAGTCCCTAATTTTTACATGAAATGTAAAATACTAAACCCATTTAATGAATTATGAGCCATTTTCAATAGCCAAACTTGTATTTAAGTAATGTTTTTTAAATTAGCACAAAAAACAGGCAAGGATTTCTAAATCAACTTCACATCATTACTGGCGATCTAAACAATCAGATAATGGCCTTGATGTGTTTCAGGGAAGTCAACCACTTGGTATTAAATGTATGGTGTTTTATTTCAAAAACACTTCTCTGAGTTGCCAAGGCCTAAGAGCTATTCATTGCAGAGGTGTGCGGGGGTGGTGGTTAAACATTTTTAACATGCATAGTGTTAATTCATTCAGGCATTCTAGAAAAATATTATAAAGTTAGTCAATTCTCAAGGTGATAGAAAAAATTACATTGATTCTTCTTTACTGTATTTTAATTTAAACCCATTCGTTCTTTCAGAAAATGCATATAGTTTTTGAAGACTATACAAATAAAGTTTGATTCATCTTGTCTACATAAGCATGAGAGCAATTCCTTGATGAGAGTTAAAAATGACTGATTTTGTGACTCTCACTATGCTTTAGAATTAACTGGTTCTCTGCAGCACCTAAACCGTGTGGCCTTGGACAAGTTATTCAACGTTCAGGTACCATCCTCACTTGGAAAATGAAGGAAGATAACAAATATTCATTATAATCTTGTGAGGATGAAATAAGTTAATATATGTCAAGTGCTTTGGGTTGTATGCACTTTACATGTATAATATCAGCAATTTTATTGTTATATTATTATAGTTACATTATTATTGTTATTAACATTGTTACTGTAACACAATGATTGTTATAAAAATGATTTTGACTCATTTTATAAATGCTGTAATGGAGACTAAGAAAAATTAAGCATAATAATTCTAGTTAAGGTACAGTCCTTTCTAATTACACCTCTTCACTTGCTACTCTAACTCCTACCATCCACGTCAACTCTTCCTGTAATTTGATACAAATACTGTGATTTAAAGTTCACAGAGCACACATAATACTCTCATTTAGTCACCACAACAATTTGTATGGAGTTATTATTAATCCAGATATGAAAATCTAAAGCTCTATATTATCAAGTAACTATTCCAGCTTCAAACAGCTTGTGAATAGTAAAATTGGAATCAAAACCAGAGTCCTTCTATGAGACCAGTATTACTTTGATATCAAAGCCAGAACGATATATCTCAAGAAAAGCTACAGAGCAATGTCTACTGAATGTAAATGCAAAAATCCTCAAAATATTACCAGTAAACTAAATCCAGATGTATATTTAAATTAATATACAATAATCAGCCACAATGTATATCGACAAAATAAAATTTAAAAAAAAAATAAATAAAGAAAGAAAGAAAGAAAGAAAAAATAATAATAATAAAATAAATTAATATACACCTTAAACAAATGGGATTTATCCCAGCAGTACAAGATTGGCTAAACTTATGAAGATCAACTAATGTAATACACCATAGTAAAGGGAAAAAAAAAACCATGATGATTCAATAGACATAGAAAATAATTGACAAAATCCAACACCTTTTCATGATTAAAACATTGAACAAATTAGGAATAGAAGGAAACACCGTCAACTGGACAAAGCATACCTTTATGAAGGATTGTAAGTTTCCCCTTAAGATCAGGAAAAGGCATGGAGGTCCACTAACTCTATTTAACATTGCACAGAAGTTCCACCCAATTAGACATAAAAAAGAAGTAAAAGACATACAGATTGGAAAAAAGAAGTAAAATTATCTCTGGCAGACGAACATGACGTTGTATATAGAAAATGCTAAATATTCCATACACACTCACAACTACCGGGGTTAATAAACTAGTTCTGTGAAGTTGCTATGACAAGAAAAAAAAAAGCACTGATATATGTTGAAACACGGATTAAACTTAAAAACATTATGCTAAGTGAAAGATGTCAGACACAAAACCCCACATATTCTATGATTTCATTTACAGAAAATTTCCAGAATTTTCTAATTTATAGACGTAGAAAGTAATTTAACAGTTGCTAGCATATGGGAGGAGAGGGGAATGAGGAGTTTCAAAGTTTCTGAAATTAGGTACTGGGGATGGGTCCCCACATTGTGAATTTACTGTAAACCATTAAATTGTACTTTTCAAAATAGTTAAAATGGTGACTTTTATGTTATATGAATTTTATCTCAATTAGAAAAGAAAAAATAAAACAAACATCATCAACAAAAAGAGATTCCCACCCAATGCAGGTTCCACAGTGCCACTTGATGCAATTCAATGATTGCATTTGTACGTGAGTAAAAGCTTGTCATATTGCTTTTAACTTTGGGATTCGATACATGAATCTCTTTCACCATAACTATATGAAGTGCATATCATGTATATTTGTTCAAATATGATTAAGATAAATTTCACTGACAATACAATGGATCATTGTTTTTCACATGGAAAATCAGAACATGTGCCTTAATGGTTACATGGCAAGCCCTCTGCTTACTTAAAAGTCAATTTTCTGTAACTCAGCCAAATATTATTTTCAAGAAAAAGAAGCCTAAAGAAATGAGCTTTTAGAAAAATAACATGTATTTAAAGAACATAAAGGTATTTCAATAAACCCAGGCAGGATTGTAGCAGAATTTCTTGTGGCCCAGGTACTGATGTTTGGAAATGCAGGTATTATGCTCACATGCTTTCCTTCCTAGGAGGCCACCCTTCAAAAGTGCCTGAGGGTAATGGATAGTTCTCAGAGAACAGTACAGCATCCCAAAAGTTACACTCTACACTTCAGGACTGCATTGAAACCCACTTTCTTTCTACCCTCCATTATTATTTTTGCATTTTAACTATCTGTCATTTTTGAAAAGGAAAGAAGAAAAACTTTTAGATTATGGAAACTGGAAGTGTATTATAAAATAGCACACCCAACAAAAAGGTTGCTAAGTCCTTTCCAGGCTAAAGATTCAGTAATAGGCAACAATATAATTACATATCCAGGAATTTTCTTGATGTTATATAAACCAAGGTGACACATATATATAATTTTTCACATACTATTCAACATTATTCACTTTCTGAAAAAGGAATTCCTCCCTTCAATTGAGTTCAGGCCTGATCAATAAGTAATGAGTCTGGCTGGTTAGCTCAGTTGGTTAGAACACTACATTATAATACCAGGGTCAAGGGTTCAGCCAGCTTCCCAAAGGAAAAAAAAAAAAATGTAACGATTGACCCTGCAAAGTGCTGTGCTAAATTCAGGGATACAGAGATGAATTAAATGACATTTATGCCCTTAAGTGTACAGTGTGGAGAAAAATAAACATTTATACTTGATAGAACGTGGAAGAAAACTGATTTGCTTTGGGAGACACATCATCTGGAAGGGAAAACTATTTCCCTCACAGTTCCACTCTTTAACTCTATTTAAAATATAGTAGAATTTTTAAAAATATACAAAATTTATATCATTTTACAAATGTGTTTAATAAGAATCAAAACTTAACACTATTATTATTATTATTATTATTATTAAAGGAAACAGCTGATCATTCTGGAAACTTTTTGGCTCTTTACCATGGAAACAGAATAAGGTAATAGCAAATAGCATATTTCTGGAATTGGTCCTTGGCAACTCTACTCAAAGTGTGCCAATTTCTGTGTGACCTTGGTCAAGTTACTCAACCTCTCTGTGTCTCAATTTCTTCTGTAAAACTGAAATAGTTCATAAAACTTTCCTACTAGAGCTGTGAAGGGCAACCGAGTTAATGCATGTAATATGCTTGGCACAGAGCTTGGCCCATGTAATCACTCAGTGAGTGCTGACTCTTCTTCCTGTGTCACAAAAAGTCATTTACTTCCATCTGGCACCAACTGCCTCTCCCACCCTTTCCATAATTCTTCATTTTTCAGTTCTCAGCTTAGACAATATATCTTCTAGATAACTTTCCTGGCCCCACTTTTGGGGAATAGATGTCTCTTCTACTTGCACTTTCAGACCTTTTTTGGTGTGTACCTAAGGACATTTGCTTTCTTATTACTTGCCTACTCCTCTATGCTTTTCATGAGACAAAACTGAATCAGACAGAAAAAGCATATCTATGCTCAACATAGTATAAGAATATAGTGGGGGTTTCATACACATTTATTGAATAAGAGAACCACAAGGGGAAAATATCAGACCTGATAATGCAGGACAGGAGGCAAGAAGGAACAGAGAGAACATTGTCTGAGATGAGACATACTTAAAAGAGGGCATAGGCGGGGGAGGCAGAAAGAAAGATGGCAGGAATAAGAGACAGAGACAGAAATGTTTTGTAGTAATTTACAACAAGTGGCTTTGATTGTTCATGGCTGAATTTTTTTAGGGCATGTGGTTATTTCATTGTTGGTAGCCTGCTGAGAGTCCAGATAGTAACACATATTGTCAGGATCCCTCTTCTCCCTTTTAATAGATTTCCAAACCTCCTGTGATTCAGGACTTTTGCAGAAGGATTTAGCTGAAAGCCATATTTTAATAAAATGTAATGTTTGGAGCCCAGAGATGTCAGATAACTTCGTGGAAAACGAATGTATTTATTTGGGGAACACATAAGCTCAGTACAGTTATTACTGAGAGTGTCCAGGCATGATTTTATTTTCATTCCAACAGAAAAGAAGGAAGGAAAGCAACTTCTTTTCAAATACCAAGAAGTCAGCAGTGGGACACCTCTCTGTTCCTTTCTTCAAAATATACAGAGAAACACAGAAATAATTTTCAAACATATTATTACCATGTAGTCAGACTTCCTCAAGGGAGTAATAAAATAAGATACCTGCATTCTAGATGATGTCTATAAATCCTTCTGTTTTTGAATAATACCCAACTACACTCAATCTTCACAACAACTACCTTCCTTTTGACAGCAGGACAATTTTATTGTGTTCTACCTAGGCTTCTTCTCTTCACTCTCACCCTTCTCTAATCCATTCTGCATGTTACTGCCAGAGATGGTTGTGAAAGGCTGACTGCTTCATTTCACCTTGCTTTTGCCCTTAGACTTCTTGTTTTCTCCTGCTGCGTATCTTCACAAAGTGCTGTTCCCTTTGCCTGAAAGCCTCCTCTCCTCAACCACTTGCTAAACTCCTCCTTCTCCTTAAAGGGTCAGCTCAAGAGTGACTTTCTCTGTGGGGAAACCATGCCTTCTGATTTTCTCCAGGCTGAGTGAGGCATTCTTTCCTGCTTTTATGCCATTTCATGCATCTCTCTACCCTAGAAACTCACAGTTATTGGATAAACATCCCTAATTCACCAGTGGACTGAGAGATCATTAGGGCTAGACTAGTCCTATTGAACTTTATAACCCAGCTCCTAGGTAAACTCCTGGGCACATAGTATATATTCAGAGATATTTATCAAAATCTATCCAGAAGTTATTATAGGCCTGCTAGAGGGGTGGTCCAGAAATAAGAAAATAAAATCTGGGACAGCCCATACCAATCTGAGATCTTGGAACAATCTAACTAAAACCAATAAGAGAGAAAAAATATATGTTTTTTGAGATATTTTACTCATTTTTAATATATTCAGGTTAGTGGGAAAACTAAAATAAAAGTAATGGAAAATTTAAACTATGTAGTTAAATAGAATTATTCAGAATATTATGAGCTACATTTTTTAAGGTATTTACAATTGTAATTGATATGTACTGAAAATAATATTCATACTAGTAGATCATATATTTATCTTTTTTCTTTATTTTTATAGCAGTGAACTATCACATCAAAACTGAGTACTCAATATTTATTATCTCTGACATACCAGCAAAAAAATAATAATAATAATTTGAAGATTCGAGTAGCATTTTTGTATGGTTTTGGAGTACCACATATTTAAAATAAAGTAACTGATAAATCATGGATGAAAGAAAATGGAATATTTGTAGGATCAAGATAAATCCAGGCTTGTCACAATGTAAAGCAGGTATCAGAATAAAATCTTGAAAATATTCTCATTTCTCCTTATTTATAACTTCAATAAACAGTGATGATTAATTTCAGGTAGAAGACTTAAAAAGGCAAGATTCAAGTACAGACAAGCTGAAGTGCCATACGATGAAAGCTAATGGCACTGACTCCTCAGGAAACAGCAGACTGGATCCATATTTATGGGCCATCAAAGACAAGGAATATGCAGATGGTAATAAATATAGATCTGAACTAAAATTGAAAAAACCTTTTCCATTTTGAAAGGAGTAATCCATGGGAGAGGAAAATACAGATATTAATAAGTCAGAGGAAGACATTATACCACAGCATAAAGTTAGCAGATTTGTATCAACGAACTTAAATGAAGCCATAACAGGTCTACTTGTCAATTTTACTGGTTACAACAAAGAAGATCCGTTTAAACTGTAAATTAACAAAATTAAATGAATATAGGTGTATATCATTTGGGTCTATGTCACCTCTTCACAGAGGCCTTTTTGTACACTAATTTTTAATGTGGCCTTTGGGATTCCTTACTCACCATCACTTCTGTTTGGTCTTCATCACAGCATTTGTTCCTTCCTAAAGTTTTCCTTATATATTTATTAGTCAATTTGTTTCCTAACTTCACTAGAAAGCAAAATGAATGCAAACAGCAACCTGTTTAACTTGTATCTCTAGGAGTATAAAAGAGCACTCAGTAAATATTTGGTAAAAATAAATAAATAAAATAAAATGCCCATTTATGCCCTTCTCTTAACAAGAAATTTAACTAGTACAGTTTGGAAAAATACAATAGTATTTCTTGTGAACTATGACATCCGTTAATAGAAGTACTGGGTTGGGATCAGAAGAACTGAATGTTTTTTGCTACTAATTAAACACTTGATCTTTTGTAAATTATTTAATTTCTCCAGGAACAGTTTCCTCATCTATAAAACAGGGCTAATAATAGCTAAACCCTCAGGAGTTTTAAAGTAATGAATATAAAATAACTTTATAAACTGTAAAGTACAAAACAAATGTGAAGAATTATGACTAAGGGTGACTAAAACCTCAATGTAAACCATCAGTGTCTTGTGACTATTGAAAAAGGATTTGATACAAACATTGATTACATCCCCCAAATAGTGTACATTTTGTACTAGCAAGACTCAAACCAGATTACTCTATTTCCTCCCAGCTGAATATTTTGCAAGATATTGACAATTGTCTAAGGTAAGACCAAGAAATATAGGTGTGGAGACAGTGTCATTTGAAAAACAATGGAAAAGATTGAGGAAAAAATGAATATAGGACCATGGAAAGGGGGGTTGGGCTGTGATACTGACTTTAAATATGTGAAGGATTGTCATGTGGAAGATTTATTCTGTGTAGCACCAAGATGCATTCTAGGGAATGGAGGTAAAAGACTCAGAAAGGCAAATTGTCTTTTAAGACTTTAGTTTAATGTAAGGAACAGCTTTCTAACTTCTGAAGCAGTCCCATAATGGTGGAGCTGGTGAATTGTGGCCACATCCAAGCTAGATGGGGACATGTTAGCAATGCTATCAGGAGGTTTCATTCTCAAGTCCGAGATTCTAATTAATCAAATGCAATATTCTTACCATGGTTATTAAGAATGAAAGGATCATGAACTCACATGCTAACAAATCCCAGAATATTTATCCTTAGAGATAAAACCAATTCATGAGAGAATGGCAGGTGACATCAGCCCTGAGTCAATAAGACAGACCAATGGGGTGTTGTGTTCACCAAAGAGCACTTCTGCTTAAACTGCTACATCCTACTACGAATCTGTTTAGTACTGTTGAGTATATCGGTGGTCATTATTGCTTCACAATATTAACTATGATCACATTTATGACTAGTTTCCTTCAAGGATTTGCTGCTGTATTTTATGACAATTGCTATTGAAAACACAAATTCCATCTAAATATACCCTTCAATTGAAAAGTGGTTCCATTCCCCAGTTTTGAGGAAAAGGCGAGGAAGGAGATGTCTTAAAGATTCAGCAAGTGCTAAGTTGGAAGATGTGAAATGTTAAAATATGTTTATACTAAATGTGAAAATATTTGCCTGAATGACTTTTGCATCGTCCTGCTTGAGGAATACAGGGGCTACTCCTCATTACTTTTATATTTGCATTACAAAGACAAATGCATCAACACATCCCATAATAACCTTGTATTCACCTTTTTATCATGTTCACAGACCAACTCAAGTCTGTGTATGGTTTATAGAAACTGCACGTGAAAGAGGCGAAAAGCGGAAACGAGAGAGATTTAACCCTCAGAGAAACAGGTTAAAGTAATTTTTATTAGGTTTTGTTTGTTTGTTTGTTTTTTGGTGGTGGTGTTGGTGGTGGCTTTTTGGGGGGGCGGGGGGAGCTCAGCTTCAGCTCTCCTTCAGCACGAGAGGAGGCTGTGGGTTGCGGACTCAGGGCTGCAATGAGCAGTAATTGAGCTTGAGCTGAGCCCGAGGTAGCTTTCTCCTCCCGGTGTCATTCCTGCAGCCTCCAATGCCCGGTCCCTAGTTCCTCGGCCGCCTCTCTTCCCGGTGCAAAACCGCCTGTCAAGACGGCAAAGCCACCGCCGAAGTTGGCCGGCATACGACTCCGGAGGCATTGGCTCAGTAACTTTTCACGTCATTTTCTGCTCCGGAGTCCCTTCTCGCGTCTCCGCGCCGCCTTTCGCACCGCAAACCACAAGTGCTCATGGGGCAGGCGAAGAGGAGCTTGCAGCACTGAGCGGAACCGGACTGGAGCCCGTGATGTCCGGCACCAAATTGGAGGACTCCCCCCCTTGTCGCAACTGGTCATCTGCTTCGGAGCTGAATGAAACTCAAGAGCCCTTTTTAAACCCCACCGACTATGACGACGAGGAATTCCTGCGGTACCTGTGGAGGGAATACCTGCACCCAAAAGAATATGAGTGGGTCCTGATCGCCGGGTACATCATCGTGTTTGTGGTGGCTCTCATTGGGAACATCCTGGGTGAGTCTCCTCCTGGGCAGCCCTCCCAAGGGCTGTCACCTCCCTTCGGCCCAGGCTGCAAAAGCTCTGAAGACCCCTCGCTTCCCCTGGGAAGCAAACAAAGAGGTCGCTGCTCTCGGGTGGGGTTTACTAATAAAAAGAAAATTTAAAAAGTTTTCTGATTTTACGAATCGGGACTGAGCCCTGGGATGGTTATTCCTTTTTCTGCAGGGAGAAGAGGGAAACCGCGTCTCTTTTTCTAGCACTTAGCTGACAAACGCAGGGAGAGGGGCAGCGACGGGGATCTTCAGGTGGATTTTGTTGATTGGGGGTGGGAGGTGGGGGAGGGAATCGCTCATCCTTTCGTGTAACATGGCTGGGTTTTTCAGAGTGAAGAGAGGCAAAGCTTGCAGAATGCAAAACTGCGCCCGTGAGAAGCAAGCTCTGTTGAAGTCACAAAGCATTTGTGAGCTAGGTATTTTGCCCTTTGGCAGGAGATTTAGGCTCCCGTCCAGACGTGGCTATGAAGGGGCAGGGAGTCGAGACCGTGGCAAAGCAGGGAAGTGCACTCACTCACGGAAGCTGAAATGAACAGGAACCATGCCGGGAGCAAGGAGAAGGAGGGGCATAAGAAAAGTACCACAGAGATCTCAATCCTCCGTCATTCATCCATCCATCCATTCAACGGGTGCATGTAATTTTTTTATTTTTTTATGTTTTTCAGAGCGTTCTTTTTGCCAGGCTCAGGAAATATTTGTGTCAACCGATTCCTTTTTTTCAATGATGAGGTTAAGCTTCCTCTAGGAGCCGTCCATCTGTCCCTGTGTAGGTCCGTATGCAAACGCATTTTTCCTATCCCCCTCCCCACCCCCCACAATTTCTGAGGGTTGGGAAGGGGGTGCGGTGGCCATATGGTGACTGCGGTGATGGAGTTTATTAGGGCAGAAGGGAATCCACTTCAAGAAAGAAAGGTTTGGAAGGGAGGGATGACTTCAAACGATTGTGAATGGAAGGAACGTGTACCTTAATGAATGGAGAGTGGGAGGCTGGGAGGCATTTCAAATGCAGAGGGCAGTGTGGAGGAAGTGTCCGTTGAAAATGACGGGAGGAGACCTGTGAGACTAGGAGAAGATGCTTTTGATTTTCAGCTATAAATAAGAGAGAAGGTGAGGGAGGTGAGATAGGCTGGGAGGCTTTCAAGTCAAACGCAGAGAATTTGTGGCTGCAATGGAGAATGATGAGGAACTTACTAGGCTTCCAACACCAACCTGATTTTTACCTTCTCTCCTAAGTGTGTTGATCTGGGTAGGAAGCGTACAAAGTCATCTCTCACCAATTCAGCAGGCAGAGTAGCTGATAGTATGTGACTGAGAGGGATTGTCCAGAGTCAGTAAAATATTATTTGATAAAATAGGTAACCTTTGGGAAATTTAGTTTGCTTGTTCTATATTATTTTTAGACTATTTTTATTTTATTGATTTTTTTTTGAAAGTAAAAATAAAGTAAATATTCTTGGGATAGAGACAAAGTGTATGAATGTAGAAAAACACATGAGTAGGGCTCTTGTTATAAGGATAAATCTGGTGATAAAAATGTCCTTCTTGTTTCCCTTCTTGTCATTCACCCTTAGAGTTACAACTGTTAAGGCACATGGCTCCTAGCATAGTAACATTTCACTGAATTATGCCAGCATTTTCTGATAAGTGAGTAATCAAAACTGAACTTATATTGAGTACCTACCTTGTGCTAGACCCCTTCACATACACACTCTCACTTAAACCTCAATAACCCATGTTAAACAGAAGTAACAAGACTTAGAGTAATGAAATGACTAAAGAAGAGATATGACTGAGATTCAGTTCCATTTCTTCTGACTTCAGATCCATTATTCTCCATTTTTATTCCACTCTACAGCTAGAAAACATAGAGAATGGCTTCTCTGTTCCTGATTGTCTGCAAACCTACTGGATGTGCTTCCTACTCTCCCCTGCATCTATGTCAACTGCCAATAAAGTACCATGGGGGGTTATTGGCACCATCATTCTCTCCATCAAAAACCTGTATAGAGAGGAATGTGATTGCTTTGCAGAAAAAAAAAAAGGCATGTTTTACTAGCTACAAACCATAACTATTTCCTTTCCCTAATTTTATTTAATTTCAGGCTAAATCTTTGTGGTAAAATGTGCTCTTCACTGCTGTTATTTCATTTTTTCTTTGCACAGACCTGTGATGCATAGTCTTCATATCCTAACTGCATAGTTTAGGGATACACATTTGCAGCCTGGAGAGTTTTACTTTCAAGAAGGAAACACCACTACAGTAAGGATACTTGTTTCATGTCAAGGAAGAAATCACTGTCCACAGCCCCAAGTGCTGAAATTGCTAATTCCATTCAGCTTAAAAAGGAAGATTTACTCAAAGCACTTTGCTCTCAAGATACTGACAGCTATTTTTCTCAGGACTGAATAACAATGAAGTCCTTTCTCACTGAACTGAAACCCATTCTTTACTGACATATTCCCTGAAAGTTGATGAGTTTTAGGTTTGACATTTAAACAAATGAGCAGTGTCATTACTCAGAGACAACTTCCTGCTCTTTGATGTCACTGTCAAATTTGCAAAACGGATTAGATTGAGAATTGCTTTTTTGCCCCTCTGGTATAAGTAATTTTATGTAGAGAGTGGTAGGACAAGGAGTCACATTATTTATGTAAGATAAAGAGTTAACATTAAGTATGAAGGTGAATTACCACAGTAATCACTGACCTTTCAGGTCCATTCACCATTTGCACTTTCATGTAACTGACTAGTTGTTTGACTTACAAAAATAATGCCATCAGTTAGAAGTAATTTCTCCCACAATGTTCTTTTGTGAAGTGATGTAACAGGATATGCTCTGAGCAGAATAACAAAGTCTTGGTCATCTGCACCTCTTTTTCTTCTCCCCATAATCACTCTCTACCATTATGCCCTCTTTCCACTATCACATGGTCCTTCTAGAGATAGACAGAAGTTTTCTGGAAAAAAGATTGACAAACTCATTCACAATAAGGCACAGATTAATTTAATGGGATTTCATGAATATTTGAATTCTAATAAAAATCCATATGCATATCTAATTGTGGAATTTTAAGTCCTGGGAAGGAGCATAGGGTAAGGTTCTTTTTGGAAGGAGAGTTTTTCAGTAGCTTCAAAATAATGCCACATATAACCTATTTCTAAGTATGTCTTGTACTATAGCCAAGTAAATGTATCCACATAGTTGACCAGTACATTTTGAGCATTTTGAGTATATTTTTAAAATTAATATATATATGAGGGGGTACTGTTGGGAAAACTCAAAGGAATATGTTTGATAAAATTTTTACTCCTGATTCGTTGAGTGGAAATTGGAGAGAGAGATGTGTTCTACTCAGTTCAAATGTTATATACCTGGATAAAATGTTCAATTTCTACCTCTCTTACTTCTGCATTCAAACATATCATGTTTAACCTGGTATGTATCTATATTCCCTGTTATTGTCTCCATATGAAAAATGGGAAAAACATCCAATAAATGTAGACATCAGTCCAGCTATGCTTCTTGCTCCTTGTGTGACCATTAGCAAGTTATCAAACTCTCCAAGTCTGATTTTTTTCTAGTTGCAAATTAAGGTTGATAATGTCTGCCTTGTACAAACTTTATCAGGTTATAATATATAGATACTCTCTCTATACATATAGAGACAAAACACATTTTATCTTGACACATAGTAGACACCAATTAATGTCAATTTTTATCATTTCATTTCCACTGCTGAAATCTCTTCCTGATGTGGTTTGTAGCCATCTTCTGCCTCCATGGCCAGTCTGCATCTCTGTAGCTCATTACAGCCTATACTCTAGGCTTTTTCTCAATTGAGTGTTCTCCTAAAAGGTGTGAGTAAAATGCAGTTGGTACATGGCACTCTCCACTTCCATACCAGCTTCACCACCCATCCCCTCTGCACTGACTTCTTAACACTGCCTTCCTACATCTCCAAGAAAGTCATTCCTAACTACTGGGACAATTTTCTCTCTTTTCCCCTCAGCTTAAATTTGCCTGCACTGGGTCCTATTCACTTTAGCTTTTGAGTTGTTGTTAGTTAAATAATGCAGTGAGAAGAGGACTTGAAGACAAATACCCTCAAGTCACCTATTTCAAGTCTTTGACTGAACCATACCAGTGAGATATTATTTAACAAAGTTAGCATTCCTAAGGGTGTATGATGTGTCAGAATGCTATAGGAAAAAAGATGAAAAATATTCTTTCACTACTTAAAAACATCAGCAGTGGATGCATCTGAAATTTGGGAAGCTAAGAGAGAATTCAGGGATTTTAAATGCTAACATAGTGGCAGTACATGAAGATTTTCAAATATAATCTATAATACAAAGTAATGAACATTCAGATAAATACATATGATACAATTTAGTATGTATGCTCTACTAAAATCAAACAAATTTAAAAAACTGAAATGTTGTATTTCTATTTGAGTTTTAGTTTTGGCCTCTATAAAATTGGTATTTTTTTTTTCATTATTTCTTTTCCTTATATTTTTTTCAAATATAGGGAGAATCCATTGTCCATTATATGTAAATTACCAGTAACACACATTACACTGCCCATGCTGTTGCTGTTATTTAGCAGACAGTCATTTTAAAAGTTTTCACCAGGATTCTGTTTGAGTCAAAGACATGATTTATCTTATCAGGTAAGAAGAAATGGTTATGGTTTTAGCAAAAATGCAGTCGCATCAGTTTAATTCTCATTCAGATAAGCATTTTTTACGTTCTATAACTAAAAAACACACAACAGCTTTAAAAGTTAATAACTAATACTTCCTTTTACAGTCATGATTTCTATTCATGATTTCTACTGAGTCTTGGCAGAGATGAATAAGGTATTAGCTCTAAAGACTTTTTGTCTCCTGTGTAGAAAAGGATAAGTTTACACATGAAGCAGAATTGGACATTAGGAAAAGCAGAAGAAATGATGTCTGCTAGGCTTAGGAGTGGCAGGAACTTGAAACTCTGCCACTTCCACATCTGATACACAAGACTAACTCTGTAGGAAGCAACCTTATTACAGACAGATATTCTCCCATCCTATTCACCCAATTTACCTTAACTGTTATTAGGTAAATTCTTTAATGGACAATGTGCTTTAACTGAGTTAAATCAACATATTACCTGTGTATGTGTTTGGGTGTGTGTGTGTGTGTGTGTGTGTGTGTGTGTGTGTGCGTGTGTGTGATTTTAAACATTATTTAAACGCAAAGGAAAATGAAGGATATTTATTGAATACTATTTGCCAGGTTCTATATGCCAGGTTTCAATTATATGTATTATTTTATAGATGTCTCACAACAAACTTATAATGAGATTAATAGCTTTATAAGTGAGAAAAAAATAAAATCCAAAGAGCATTCTAACTTGTTCCAAAGTTTAGTCAGACAGTGAGTAGCAGCATTAGGTTTCTAACACGGATGTATCAGATTTCGTGGTCCATGCTTATTTCATTACTTCATCTGCCTCTTTCCGTAGCTTCTAAAGTAGCTTCTGGAGAAGTGCAGAAGAAAGCAGAGAGGGACGGATGCTTAGATGTGCCCTTCAGATGATTTGCAGAATTGTTCTGGCTTGTTGCCATGCTATTTCTCTGATAGACTACAGTTCTTCAGCTGTGGGGATGAGCTCATTTGATAAGCTAATCAAGGTCAGGCTAGGGTTATTTTACAGGAGAAAATTTCAAGGTAAGGTAGGTGCTGCCAAAAATGCTTTTGCCTATTTGAGGGGTGATTCACAGGAAAAAAAAATGTTAGATAGTTGTGGCCAAGGATTATTTTCTTATTGAAAGTACTATCTTTAGACACTATTTAAGACTGAGGTCCTAAACACATAAGACCTCACATAATCTAAAGATCTTTTTATTATTATTATTTCTGTTTTCAAACATAGTGAGGCATTTTTAAAAAACATAATCTATGTTTAGGTAAATCATAATTTTCTATTGATATGAGTAAGTCAATCTTTATATTATATGACAGTGTTCCTAGAGCAGAATGATAGCGTATATGTTCAAAGAAGTATTACCTATCCCAGCAGACATGAAATGACGTTTAGACCCTGACTATGAAATAGTTTGAGATGCTTTTGGATGAAATACATGACAAACAGGGCCAGTCTTTTGAATAGATGACTCTAAGGACTAAATTTGTTCATTTCACCTTTGTTCTCAATGAGAGGTGATCTTTTAACCAAGTAGATGGATTGGATAGATATATAAAATAACTATAAATTCCTTGCCAGTAGAATTATTTTCTCGTTAAAAAAAAACATGCTCAAAATAAATGACTATCTACCATATTCCTAAAATACATTTAGGGATTATTGTTACTGAGACTTTACCAGTAATTTTCTTTAATATTAAACATATTAGAACAATGTTTAATGTGCATATAGTATTTTATTCTTCAGAAGATATTGTTACATATTCTGTCTCATTTAATTTTCACAATGAGTTTATGAGGTAGATCTTATTTAATGAAAAAACTCAAGTGCTGAAGTGATTTAATGTCACTATGAAAGAAAGCATGGGCACACAAAAATGTCAAGTGGCGTGTGTCAGAGTAGGGAAAGCTTGCTAGTTTCCTATATTTCCAGAGGCTAGAATAAAGGATGTAATTTTCTTAGTCTGGATTCAGCTATGCTGTCTTTGATACCTGACTTTGTCAATATTCTGAGGACAGACTCATAATAACCAAATTTACAAAGTTTCCAAAAATAAAATGAAGCATAATTTCAATGTTTTAAATTTTCATAAGAAGTTACTCTTACAAGTCCTAGAATACCCAAAATTCTGTCAGTCATCACAGTCTTTTTCTGTAGACAGAGTTACATGAAGAGTGTTATCGGTCTGAATAGCTAGGCTATACCATAGCAGCAAATAAACCCTGAATATCTCATAGACTTCACACCACAAAACTTTATTTCTTCCTCATTTAACATATGATGTCATTGGAAAATCTGTTTCATCCAGTGACTAATGGTGCAGGCATCCTCCACACAAGGCAGCACATCAACATATGGTTCTATGGTAACCAGCTTCCAAGATGGCTTCTAATGACCTCCCAGGTTCTGGTATAAACACCGTTGTGTAGTCTCTTTCCACATTATGCCATAATTGTTCTGGGTGACCAACAGCATACAGCAGAAGTGAAAGTATGTCACTTTCAAGACTACGGGATAAAAGACTGCAGCTTCTGGCTTGATTGCCCGCTCTTTCTCTTGCTCTTGGATCTCTTTCTCTGCAGGAAATGAACTGCCTTGTGAGCAGCTCACCTAGTGAGGAATTAAAATCTCGAGCCAACAGTCACAGAGAAAATATGATCTGTTAACAACCTCTTAAGTAAGCTTGGAATCAAACCCTTCAGCCCAGATTGAGGCTTGAGATGACTATAACAGCACCTCTACCCTAGCCCATCCCCAGTTTAACTGCAACTTAATAACAGACCCTGAGGCAGAACCATCCAGTTAAGCTGCTCACAGAGTCTTGATACTTCAGAGGCTGTGACATAATAAACTTGTTATTTTAAGCTGTCAAGTTTTGGAATATGTTGTTATACAGCCTCTAAAGTTGTCATGGTAAAGAGTGAATTGGGAAAAAATATACTGCCTCTTAACTACTTTTGCCAAAAAAGCAACATGTGTCAGTCCTGCTCACAATCATTTGGCCAGAACCAATCACATTAGAACCAATCACATTGTATCAACCTAACTGCAGGGAGGCTGGGAGATCTATGGTCTCTGTACAATAGCTAAGGGTATTTTTAACTTGCATAGACTCAGAACAAGGGAATTTAGAGGAACTGAGTATTTAATGGCACACCACTAAGATAAGCTGATAAGTATATCACTCACATTTTGGATTTCTGACAATGGAAGTAACTGATGATATTGAGAGACTTTCTGCCAATTGCTATGCTAGATCTGAGGGTACAAAGATAATAAAATCCAGGAAAGCCACACTCTGGTTGAAGAGACAAACACATAAATAGATACTCCCAATATAATGTGGTAGGTGCTATGATGGATGAGTGCACAGAATGTTGTGGAAGCATATGAGAAGGACACTTAGCTCCATTTGGCGAGAGAGATCCAGGTGGAGTTGACACCTAAACTGAGTTTTAATGGATGAATTCAAGTTACCCAGGTGAATAAAATTGGGTAAGGATGTTCTAAGCAGAGGAAACAACATGAGCAAAATCAAAGAGGCGTGAAATAGCATGAGCTATGAAGAGAATGTTAAGCAACTGGGTAACTTCACTGTAAGCTCAAGTGAGAAGAGTGCAGAGATGAGGCTGAAGCAACAGATAAGGGCTGGCCACAAGAGCCCTGGTGTACCATACTTAAGATCTAAGCTTTGACAATGCAGTTTAAGAGGGAGATGTTAAAAGGTTTTAAGGAGAGTGCCGTCATTGGTTTGTATTTTCCATGAGTGTGTCTGAAGATAACACAGAGAATAAATCCAAAAGGAGAAAGACTAGTGAAGGTTTTCACACTGGAGTTTATGTCATGTTTTGCCTCATCTAATCAAGCTTGCTTTAATGAGGAAAAATAAAAAACCGACAATAAAGGGCATAATCCAAATTCTCTAGATAATTACTTCTGGGAGGCTTTCTACATGCTGCGTAAGGAAGGAAGGGAAAAAAGAAGAAAGTGAGAAAATGAAGATAAAAAGAAATAAGGAGGGAAGGAAGAGAAAGGCAGAATGCATATCTATATAGGAAAAACTGTTGCTGTTTTTACTTTGCTGAATATTCGAGGAGAGAGTTATCTTTAAAATAATTTTTTATTATTTATTTTCTGGAATAGATGCTTATAAATCTTGCATGCCATAGCTCTATTAATATTTTCCAACATTCTGTACAGTATTTCACTAAAATAATTCTTGTAATGACTTACCTATCTGGGTTTCAGTGGGTCACTATACTCCTAGCTATTCCTCACTTTGGCCTTGAAATAATGTTTTGTCCTCACACTGAAATCCAAAAGAGGAAACATTTGAGATCTAATAAAATTTTTATATTATTCAACTAAATCCCCAATTTTTTTCCAAAAGTACCTACAACTTTCTAAATATCCTTATTTGAAAAGTGATTTCAAATGACATTTATGTCATTCAAACAATCAATGAAGATTGTTATATTGACCCCATAGAGAATTTCAGTGAACGTTCTCTACAGCTTGGCATGGTAACACACTTCAAAATTTCTATAACTGTGTATAGCTTAAAATTTTTTATCTGCTATTTCTAGTTCACAATGAAAATGCAGCAGTGATTAAAAATTGTAATATCCTTTTATAGATTCTCAGTGAGGTTTTATTCCTACTCTGACTCTGAAATGAATTTAAAAAGGCATATGGTTTGTAACCATGTGAGGCCATGATTTTATTACTATAGTGCTAGAAATGGGGTCAAAAAACCACTGGCTCTAATTATTTATTTAATCAATTAAGAATGAATTTGATGAGTCATACACTTTGATAGAGAAATATATTTGCCTATAAATAGCATTTCTAAGGCAACTTGTCTCTTAAAATGTGAAGATTGTGCTAATCTTTCTGGGACGGGGTAGGGAGGAACGGTTAAGTGCTTAAGAAACCATTTTGTTATTGTGTGAAACAGTCGACTATTCATTATGAAAAATAGCTAAAAAAAAATCCAATTAGAATAACTTATGCAAAAGTTCTCCAATTTTAGAAAGCTTGAAAACAAAACATTAAGAAATCTTACCAGTTAATGAAGAAAAAGAACTTAATAATTACTGGGACATTTAACTGCTTGGGCTTGATTTACTCTTTGGACAAAAGAAAACCTAGAAAGACCTTGTTTTTTGAAGTCATCAGAGATGGTAATGGTGACTCAGAGATCCCCGAAAGTCAATAAGATTAACCTAGTTTATAAATTTATGTTTTGTTTTGTTTTTCCCCAAGGATAATGAACTTTGCAACTTCTCACAGACAGGAAACCAAACCATCTTACAAGAAAAGAGAAAAATAAAAATTTAAGAACTTAAAAACACAGGCATACCACACACACACACACACACACACACACACACACACACACACACACACACACACACACACACATTTTGGGAATTGTATGACATGAATAATAAGATTATACACCTTAGTTTTTTCATAGAAAATAAAAAGTTGTGTTTGAAACATTAAAAATGCCAAAAACTGGATATAAGTCTTTGAGTTGCTCAAAGTCAAGACATAATTTCAACTATCCCCTGGGTATATGAACTATATTTTAGGGAAGTAAAAAAAAAATAAATACATTAGAAATTAATAAGTTCTTGAATTCATATACATGTAAGAAGGGGCATCCCTTGGGGGACTGATCATTGTAGCATAATTTATTTTTCTTGGACAGAGACAATATACTTTTGCTTTACGATCTTCACAATTGCTAATCCCTGACCCTCCGTGACTGGCTCCTGCTCATCTCACATGTCACATTTTCATGAATATTCTCTCAGAATGCCACATCTGAATTACTAACTCCTCATGTGCTGTGGTAGCATCCCATTCTATTTTCATCATAGGACTTATTACTATTTGAAATTATATGTTAATTTGTTTGTTCATGTTTCTGTTGTCTCCCTTAAGTAAAATGTTAGTTCCATAAGAGTAGTTTCTTTATTTTTCTTGTTTACAGGTGTATCCTCCATGCCTCAAACATGCTAGGAATACAGCATTTCTTAGCTACCAAATGAGTTAAACTGGCTTTTTTTGTTTGTTTGGTTTGTTTTGTTTGTGACCGGTAAGGGGATCGTAACCCTTGGCTTGGTGTCGTCCGCACTGCGCTCAGCCAGTGAACGCACCGGCCATTCCTATATAGGATTCGAACCCGCGGCCTCGGCGCTCCCAGCGCCGCTGCGCTCCCACAGCCGCACTCTCCTGACAGAGCCACAGGGTTGGCCCGAGTTAAACTGTTTTAAATTTACACTAGAAGAAATATTTTAGATATAACTTCATTTTTTAAAATTAGGTATTGTGGGCTTTAAATTTCTTCTATTATAAATATTTAAAATAAAACCTCAATAATTCGAATTACGTTTGTGATTATTTTGGTCTATATTATAAGGAACATACACATTAAAATGAATGTTTTATAATTATTAAAGTAATTATTATGGAATACCATTTGATAAATCTCTCCCTTGACATTACTCAGTAATCTGTACCATGAAATTATCTTGCTCTTCTCATTAAAAGGCAATGAGATTTTCAAACTGGCAGTTTTTTTGTTTTGTTTTGTTTTTCTCTCAAGAAATTTACGCCAAGATCCTTCCAAATAATATGCTATGTTTCTGCAATCACTGAGAACATGTAATATGCAAAGTCTCTACTTAAACTCCTTTGTTTCAAAATAATTCTTAGTTGTCTTTATAAAAGTCTAAGAAGACACTTGACCATCCGTGGTGTCCCAAGTGAGGTAAGAGAGCTGTGACTTAAGGTTACCATGACTCTATACTGTCTGCAATAAAACAGGCCAAACATAGCCCTGCCTGAGCTCAGGATGTTCCATGCCCATAGAAGCTCAGCTTTAAAAATCCTCTGATCTTTCCTTCATCATCACTGATTTACACCAATTCTGAGACTCTGGACTGTGCCAACAATTGGAAAAAAAACTACACTTTCAGGGAGAGCACAATGCTAATAATCAATGGATACTTCTAGATAGTTTATTTAGTAGGGAATAAAGGAAACATGAATCCTTCTGACTAACTCTGGTCCTCAATATCCTGAAATGTCCATCAAATTACAAATTAAAACAAACAAACAAAAACAAAGTGCAATCTTGTCCAGAGAAGGGAGGCATTGCTAATTCTAACAGATTATAGAAAAATTCAACTTGGTTTATCAATATTTCTCATTGTTGTAAATTAATGAATGAATTTGCAGAATTCACAGAATAGGCTTTTTGGAGTTATTATATTGCCACAATTACATAACTCTTCTACAATTGTGCTTGTCATGCACTGTCTTAGTTAATCTTCCAAGAACTAGTGTGATAGGGCCATTGTTTGCTCTTTTTCCCAGGTATTAGAAAGCTACTACTGTGTTAGTTGCCTGAAAAGCTTTACATATTATCACTTGACCTTTCCATTCCTGAACAGTGAGTAAATACAGTGCTCTGTTCCTGATTTTTATTCCTCCTTTTATAGTATGTCTATGCTAGTCTGCATATAATCAGTGAAATTTAAGGCAATCACAAGTTCTCAAGCAGATTTTCTGGTACATGCAAGTGAAAGGGACTTGAGTTCCGTGATGAATCACTATTGCCTCAGTGATATATAAGTCATTGCAGGTAATTGGTCATAGGTACTAGGGGGAAAGAAGACTTGGGAGTCCAAGAGCAAGAGCTGTCAGGCATAGATTTTATCTCTTGATAAACAGGAGTTCATAAGACTGATCTGAGTCAGCAACAATGGAATTTGAAGTCTTGTAAACACATCTTTATCTTTCAAATGAGGGCAAAAGCAACATACAGTAGCAGACGGCTTGGTCCAACTGTAGTAGCAAAAGGCACAAAGAAAAATAAAGCATCCTGAATCAACACACTGATTTCCTAGCACTTATAGAATTTGAAGCTATTTCCTTCTCTTATTTCATTCAGCAACTATTTATTGAACATCACAACATGTAACCTGTTCTATTACATTTTGTGGAGGAAATACAGAAGTGAATGAGGCATGGTTCTTACTTACAAGAAATTTCTAATATTGTAGGGGATCCTAACATGCAAACATTAGACTATAATATGAGGGTTATTCACGAGGCATATGCTAAGTGTTCGAACATGGAAATATAAGTTGGATGTGACTTGGGTTAAGAAGTACTTCTTCACTGAAGAGGTAGCATTTGAGGTATTGCTGACATGAATATAATTTTGAAAAGTTCCAAAGAGTTAAAAAATTTCAGCTAAGTTGATGAAGTAGTAAAAATGAATAATTATGCATAAATCATATCAAAAAGAGTCATTCAAGGAATTCCAGTAAAACAGGCTTTCACGAGCTTTTCTGGATAATTTAAAATAAGAACTTAACCTCTTCTGATGTTTTGCATTGATCCTGCATCATCTTTATTTTGTGGGTATCTGTTAGAGTCTTGTCTGTAGTGTTGAATCATGATGGATTGGATTAAATTAGTTTTCAAATCCCAGGAGTTATTTTTGAATGACTGTGTTCGGATATATCAGACCTTCCTAAAAAAAAAGATTAATCTTGAGCAATGATAAGAATACATTGAAATGATGACATATCAGAAGCTAGAAAACCAGTGAGGTGCCTGTTAAGACTCTTCAGGACAGTGATTATGAGGGTAAAGTCAACGCAATTGAATTGAGTATGGAAAAAGAATGAAACAAATATAAAAGACACTCTGGAAATAAAAGGTGACAATTCATCAGACGTTGGAAATTGATAGAAACAGGAAAAAAAAAAAAAAAACCCTGCTGATTAACAGAAGTTTTTGGCCAAAGAAAGTACAGTTATTGTCTTTTCTTTAACATAAACAGGAAAAAATATATATATATATACGTATATATTTTGATTTAAATATATGTGTGTGTATATATATATACACACACACACAAAATCAAGTGTCATGAGTAGAGGAGTCACGATGAATTTGGCAAAGATGAGTTGAGTTTGAATTGCAGAGTAATATCCATGTGCAGCTGTCCAGAGGGAAGTAGAGCTTGCTCCCCACATGACATTTACAATCAATTTGCTACTGTGATTTTTTTTCTGGGTGGCTCTGCAACCAATATGTACAGTTTATGTGAGAATTACTTAGGCAATGTCTTCTGGAATAATTAAAAGCATGCTGGGTGGGGAATGTAAATCTCCAAATGTGGCAAGACCTTTTTGCCACACTAAATAAATTCATTGGTTAAAAAAAAAAAAACAAAACCACAACCATTTATCGTGTGCCTCTAGCAGCAAACAAAATAGACAAAGCTCCCTCTCTTAAGGAACTTATATTCTAGTAGCGATATTTAGGATATATTTGACAGTAGTACCAACAGGATTTGCTGATGAATTATACATGGGCATAAGAGAAACAGAAAAGTCAACATTTTCATAACAAGTAGGGGGATGGCAGAGCTATTTACTGAGGGACCCTAGGAGAGGAGCAGGTTTGAAGAAGGGAAGGATAGGGAATCAAAAGTTTGGTTTTGGACATGCTTAGTTTGAGTACAGGAAGGTATATGATGGACATTTGAAGGTGAAGTCAGGAGTTCAGGTTAGGAAGTCTGATTTGGTGAAATAAATCTGAGATTTATTACCAAAATGATCTTTTATGTTCATATCATTTTACAATGCCTATAGATATCAAAGACTATAGAAGTAATTGCACAGTGAATAAGTAATTATAAATAATTTCTTTTTTACAGATTATTTTACTCTTGGCTTTGTCCTGTGTAAAATCATCACAGCTATATTTCCTTAAATCTTGAAAAGTATCACCTTGAACCATGCATTAAAAAAAATGTCCAGAAAACAAAATAAACTGGAGTACATGATAAAAATTCTGATCTCATGCCTGACTTATCCAAGTTAGAATTTCAGGGAGTGGAGGCCCTGAACTATACATTTTAAATAGGGACCCAGTCCACTGAATACAAGACTCCTTGCCATAGAGAAAAGTAAAGGTAGGAATCCTGTTATTTGATGGAGGCCACTGGAAAGCCAAGTGCTTTACATTGACAAAAATTCAATTGTACTGGTAAGAAGCTACCAGAGGAGAGAAGATTAAAAGACTGACCTTGAAATAATATCAGGCAGGAAAACAAGAAAACACTGCAAAAATGACCAAGAGGGGGAGTTAGAGGTAACAATGGAAGAAGTAAAAGTTGGGAGCCCAAATATTTTCTCAGTAATAACTTTGAGTAATATACTTAGTTACATAACATTTTAAGTAATCAGTGTACAACAAGTATATTGGTGTAATATATTATGTATTATGAAAACAATACACTTTTTTTTTTTATTATACAACTTTACCAAGAAAAGACATTTTAGAAGTCGGGGATAATAAGTAGAATTTATTGCATAATAGAATCAGTAGTGTAAAATCTTGATCTGTATTTTCTAATTAATGATTTTCTATATGAAGTCAATCTTTCAGAATTAAAATGAATGTTACTTCCTTTCACTGTGTGTCCCTTGAACCATTAAACAAAATCTACACTCATATTACTATACAAAATAAGTATAGTCAATCAGTTGTGTCATGGATTGAATTGAAGGGTTTCCATGAAAATTAAAGATGTTTCACCACACAAAAGCATTGTAAAAGACTGGTTCTGATTTAGACCTAGTGGCTCTGATTTATTAAATCATAAATGTCAGGAATTGATGGTCAGAAAATAGATACTGGAATTAAAGTCTAAAGACATCAAAAAATTTCAGTAATAATATTGAAGACATAAAAAATACTGGAAGAGTAAAGATTAAGGCGAAGAATACAAACTCTCCTTCAAGGACTTATCTACACTAGGATTTTAGAAAAGCAATTTTTTACTGA
Organism: Cynocephalus volans; assembly: GCF_027409185.1. Taxonomy (NCBI): domain Eukaryota; kingdom Metazoa; phylum Chordata; class Mammalia; order Dermoptera; family Cynocephalidae; genus Cynocephalus; species Cynocephalus volans. The sequence continues at coordinate 65,305,992 of NC_084464.1, forward strand.
AGTATTCTTAATCCTCTGTTTAAAAAAAAAAAGGAGGAAACATAAGACTAGAGCAAGTTCCATCTAATCTACTGCAGACAGATGGTTACCTACCCCTTTCTTCAATATATTGGAGTTTGCAAATATTCTATATCCAAAAAGTAGGTGTTACAAAAACATTGTACAAGATTTATAAGGCTTAAGATGTATTTGGATACTGTAGATTAGAGAAAAGACATTTTTATTTTGAACTACAATTCAGATTTGGAATATGTAAGTCTAATTTTTTTCATGTACATTGCATATATGAATATGTTGTCTATACATGGGTACTTAAAATCCTGTGCATGTTTATATATATTTTAAGGAGCTATCAGTGGCATTAGTAATAGATGATTTGAATACTGTTTATATTCAGTTCAAGCTATTCAAATTTAAAGCTCTCATTTTCATTTTAACAAAAAAATTCAGTATCTGTCTTGGCTTTTACTAAGAAAGCTATTATCTTTAACAGTAGGGATGCACACTTTCCTGTACATGGATCCCAAGTTATTGTTTGGTGTTTACTTAGAGTATTGATAATAAGATAAGTATTGATTAACAAACATTTTAAATTCATTCTTCACTAAATCTAATTGGCTTGCTCTTTTGCAGGCAATCTCTAGGTATCACAGTTTACATACTCTGAGTGTAACACAGGAACTGGATATATGTTGCAGTTCGTATGCCCATTTTTATGCTCAACATTATGATTAATCACTTAAAGTTCCATCTTTAGCACTCAGCACGAGTATGAGAAAACATGATCTGTGTTCGGATTTAAGAAGAAAATTTACTGAAGTCTCTTGGATAATGACTGCAAGGTCACAAGGACCAATTCCTTTGGAAGCTCAGGGACAACCATTTTCTTGAGAGAAAATGTCAGCATCCTGCAGCCTGGATCCTAGTGTTCTGCTGAGATCTAATCTGGGGGGTGTGCTACTGTCAACTGGCTATAAACTAAATCTAAATAATGAGAGAGCATTCATTCATTCATGAAACAAATATAAAGAGTCTACTAATTGCCAACTACCCTCCTTGACACTAGAAGGAGCAAAGATCAAAGAGTATCATCGCTGATCTCAAGGAGTTAACAGTCTCATGGAAAGGACAGAAAAGTAAAACAAAACACAATGTCTACTATTAAAGAGATATGAACAGAGCACTGAGATATAGAATACTATATATATATATATACACATATGTGTGTGTGTGTGTGTGTGTGTGTGTGTGTATAATAGCTTTATTAGCACAGAAGATTGAGCATCGGGGAAGTGAATGACAGGAGGGGCAAAAGAAAAAGCAAAAAGAGCCAAAGAGGCAGGACACAAAGGAGTTAAACTTTTGCTATCTCTTGTGTTTTGGTGATCAAAAAAATTTTTGCATTAGAGGTTTATTCCTTCCCCTGCCATTCCAAGTGGCAAACCTTGAAATTATTCACCTTTCTGGCAAGCCATAGTTTATGGAGAAAATCCCTCTGCTCCCACCCCAACCCATTCTCCTGTTTACCTGTCAGACTTGAATAAATTATTATCTCCAAATTTCTCATCACATACTCTAGTCTGGTTTTCTATTATTGCTTTCTTTTTATAGGTTATTCAGAGTTAGCATAACTAATTTCATCATGGTAGGAATACAATACTACCATGTTTGTTCCATTAATGGACTCGTTTAAAACCATTTGCTTCTCTGAACTTTGCATGTTTTTTCCTCCTCTGCTTCTCCCTTATGACTGCTTCTCAGCTTGTTATCACTTCAGCACTGGAATGGAAATGGGAGAAAAATCTCAAGTAGGTTGTCTGCCCTTAGCACTGAGAACAGTTTTTTTGTTTTTTGTGTTTTGGGTTTTTTCCCCTAATAGATTTTAAACTAGTGCCCTAAAAATGTTTTGTTTCATTTGTCTGAATTCCCTTTCTTTCTCATGGTCATAGATAGTTGAGTTAAAAACAAAAATAAAAACAAACAAAAACATTGTCTCTTACACTGCTATTAACTTGACATTATTAAAAATGAGGAGTAGGATCTTACAAATCTTATAATGGAAGTTTGTATGCTAGCTTCAAGGCTTGGGTTTTATTTGCAATATCTTTAAGATACATATAATATTACTGGAGATGCTGGTTATTTGTAAGTTCACCTATTTAAAATTTTGACAAGAGAAAATATTTTATGTTGCTAAGTAACTATGTTACTTCCCTTTAAAAGGCAATAATACCACTTTATTTTTGAACAACAATAGTATAAGAAGTAGAGTTCATTTTAAACATGTATTTTCTTATTATAACCCATTCTGTTTTAAAAATAACAGGTATATTACCTAGAAATCCTGAAAATGATTCAATACACAATTAACAATAGGTATTCATTTTTAAATTACAAATCAAAAAATATATCTGAGATGCTAACTAATCTCTAATTATGTGTTATTCTTTATTACCAAATACCATGGCAATTTAAATTTAATATTAGAGTCCAATTTTCTAAGAAACATGACAAAGTCATAGAAAAAATTTAAGATTTACTTTGGGAGATTCTATTCTGTCCTCTGTTCAGCTTTATAATATTCATTTTCTACAAGTTTGGTATTTAATAATGTGTGTTTGTCACTGAGTAGGCTAGAAGTATGACTCTTGGGACACCAAAACAATGAGACACTAATGACAGGTCTTTATCATTAAATCTGGTACTTCTTTAATGAAAGAGATATTAGCCTCTAGGATTTCTATAAAACAAACAAAAAAATTATGGCTTTTAATAAAAATATAATCATGTGGAAAGATAAAATTAGATTAAAAACAAACATGGAGTGATTCATATAATAACCTAATAATATAGACAGAGACACAGAGACACATTGGTTTCTCTAGATATCATGTTTTTAGCAAAATTATTACCAAATATTTGTGAAAATGATAGTTATCAAGTCACTTGCATTCAGAATTAAGGACAGGAAGAGAAAAGAGTGAATAAAGAGGAAACCCAGTAATAATATAAAACAGAAAGTGTGAATGAACATTAAATGAAAAATCACTACAATGCTGACATTTTTAAAAGACAGAAACATTACAATATGAAACAAGTCAGGGAAGGAAATATCAAAAAAACAATAAAATAAAAGGAGAGGCATCAAAGTGACTTGAGGGCTGACTTGAACTTTTAAAAATGTATTTAGGCATATAAATATGAAGATAAAACTAGAGGACATGGCTTATATTAAAATGGGAGAAAACATAATTGAAACAAGCAGAGAAAGAGTACAGAAAATGCAAAGGAACACAACCCTGTATATCTCAACAATGTCTAAAATGTCAAGAATTTTAAATTTCACTATAGCATAGGGATCTGTATTTAATACTTGTTGCTTTTTTCTTCCCAACAACCACAATCCCCTTTCTTCACATTCCTCCTTCTAACAGCACTACCTCTTCTGCTAGGAAACTGTCTTTTTGCCATTTCATGTAGATGGTGGGGGGTGGGGAGATGGAAGGAACTGTCAATCACAGTACCCCAGCTGCTGGGACCAGAAGTGCCTGACCATCTCTCATGCCCCAACCATGGTGCATGGCACAGGAATGGTAATTTAATCCAAAAGGAAAAAATGATAGTTTGTCTGTTGCGTTTTATATATCACTTATGGGACACAAATGAATTTTTTTTCTCTAAGATTTTGCTACTTGGTAGATTAGTCCTAGAGATGCCTAAGATCTTTTTCTTCACCACATTAAAAAAAAGAAAAAAGAAAAAAAAAAAGATCTATGGTAGGAGCATATGAGACCAGCTTCCAGAGATACAGACAAAGAGATGGAGAGAATCCTAATGATATTTTTTGATCTCTAGATCTGGTCAGACCAAGGTTTTCTCCATCCCTTGTCAGTTACACAAGCTTTATTTTATTTATATTCATTACATTTGAATGGCTATTCTTCAAAGTACTGATAAAACAGGAACCAACCTGTGTAACACAGGTAGTGAGAAGGCAGAAGAAAGAGAAAAATTTTTTAAAGGAAAAAAAGAAAAAAGGAAGAAGAAAGAAAATGAGAAGCTCCGATTTTCTTTCCTGACATAATCTTTACTCCTTATAGATTATTCTTTTCTAAGTTGATGTAGAGACAAGAATGACAAGTGCACTTGATGCCTGAGTGGTCTTCCAGGAAGCATTGAGTGCAGGAGTATGTTGTTGTGTCCCCAGTACTACCTTAATCCTAGCAAAACTGAAACACTAACGCTAAACCCGATCCTGCCTATAGCCCCAACTGTACTCTAACATTAACAACCCTACCTCTAAACCTAACCCCTAGCCTAACGTTAACCCCCAAAGTAACTCTAAGTCTGATTTTAATTCCATCTTCCCCTATCTTTGACCCTAAAACCAATTGTAAAACTAAATCCAAATATACCTCTAAAACTAAGCCTAAAACTAACCACAATCCTGTCTTATACTCAACCTTAAAACTAACCCCAAACCTAACTCTAAACCCATCTGTAACCCTAATATTAACAATAACCCCAAACCTATCTCTCACACTAACTCTAATCATAACCATAACCCTAACTTCAAGTCTAACTCTAATTCCAACCCAAATCTCAATTTTCCCCTACCCTAGCTTTTATCTAAAACCTACCTCAAACCCTAATCATAACATAAATTCCAATTCTACTTCTAACCCTAAATCTGACTCTAAATATAGCTCCAAATATAACTCCAACCAAAAGTCAAAAAGTAACCACAGCTCTTTCTTGAACCCCAGTGCTTAAACTAATGCCAATTCTAGGTATACTCCTTACCCTAATATTATCACCAACCCTATCTATAATGCTATCTAAATATCTAATCCTAATCTAACCTCAGACCGAACTCGAATTCTAATTATAACCCAAATCCCAAACTACCTCTAACCCTAAAAACTAAACCAAGCCATTTCTCTTACCACATGCTAAAACTAACCTCAAGCCTAACTCAAATTGTAAACTTAATTCTATGACCAACCTCAAACCTACCTCTAACCCTGACAAAATACTCAATCCTGTCTCTAATTCCACCCTAACCTCAAAACTAAATCTAACATTAAACATACCCAAACCTTACCTCAAATCTTAACCTTAACAAAACCTTCAATCATACTTGTAACCCTAACCTCAATCCTATCAATAACCCGAACCCTACCCCAACATTAACACTACCCCAAACCCTATATTTAACACTGACCCTAAGTCTCAAACTCCAACCCTATCTCTAACCATATCTTCAACCCTAACCCTAACATTATCCTATTAATCTATCTTTAACCATACATCTAACTCTAAAACTAAACTCAACCTTAACTCTTACCTTAATCCTAAAATTAACCCCAGCACTATCTATAACTCTAATCCTAATGCTAACCCCATACCCACTTCTGTCACCCTAACCCAGGTCTTGCCTTTAAACCAACCCTCACTTTAAACCTATGCCTAACCCCAACTCTGACTCCAAACCTGGACCACCACTTGGGCATATTAGCACCCACTAGAGCTCTGAGTGTAAATGTTTTGATACACTCTCTCCCTACTTTCTCCACTGGTTTGGGTAATGAATGAGGAAATAGTGGTGTGGAATCAGAGTTTTAGAGTTGTTGTATTATTCAGGGTTTCTCCTGCTGCAAATGAGAAAACACAGAAAACTAGTTTAATAACAATACCAGAATGTCAGGGAGTGGGAGAAGGGAAAGAGTTATTTGCTTAAGGAACTAAAAAATCCAGGAATAGATTTCACAGATACCTGGATTAGTGATCCCAATACTGCCATCAGGATCTGGTCTGTCTCTAACCCCAGACTCTTCTCTTCCCTTTTGGTTTATTTTCAAGTTTCCTATGGCAAGGTGTCTGCCAACATTTCAAGGACTACAACATACTAGGATTAACTCCAATGGAAAAGTCTTTCTCTTTTTTTGGTTACTCAAGCCTAAATTTTCAGGATTAGTTTAGATTGAACCCACTTGGCTTTGCTCAGGTCAGTTTCCCATCCTTAACTCATCATGGCTAAATTGAAATGACGCTCTCACTGGCCAGCTTTGAATCACATGCCCACTCCTGGAGACAGGAGCAGAGGAGATCAACGCCATTGGATAAACTTATAAGGAGAGTGGGAAGCCAGGGGTGGGGGATCCCCTAAAATCAAATGAAGTTACTGTTAACAGCAGAATGGGAAATGGATGCTGGAATAGCAGAAAACACAAATGACCGCTACATATTTTTAGGCAGAATTTCACCTGGTGGTCATCTAGCCCAACTTTCTAATTCTATGAATGACTTTGCGATTTTAACCATTTTTTTTTTTTAATGTAACATGCCACAAAGTTGGGAAGGGGTCCACATTTTGCTTTTGAAAATTTGAAGATTACTTAACCAAAGATGTTTATGAAGAGAAGAACTGAATACCTCTGGGAATATAAACAGTGGCCTTCTGTCTCAAGCAATGTAGGTGCTTGCTGGAAAAAAACTGACTCATTACTTTGTTTAATGACTAATTCTTTTTCCATAGAGGCTGCACCATTTTGCAGTCCCACCAACAATGTATGAGAGTTCCTTTTTCTCCGCAACCTCGCCAGCATTTATCGTTCAGAGTCTTTTGGATTTTAGCCATCTTAACTGGGGTTAGGTGGTATCTCAGTGTGGTTTTGATTTGCATTTCCCGGATGCTGAGTGATGTTGAGCATTTTTTCATATGTCTGTTGGCCATTTGTATATCTTCCTTAGAGAAATGCCTGCTTAGCTCTTTTGCCCATTTTTTAATTGGGTTGCTTGTTTTCTTCTTGTAAAGTTGTTTGAGTTCCTTGTATATTCTGGATATTAATCCTTTGTCAGATGTATATTTTGCAAATATTTTCTCCCACTCTGTTGGTTGTCTTTTAACTCTTTTAATTGTTTCTTTTGCTGTGCAGAAGCTTTTTAGTTTGATATAATCCCATTTGTTTTTTTTTCCTTTGGTTGCCCGTGCTTTTGGGGTCGGGTTCATGAAGTCTGTGTCCAGTCCTATTTCCTGAAGTTCCGATGTTTTCTTTAAGAAGTTTTATTGTTTCAGAGTGTATATTTAAATCCTTAATCCATTTTGAGTTGATTTTAGTACACGGTGAGAGGTATGGATCTAGTTTCATTCTCCTGCATATGGATATCCAGTTATCCCAGCACCATTTGCTGAAGAGGCAATCCCTTCCCCAGTGAATAGGCTTGGTGCCTTTGTCAAAGATCAGATGGAAGTAAGTGTGTGGGTTGATTTCTGGATTCTCTATTCTATTCCATTGGTCAGTGTGTCTGTTTTTATGCCAGTACCATACTGTTTTGGTTATTATAGCTTTGTAGTGTAGCTTATACCTGTTCCCCAATGTTCATCGCAGCACTCTTTACAATAGCCAAGAATTGGAACCAGCCCAAATGTCCATCATCAGATGAGTGGATATGGAAAATGTGGTATATCTACACAATGGAATACTACTCAGCTATAAAAACGAATGAAATACTGCCATTTGCAACAACATGGATGGACCTTGAGAGAATTATATTAAGTGAAACAAGTCAGGCACAGAAAGAGAAATACCACATGTTCTCACTTATTGGTGGGAGCTAAAAATTAATATATAAATTCACGCACACACACACACAAAACTGGGGGGGGGGGAAGAAGATATAACAACCACAATTACTTGAAGTTGATATGACAAGCAAACAGAAAGGACATTGTTGGGGGGGGAGGGAGAAGGGAGGGAGGTTTTGGTGATGGGGAGCAATAATCAGCCACAATGTATATCGAGAAAATAAAATTTAAAAAAATAATTAAAAAAAAGTACACCCTGTTGGCATTCAAAAAAAAAATAATGACTAATTCTTTAATATAAATTCTTTTAATCTGTAGTTATCTTCTTCTAATCTATCCACTTGAAGCACATACCCAATTGCATTTACTGGAACTGAGTTTTCTAGTAATACATTCTATGTATCAAAAAAATAAAATGAAAATAAAAACCAATGGACCGTAAATACAAAATGCAATTATGCATTTAAAGATAATAGTGTTCAATATCTCTTACGTGCACTTCAAAATAATTACATTTGTTTTATTTTTAAAAAATTAACAAGAAGATGTAATTAAGGAATAATTTAAAGCTAGGGGAAAAAACTCTTCACTATAATTAATGATTTGAGAGAAATATTATATTAAGATTCCAGGTTTCTCCCGTTTGCATGAATGAAATGAAAAATTCATACGGGAAGGATTTAATCAGCCAATTAAAAATCTAAGTCCATGATTCACCACATACTATCAATGCACTCAGTACCTGAATGAATACATTAAAGAAATCTACATCTTGTGCCGTGAATGGGAATGAGAAATGCACAGCAATTAAGGGTTGGTCTTTGGTGCTAGACAAACCTGGGTTCTGCCACTCACTTCTCCAAGTGAACATTCCCATCCATCAGTTTTCTCCACCTATAAGGTCCACCCCATTGCAGCAATCGAGGAGAAAATGCTTATCATTATGACCCTTTTATAAAAATTTCTCACTGAATCTAATGTTATTTTACTACATATTTTTTCTACCCTTAAAATGTTCTCTTTTTTTCAATTTACTATACATGTCTTTGTGCTTGTGTTCTTGTGTGTGTGTGTGTGTGTGTGTTTATATGGTTTTTGGTTATTTGGAAGATAGAACTCACAAATTCAGTTCTCCTATGGTTGTCTTTAAGTCTATCAATCACTCGGTAAAGTTATCCACTGCTCTTTCTCACTCTGCTCTGCTAATAAGTTTCCATGATTTCATATATCTCTTCATAATTCTCTCGTCTCATTCTCAAAATTAAAAACCATACAGCAATTTCGGATTTTGCCATTCATGACAAAACATTTAGTGTAATTTTGACTCTTTCCATTTGTAATATCAGATCAATATATCTTATGCAATATTATATATTCTATAAATCTTATTTTGTGTAATAGCTTTCAACACCTCATTTGATTTTTGTATACATATTTATAAATTATTTGTTATTTTATAATATAATTGGCTTCAATATTCAACTGTAGTTCATTCATACTTTGTTTTTCTGGTGTTGTAGTCTTAATTTTGATGCATGTATTGATTTTGTGTTCCTAGTTCCCCTTTCCTATCAGAGAACGTAATTCTACTAGCTTTGCAAGTGAACATAAAATTGATCAAACATAAAATTTCCTGTTCATAAAATTTTAAAATCTGATTCTGTACACATAAGTTTTTGTTCTTTAGTGGTGTAGAGATAAATTTAGTCAAACCTGAACTTTTTGTTCTTTGAGAAGTAACCTGTTTTTCTCCCTCTTTGGTGATCACTCTTATATGAAGTTGTACGAATCTATGTTATCTGATTTGACTTTTATGTTTAAAAAATATTTCTATTCTTGGCTTAATGCTGCAATTTTTTAATATTTCATATAATTCTTAAACTGTATCTTTCGCTGTTCTATTATCTTCTCTTACATAGTTTTATCTCATTCTCTTTTTCTCCTGAATTCTGAGTGTTTCTCTGCCTAGTGTTGGTACTAGCTTTCTTGCGAGGTTGCTTGCACAGAGGAATCCAAGTCCAACATTGGTATTACAGCTCTTTATTAGTTAACAGCTTTTTGGTGTTACAGCTTTTTTTGGTGTTACAGCACTTTATTGCTTGCAAGCAAGGAGAGCACAAGCATCAGGCTAGTGTCTCCCCCAATGAAGGAAAGAGGCAGCCTTATATAGCCAAAACTTCCCACCCAAGTTCTCATTTAGGTCCTCTTATGCAAATGAGGGATGCAAGTCTATTAATTCGGATTGGTTGGCTATGAGACATAGATCTTTGGTCTGTTCTGGAGCCAAATTTGCATTCAGCCCTTAGGGCAGTGCAAAACCACTGTTTCCTTTCATTAGCACATGGTGCAGGAAGCAAGCTAGGTTACAGAAGCTAAAGTTCACGATTAAGACAGCCAAGCATAAAATTTCTAAAACAGTTTCTCCAGCAGAAGGGGGCAGATTTAACAATCAGAAAATGCTCAGGGTTCCCTGCTTCAATTTCTATTGCCTCTAGTGTGTATTTTAATTCTTCTCTTGAATTTTAAGCCTCATTGCACTGCTTTATTTTTAAATTCATCTCCTTTTTGTTCTCTGTCTTCATGGAAAAACTCAGACAAAATGTTTCCTGAGATTTTAATCAGTTTCCTAGAGTAATTTTTTACTATGCCCTGTCTTTATTCTTCAGCCCAATGTTTTTTATTTTCCTTTCTTTGCACCTGTACTTGTATCTTCCCCTTGCCTCTGTCATTCATTTTTATATTAGAAGAATGATATCCAGGACTAGCATTTGACATTAGTGAGCTCCAGTGGAGTGTAAACTTCCCTTACTGCCCCCTTGAGTGTTGGCTGCTTTTCCTCCTCCGATTCAATTCACAACGATATTCAGTTTATGAGCACAATACCTATCCAAATTTACAAAACTCGTGAGGCAGGTCTTCTGTGCTAGTATTAAAATCTTTTCCTACAAATGATAGATTCTTTAACTCAACTAGAATTAGCTACAATTTTTAATATTTGAAATAAAGTTGATCTTAAAAGCTTAATTCACCCAGCAAACATTGCCACCTGGTTCTCTCACGCTTTACCCCTATTTGTAATTTTTACTTGGATAAATAAGAATCCCATCTCCCTCTCCTTTCTGCCATATTTCTTGCTTGCATGGCTGTAGAAAGAGCTGAGCTGATAAGAGTAGGAATTAAGCTAGACAAGTTTGATAGGTTTTCCCAAATTTTCGAGGACAACCATCTTTTTTTCTCCACATTGGTCATTTAAAGTTTTTGTATCTTGGCTTAGATGAGGCTGGGAAAATGTATCAAAGGTTTTCTCTGTCTTACTTGGTGCCATCTGTCCTACTCTGCTTTAGGCAGAGAAGCACATGTAGTTCAAGAATGTGTTGTTCATTCAGCTGAATCAATGATATAATTAGTAAAATTCTGTTTGGAATTAGACCTTTATTGTTCTCCTCTCTCTGCTTGTGTTTAAGTCATGCTAACTATTCTGGCAGGTTTTCATCCTACCATAAACAGAAAGCATGGAGAAGATACATCTAGAATACATATTTGTTCACTTCAAAACATACATATGTGAAATTCTAAAAGTAAATTTCAGTGACACAATTCTATTTGTAATGGAAACAAATTGTGGTGAACTCTTTTGCCTATTTATAAATATATTATTAAGTGGTAGGCATAATACATATACTATCTGGTTTTGTTTGTTTGTTTGTTTGTTTGTTTGCTTAGCTACATTGATTTACTAATAGTAGGAGAAAAAATAAGCAAAACAAGCTTTTCATAAGCATAAATGAACCCATGAGTGACATATGCAATGCTTACAGGGATTTCACATACATCTAAGAGTTATATTCAAATCTCTGGCCTAGCTGGAGGTTAATTTAAAAGTCCATACTTCAGTAAGATTTTGTGTAGACCAATTTTCCAGATTCTTCATATTTACAAACTCAAATTTTACAGCAATTATCTAGAAGAGTAAGTCAGAAATGTATACTATTAAATTCTACTTATATTTCTCAAATTTAATATATGATTGTGCATTTGTTGGTTTTGAAATATTTTTAACCATGGGTCTAAATAAGGAATTTTTCAAGAAGCAATTGAAGAATCTAATATTAGAAAGAAACAACAGACAAACAATATTTTAAAATTAAACAAAGTTTTCTGCACTCAAGGTTTTATAAGACCCTACAAGTTCTCAGATTTGGGAAGAAGAGGAGTTGGAAAACTTTTCAGATATGTTAACTGAATTTAAAAAACAAAAAAAAAGCTTTCAAAATACTGATAAAATAAAGATTGTTTTCATTTCTATTTTTGCTATTCAGGTAGGAAAGGAAATGCTACTTGATAGCTACATGTATCTGTTTTGTCTCTTTCCATTACCTATTCTTACTAAATCCTCTTGATCCATTCACAAAATTAAATTTCTTTGGAAAATATTTATTCAGTATCCATAAGTGCAATGACTCCTTTTGTGAAGGTGGTAGACCTCCATCGAAATGCCCGTATAAATCCTAGCCCTATCCTCTTTACCTCATACATGCTGTCTTAGTTTGGGCTGCTATAACAAACTACTGCAGACTACGTGGCTTATAAACAACAGAAATTTATTTCTGACTGTTCTGGAGGCTGGGAAGTCCAAAATCAAAGTTGATGTCTGGTTAAGACCTGTTTCCTGGTTCATAAATACCTGTCTTCTCGCTGTGTCCTTACATGGTAGAAGGAGAAAGGCAGCTCTCTAAGGTCTCTTTTATAAGGACACTAATCCCATTCATGAGGGTTCTGCCCTCATGACCTAATGACCTCCAAAAGATCTATCTCCTAATACTATCACATTGGGGATTAAGTTTCAGCACATGAATTCTGGGGCAAATAAACATTCAGTCTATTACAATGCCAAACTTCAGGAGCTGGCCTGTGGAATGAGCTTTCTCTAGATATGTCCCTGTCAAAAGCATGACATAAAGACATGGGATAAATGGCCTAAAGACAACAGCCCAACTCCCCATCCCACACACTCCCCTTGAGCCTCAGCAGCTCAAATTTTATCTATGTAATATTTGGTTTCACATCAAGGTTGTCTCCAATATATTTTTATTGCTTTAAAAATGTGAAAACCACTGGTTTAGAAACAATATTCACCTTCTATTATTCAGAGATCTTCCAGTTTTATGCCAAAATAAGAACTATAGACAACTACATAATTAGGAACCCGTTCTTTAAATTTGCCTCTGTAAGGAGAAAAACTGTGTGCCCTAAACTTTATCAATACCCAATAAAGGAAATACCTATACATGTGTGTTTAAAATTAAATTTATCTGAAATAAAGAAATTTTTCCTCAGTCTCATATGTAAAAGAGAAATAATATGCATAGCTCCAAACTCAAGGAATAGTTTATTTTTTCCTGATTATTTGATATATCTCTTATTAAACAATGATACTCAATACTGTAGCCATGATTTTAGAGTTTTTGTTTGTTTGTTGTTGTTCTTTACACCATGGGCCTACTTATCATTTCTTTTTTCCTTTTTTTTTTTTTTTTTTGTAACTAGCTGGTATGGGGATGCAAACCCTTGACCTTGGTGTTACAAGGTGGCACTGCAATCAACTGAGAAAACCAGCCAGCCCCCTTATCATGTGCCCATGTTATAAGCACAGGAGATAAAGAAATAAACAAAATAGAAACAAATCCCTGTCCTCCTAGAGCTCATTTCTATTGGACAATGAACACAAGCAATAAGTAAAATACATACATTACAATTTTGGATGAAGTTAAGTGCTGTGGGAAAAAAAAGGGTTTTATGGAATGCATGGTGTGTATGTGTTCACTTTACAAGTGGACAGTCACAGAAGTTCTCATGGAGAAGGTAACATTTGAGCAGAGATGTACAGAACGAAGAGAGAATATCATGCAGTTATGCTAAAAATGGTCATTCCCAGGAAGGGAAGCAACCAGTGCAAAAGCCTTGATGTAAAAGCATAACTCAGGCTTATGAGGAACAGTAAGAAATTAGTGGCATGGAAAGCAGAAATTGGGGGACCCAAAGGAGCATCTGATAGGAACTTGTAAGCCACTGTAAGGACTTCAGATTTTTTTCTCCAAGTGAGATGGGGACCCATTAGCAGGGTTTGAGCAGAGAAGTGACATGATCTGATTTACATTTCACGGGACCACTCTGTTGATGGATTAATAATAGGCTCCAAGAGTATATATCAGATCCTATATTGAACCTATCCTTACCTGTTCAATGTTTAACGTCTCGTCTCCAATTGCCAACTCCTGTGATTTTTTGCTAAGAGCTTTTTCTATACCCTCTCATAAGGGCTGTGAGAGCCTAATCCACCCACATATCCAGCAGGCTGGAGGTTACACAGAGAACTCACCAGGAGCACCCTCAACCTATAACTCACGGTATTTGGTGGACACATATCCCAGCTCTCACAATCCTGGGGTGGGACAGCTTTGAGATGTATGTTCTACACTATCACCCAAAGGGCTTGCTCTAGATTGAGCTCAAATTACTGACAGTGTTATATTGCTGAAGGATAATTTTTACTTATTTTCTCTCTCTTGACCTCACTTTTCCATTTCCCAACAGTGTTTCCTGGGAACACCTTCCAAATAAACTACATTCACTTGAATATTTTTCTTAGATTCTTCTTCTAGGAAAACCTAAGCTAAGACATGGGCAAAGAAAGGAAGAAGGGAAGTACTTTGTAGGCTATTGCAATGATGTAGGAGAGAGCCTGATAACTTGGATCAAGGTAGTAGCAATGGAGATTGTGAGAACTATTAGACTCTGGATGTATTTTGAAGGCAGAGCCAACAAGATTTGTTGACAAATATATTGTGAGGAGTGTTTAAAAAGAGAGAGAGAGAGAGAGAAGTCAAGGATGTCACCGAAGTTGATGTTCTAAGCAAGTAATAGCATGGATTTGGGGAAATCCAAATCTAAGCATATCAAAAGTTTATTTTCAAATATTGGAGTTTGAGACGTCTATTAGATATCCAGGTGTAGAAGCCAAATAGACACTTGAATATATATCAGTAGAGTTTGGTGGAGAAGTCCAGGTTGAAGATATATATCTGGGACATGTCAGAATGTACTTGGCATTTAAAGTGATGAGCCCGGATGATATTCCTAAGTAGGTAATAGATAAATAAGAGAAAACACTCAAGAATTGAGACATGGAGTACTCTAGTAAATGTTGGGAAGACAATCAACCATGAGAAGAGACTGAGAAGAATGGCCAGTGGAGAAGAAATCTAAGGCAGCAAAGAGATTAAAGTGTTTCAAGAAGGAGAAAGTAACCACATCAAATGCTCATGATAAGTCAAGTGAGATGTGGAATGAGAATTGGCCATGGAATTTAGCATTGTGAGGATCATTAATGGCCTTTAGAAGAGCAGTTTTAATGTAGCAGTGTGGGATGGGGGAGGGAAATAAGCAGAGTGGATTCAAGAGAGGAAAAAAGAAAGAGAGGAATTAGAAACATTGATATAGGCCATTCTTCCAATGAGTTTTGCAATTAAAAAAAAAACAAAACAAAACAAGGTATGGGAAATATTTGGAGGGTAGAAAAGATTCAAGAGAGATTTCTTAAGTATTTTGTTTTGGGGTTGTTGGTATGTTTTTTGTTTGTTTGTTTGTTTGTTTGTTTTGGGGGGGTTGTTGTTGTTTTATATGGGATTGGAGAAGTACCATCATATATAATTTTATCTATGTTTTCATCTTTGCCCTGGCTTCCTGGCATAACACATCTCTATTTATTTTTCTGCTATTTTAGTTTCCTTGCCTGGCTTTTCTTGCAAATTTATTATTATGTTTGTACTTTCACTTTTTAAATTTTTACAATCTTTTTAAATTTGTTTAATGATGTTTACTAACCGCTTCATTTATTGAAATTGTTCTCTCATGTTTTTGGAAGTTAAGACCTAAATTAAATATTTAATAAGGTTTTGAGAAGCATTTAATAAGACTAATAAACAGCCAAGTATTAGTGGAAAAAAATTTCAGATATTTTGGTAGTAAAAAGAACTAAGTTATCGCTCAACCAGATTTTTAATAAGTGTGAGTGGTGTTATTCAAATTACTAGTTGAAGTTTTTATTTGACTTCATGATAGTTAAAACAATTTGTAAATTGGAGAACCATTAGCAATAATTATAAAAATGTAAAATTGCAAGATAATTATAAAGAAGAAATGACCTCATGACTGAGATTGCACCTGGGGAATTTTATTAAATATCCTTTGAAAGAAAAATATTTAATTTATTCATATTGTTTTATGAAACTAGCTAAAATAGAGTATGGGGAAAAGATACAGATTTTTTAAAACAGAAACTGTAGTTAACGTAAACTGTGTGAGACTATTAAGAGTTTAATAAGCATTCGGTTTATTTTAAAAGAAAAATAAGTCTGAGTATGGTGAAAAATAGTATCTATCAATCAGGATTTACAAAGCCATTGATTTTTTTTTTTTCAAATAATAAAATATCAACCAACCAAGATTAAGGTCTATGTCCTTGGCTCATCCTAACTAGATAAAATATAATGGAGGCAAAAATAAGATATTTGGCATTTATTGAAAACGTGGAGGGTTTTATATGATTATTATAGATCAGAAAGATGTTATCATTTAATTAATTTCAGAAATTTCTTAACACGATCTGTTCTTGAAAATAACACATCAGAAAAGGCACATCAAAAATAATTGAATGATTATTGTAGAATAATTTTTTTGTGCATATTATCATTAACTTATGGTCAGTTTCCAAGCTCAGGATTTATCATACAGTAAAAAAACATACACTTATTTCGAAGACAGAAGGCATTATTATATTCCTATATTTATAGCTAATTAATGCATGATCATATAAAATATGCTTAACCTTCTTGGCCTTGGTTTGCTTTTCTATAAAATGGAAGGATTGAGGATTACTTCCAAATTACAGATATCTTATAAGTCAAAGAACCTTTGCATTTAGATTGGAAATTCATAGATTATTGAGGTTGAATCCCCTTACTATGCTTTATAGCAGGGTTAGAAATAAATTCTGAATTCTTCTCAATTTATATTGGTCAGCAATTTTATACATTTAACTCATAAGGAAAATTTATTTTACATGTGTCTGTTCCAAGCTTGTAAAGTGAAAACACTCAACTGTGAAAGCATTTGTTAGCATTCTAAACGAAATATGTAATATGTTGAACAGAATGTTTTATTTTTCTTGAACTCAGATGTAGACATTGATAGGTTAGGATTTGCATTTTCCATGAATTTAATCATTACTATCTCTTTTCAATGGTTTACCTATCAAGTCTGAGAAATATGGATGTGGTTTGTTTTAAAGCTTGCCATTGAAATAAACCTACAAATCCAATTAGATTATGAGCATATAGAATACAAGCACCACATTGATACTTTTGTAGGAGTATATTAGGACAAAATTATTGAAAAAATAGGGAGAAAATTGTAGCTTACAGTAGGAAAGAACTTCTAAGAGTTCTTATAAAATGGTAGAACAGGCTAAAATAATGGCAAAATTTCCTAAACATTTCAACTGCTTAAGCAATTTGTTGTAACTGGGTTACTTTCCCGGAGATTTTCTGCCTTGGATGGAAGATCAAACAAGATGACCTATAAAGTTTATTCTAAGAGGAAAATAGCACAACTCACTTTTTTTCTATCCTCTAAGGGTATATAATATCAAAAAAAGGCATGCAAAAACTATTGTTGAATGTCAATCTATCTGCATCCATTAATAAATATGCTACAAGTCTACAGTAACCAAAACAGCATAGTACTAGCATAAAAACAGACACTTGGAACAATGGAACAGAATAAAGAACCCAGAAATCAACCCACATATTTACAGCCAACTGATTTTTGATAAAGGCAACAAGAACATACATTGTGGCAAAGACTGCTTCTTCAATAATAAATGGTGCTAGAAAAACTGGACATCCATATGCATAAGAATGAAACTAGACATGCTCATCACAAACCCAAATCAACTCGAAATGGCTGAAGACTTAAATATAAGATCTGAAACTATGAAACTGCTAAAAGAAAACATAGGGGAAACATTTAAGGTAGAAGGGCTAGAAAGACCTTATGAATAAGACCCCAAAGCACAGGCAATAATAGAAAAAACAAGTGGAATTATAACAAACTAAAAGGCTTCTGCACAGTAAAAGAAACAATGAACACAGTGAAAAGACAACCTACAGAATGGGAGAAAATATTTGCAAACTATGCACCTGACAAGGAATTAGTATCCAGAATATACAAGGAAGTCAAACAACTTAACAGTAAAACAAACAAACAAACAAAAAACCAAGTAATCTGATTGAAAAATGGGCAAAGGAGCTAAATAAGCATTTGTCAAAGGAAGATATACTAATGGCCAAAAGATGCATGTAAAATATCCAATATCACTAAGCATCAGGGAAATGCAAATCAAAACCACATTGAGATACCATTTCACCCTAGTTAGACTGGTCATTATCAGTCTAACTAAAAGACAGAGAATAACAAATGCTGGCAAGGATGCAGAGAAAGGTGAACCCTCCTATACTGCTGATGGGACTGTAAATTAGTGCAGCCATTATTAAAAACAGTATGGAAGTTCCTCAAACAACTACAGATTGAACTGCCATATGATCCAGCAATCCTGCGGCTGGGTATGTACCCAAAAGAATGGAAATAATCATCTTGAAGGGATACATGCAACCCCATGTTTATCACAGCTCTATTTACAATAGCCAAGAGCTGGAACCAACCTAAATGTTCATTGATGGACAACCAGATAAGGAAAAGTGTGGTATATATAAGCAATGGATTAGTACTCTGCCATAAAAAAAAAGAATATTCCCAGCAACATGGATGAACTTAGAGAAAATTATGTTAAGTGAAATAAACCAGGCACAGAAAAAGAAATACTGCATGTTCTCATTCATAAGTGGGAGCTAAATAAATAAATAAACAAACAAATAAATAAATTAAAAAAGAAAGAACAATCACATTAATTCCTTGAATTTTAAAAAGGAAAGAATAGAACTGAGGCCACCAGAGGAGCAAAAGGGCAGGGAGGGTGGGTTAGTGATAAACTGGTAAAGGGCCTCAAAAAACTCAATACATTGTGTAACGATAAATATAGTAATTACCTTGACTTGAGCATCACATATTGTACACAGCTATTGATATTCAATGTACCCCACAGATATGTACAACCAATTATGTTTTAATAAAATAAAATAAGTTCTGAAATTTGAAAAAAAATATGCTACAACTACAGATATTGGGAGAAACAGTTTGTAATCTCCAATAATAGAACAAATTTAGCTTTTAAAATCATTCCAAGGGCCAACCCGTGGCTCACTCAGGAAAGTGTGGTTCTTATAACACCAAGGCCACGGGTTCGGATCCTATGTAGGGATGGCCGGTTGGCTCACTGGCTGAGCGTGGTGCTGACAACACCAAGCTAACGGTTAAGATCCCCTTACTGGTCATCTTTTAAAAAAATCATTCCAACCTTCCTTGTCTTAATATATCTTCCTTGGAAATAGCTGAGCTTTAATGGCATCTTAATGTGATATGGCTTGAGATTTATATTTGGAAAAGCTTTGAATAATCATGGATTGTGACCCTAATGAAAGGATATTCAATCTTTTTAACAAGAGCTATTTCATTGCTGAGAAAGAATTCTGGATTTTATCTGTAAATCTCCATTTATAAAAGTATTACTCATGAATTTCCCTCATTTACGATTAGATGTAATCCTGCCAAGAATATGATTTTGATGGGAACAGGAAAGTCATCTATGTAATCAGGGTGTAATCCATGTCTCCTATTGATTTCTCCTCTGAGTCATAGGTATAAAATTGCACCTCACATTTTAAGCTGGTGTCAGTCTTCCCATTTTCTGCTGTAATGTGCATACAAGACACCCAGATTAAATCTATAATGGAATGCAGCCATGATGAATATTTATACATATATTTAGATGGACTCAGTGATGTTTTCTGTTTTAATCAGCATCAGACTTATATGAACTACATAAATAAAAGAACCATGTATTAAAATGAGATTTATGTAAAAGCTTTATTTAGTAGAGTTCAAGTGGAGCTAAATGGAACACTTGAAATAATGGACTGTTTTGACGTTGTACTTTAAATAATGTTTTTAGAGTTTTAAATCAAGGCCCAGATTTGGTTGGGCATCTCTCAGAAAGATGTGAATTTCTAAAAAAATATTTACAAACTGAACATTTGTTTTTATTTTACTTATCATCATTTTTTAATTACAAATGTATTTTCTATGTTAACTATTGCATACCATTTTGCACTATGTTAACATAAAGATAAGGTAAACCAGACAGTGTTTTCTAAATTCATTAAAGAGGAGCTCCCTAAGGGAGTTATAAACAATTATATTGTGACATATGATATTATGCTCAATATTGAGCATTATTGGCATGCTCCAGGTGACATGATTTAATCTCTAGACTACCTGAATTCATGTGCTAATGAGTTATGTAATAAAGGAGGCTTAATCACGCTATTTAAGTGTCATGGAAAAAGACTTATTGATCGAGAAGAACTACTTAGAAAGAAGTTATAGGATACCTCATTAAAAGGGACTGTTCTCCCACAGAATGTTCTTTGGTTTCTCTTTCAGAATGACACCATTTAAAATTAACTCAGTATAGCCTCTCTTATGTTAACAACAAAATACACATATAAAGAGGATTATTAAAAGTGTGTTATTTTTTAAGCAGGTATAATGATATATATAGTATGGTTACATAATTTAAATCACTAAACACAAATTAATAACACATCATTAGAATTGGTATCTAGTTTGTTAGTGTTGTAATAGACTTCTGGGTTCTTTCCTAGCTCAGAATGACACACTGGGGGAGGGACGTGCTGTCCACACACATAGGACAATATGACCAGCAGACGTGAACTCTGTGATGCTGCAATTTTGACTCCCACTGAATATACCAGGGGTAAACATCTGCCCTGGGACCACTTATCTTTTTTCTTAAAATTTATACTATGAACTCAGAAATTGCAGTTCATCTCTGCCATCACTTGTATTAGAATAAGATAGGTACTCATATCCCACTGTTGCAGTGGGGATGTGAGAAACCCAGGCCACCAGGAGAGCTAACATGGAGAATAAAATAAAGTGAGGACAGGAAAAAGACCAAGACACACAGAAATGGCCCTGATGGTTTTCCATTTCCTGATTCCAGTCCTTTCCCGTGGCCAGATATACACCTGTCTCTGGGATTTATAAAACCTGTTTGCATCTTTACAACATATTCTTATTTCTTTGTATAAGCTACAGTTGGTTTCCTTTATTTGCAACAAAAAAACTTTGATGGGTACAACCTGATTTTGCTACCTTCTCCTGGATTTAAAAGCCCTTCTAAACAGTGACTTATATTGTTTTTACTTCCTAAGAGCATTATCAATTCTATTTTATTCAATAGCATTTGATCAAGAAATACATAAAAATAAATAAAATTTTAAAGGTACAGTAAATTTCAAACCATGAATATCCTGGACCTTCAAACTTTCAAGTATTTTGCAAAGCATCAAATGATATAATTTAGATCACTGTTAAAATAACCTGGAATTAATACTGCTTAGTTCTGGAAAAGGGATCTTGCTTAAATATTGATGGGAGAATATGGGCTTTTCTTCCTATTTCTACAATCCCCATTCTATTCATTATCTCACTTAACTTCAGTGGTTATGTGTTACCTATTCCTATCTGTTATGAAGTAGGGAACAAATTCCAAATGCCTTGGTAATATTAAAAGCCCTTTATACTCTGGACTCATCTTTTATGACTTTTCCTCTCTGACTCTGCCTTCCTACCTTACTGAATTTCTCTCAGGTCCTTAAATACACTCTGCTTCTCTGATCTTTGTGACCTTGCACATACAGTGTTCTTGATGTGGAGCTGACTGATCAACTCCTACTTTTCCTTCAGGTCACAATTCGAACATCACTTCCTCTGGGAAGCTTTCTGTTAATGCCAAGGACTAGAATGTGTTATCCCACAGCATGCGAGACTGTGTATCACAATACCTACCTCTCTTTATTATTTTTAGGTGTTCAATGACATCTTGCTGGGTAGACTATGAGTACTGTGTGAACAGAAACCATGGGTGTCTCACCCCATGTTTAACACAGGGCCTGTCTATAGAAAGCACCCAACAAAAACAACAAAATATGTTACATTAGTAGACACACACAGACAGAGAAATACCTGTTTTTAATGATATCCCAAGAACACACTGCATGTCCATCATTCATTCATAAATTCCTGTGCTAAGATTGAAGATGCAAGATGAGCACAGCATGTCCTAAGAGCCCTATCAATGCTGCAGTTATTTCCTGAGTGAAACTTGCTGCTAGTATGAATGGAGAAATTTTGACTTCTCGAGACCACACACATTTGGAAATGACACCAAGGCAGACATAGTTAGATAACTACACATGTGATTTTCCCTTTTTTCCTTACTATAGGAACCAAACTTTAAGTGGAAACATGCCCCAGCTTCATGGTTGAATCATGATTTTTCTAAAGCAACTATGTTAGGCCATTTCTGTTGCTTATAACAAAATACCTGCAGCTGGATAATTTACAAGAAAACAAAATTTATTGCTTACAGTTTCTGAGGCTGAGAAGTCCAAAGTCCAGGGAACACATCTAGTGGTGGTGACAGTGACCCAGGGGTCTCTCATGATAGAAGATGGCAGAGCAGAGAGCAAGAGACTCTTACATGCTCTCTTTTTAAAGCCTTCATAACTACATCCCTCACCACCATTATTAATCCATTTACTATGGCATGGTCCTGCAATCTAATCACCTCTTGAAGGCCCCACCTTTCAATTACCATAATAATATTTCCCATCCTTAACAGTTACACTGGGAATTAATGAGGTGGGGGGGGAGGCATCCAGTCTACAGCAGATATCAATCATATTTCCCTTTCCTAATGATTGGTATGGAAGTGAACATGTCAACAAATTCTAGCCAATGGGATTTAAGGGATTTCAGCTTTGAGCTTCTGAGAAAGATTTTGATCTCTGATGTAAAACAAAAACAGCACTGGGCGAGATCCTTTTGTTCTTCTTTCCTCTCCTCCTGACTTGGATAAACTTATGAGGGAGTATGTTACCAAGAGCTGAAGTAGTCATTTTATAATCATGTGATGAGTAACCAGAGAATAAAGAACCACATGAAAAGGTGGAGATAGAGTGAGTCCTTTTTACTTCATAAAGTGTTGAACCAACCCTGAGATAGAATTTGTCTGGGTTCCTGTTAAATAATAAGTGTCCTTATGGATTAAGCTGTTATTTTCAAACAAACACATAAGAAGTAATGCGATCTTCTTTTGATACAATCAAAATGCAACTGACAAATGAACCCCTAGTTTGAAATTTCAACTATGTAGACATCCCAAATGAAGTCAGTATCTCAAAAAAGACATTACAAAGTGAAGTGGGGGAAAGGGGTGGGGGGGAGGTTAGGGATAATCTGGTGGGGACACAGTTTTGGTAATGGTTATGCTGCCAATATGGATCTGACCTTCATATCTAGAGCATGAGAAGGGATAATCAGCTTTGTATCTCATGAATATTAATAACCAATAAAAAAGACATTACAAAAGCACTTATGTGTTCAATGAGGATAACTTCCTATGTTATCCTCAGCTATGCCACTGTAGCTGTGATTCTTGATTTCTAATTTGGTGTGAATCAGATAAAGGCAGAGTATCTCTCAAGGGGGAGAGGAAAATAAAAGTACATGAAAGAGCAGAGGTAGGAAGAGAGAGGACAGTTAAGAAGAAATAATAGTAGGACAAGGTCGAACCCACGAGTAAGAAGATGCCAAAACAGAAAGTAAATATCTGAGGAGTTGGAGAACTTAAAAAGGTAGATTAAAATAAAAAGGAAAGAACAACAAATGGCAACAGGGATAGTCTTGGAGGTACAGGGGATGCTGGCTGTTTATAAAAAGTCAGGTTTTAATAGGTGAAAAAACACCTTATGACATCTTAAAATTATAAACATATGAAGCAAACAATAATTATTTAAACTATTTGTTATGGATTTTGTCATTTATTAAAAATTTGTGGAATATTAAAAATAAGCTAGTTGCTCAGGGATAATATCAGCAAGATGGAGGAATAAGAATCTCCAGCACCACCTTCTCGCTATGGAGACAACAACTCAGAAATAATGTGGACAAATTCCCTTTGTGAGAAGTCAAGAAACCAGTTAAGAGGCTTCTGCATCCCAGACAAGTGCAAAACCAGCTGCATCAAAGCCAGCAGGAAATCTGTGGCAATCACTCACTACAGTTGCTCCACCTGGTGTAGCACAGTGCAGTCTGGAGGAAACTCCCAGCTCCTGCCTTTTCTCTGGGAAAGAAAGGAAAAGACTGTACCACACATCCAATGTTCTGATTTTTGTGGGGGACTGCACAGGGACCAGCTTCTGTCTTGTCTGAATCTAAGTGCTGACAGAAAAGAGTGCCAAGATAGGAACCACAGAAAACATAAGCAATAGTTTGAACTAGTACGCACTTATTTGCCATAGTTTTCCTCCCCAACTTCCAGCCCAAGTCAGCTCAGAATGAGCTTGAAAAAACCCTCAACTCCTAGCTTCTTTCTGGGGAGAGAAAAAATTGAAGCATGCTTTCAACAGTTTGGCTTTCTGGAGAGATGCCCAAGGGACAGTTTTCTATCTCACCTGTCCTGGAGCACTCATGGAATCCAGTACACTCTAGATGCCTAGGGACCACTGAGAACCAATCAGAGCTGGGTAGCTTGCAGCACCTCCAGTCATCCTCTGGTACCACAGACAGACACCAGAGAGAGCAAGAGATTAAAATCTCCTGAAAAAAGAAACCAACAATTCCTTCTAATTAATAATCTGTACACACAGGTCCAGAAAAGATGAATCCATAGAAGAGTTTAATAGGCCCCCAGAATCCCCAGCTGTGTTGATTGATGAAGGCCTTTCCCTTTCCAAAGTCAATCCCTAAAGACCAGGAGAGGTGGCAGGGTTTTTGTTTGTTTGTTTATTTTGTTTTTGTTTTTTAAATGTGAGGATTCCAATGCAAAATTACAAGGCACATGAAAAAACAGGAAAAAAGGTCCAAAAAAAAAAAAAAAAAGGAATAAAATAAATCTGCAGAAATCAACACCAAAGAAATGGAGGAATATGAATTACCTTACAAACAATTCAAAATAACCACCAAAAAAATGCTCAATGGATTCAGAAAAACAATGTATTCACAAAATTAGGAAATTAAAAAAGAGGTAAAAAATATTTTTAAAAATAAAGTAGAAAATTTGGAGCTGAAGAATAAAATAACCAAATTTAAAATTTCACTATCTATGTTCAGTACTAGAGTCAAACAAACAGAAAAAAGAATCCGGAAATTTGAAAGCAGGTTATCTGAAATTATCCAGTCAGAGAAACAAGAAGAAAAAAAAATGAAAGAGGGATGAAAGCCTTATTAACTCATGAGATACCATCAAGTAGACCAATTTAAGCATTACGGGAGTTTTAGAAAGAGAAGACAAAGAGAACAAGCCTGAAAGCTTAGCTGATGAAACATTGGTCTAAAATTTCTCAGCAACAAAATAGTGACTCATTACATATAAGGGAGCTTCTATCAGACTATCAACTGATTTCTCCTGAGAAACCTTGCAGGCAAGAAGGGAGTAGGTTTACATATTCAAAGTGCTGAATGGAAAAAAACAGAAAACACCAGCCAATCAATAATACCATATCCAGCAAAATGTTCTTCAAAATGGAAGTAAATAAAGACATTCCCAGATAAACAAAAACAGAGAGTGTTCATCACCACCAGACCTGCATTATAAGAAATGCTAAAGAGACTCATTTAAGTTGAAATGAGAGGATGCTGGACAACACAAAAGCATATGAAAGTATAAAGTGTTCTGGTGAAAGTAAATGTATAGTCAAATACAAAATACTGTAATAATGTAATGGTGGTAGATTAATCACTTCACTCTGGAATAGAAGTTCAAACACCAAAATATAAAAATAACTAACTATAAAAAGTTTTAATAGATAAACAATACAAACTATGTAAATTTTGATATCAATAACATACAGTGAATGGAGGAGAGAAGTAAAATGTAGTTTTTTTTATGATATTGAAGTTAAATTATCAGCTTAAAATAGACTATTATAACTATAAGATGTTTCATGTAAGCCTCATGGTAATCACAAAGAAAATACCTATAGGCAATACACACATTCACACACACAAACAAAATAGAAAGAAATCAAATCATGTCACTAGAAAAAAACAATGAAACAAAACAAGACTGCAAGAGAGGAAAATAGGGACAAAAATGCTACAAGAAAGACAGACAATTAAGAAAATGGCAACAGTAAGTTCTTCCCTATCAGTAATTACTTTAACTATAAATGAATTAAATTCCTCAATCAAAAGAAATATAGTGGTGAAACAGATAAAAAAGCAAGGCCCAACAATATGCTGCCTACAAGAAACTCACTTTAAATTTATGGACACAAACTCCAATGTCATTTTTTGAAGAAATGGAAAAAACAATCCTAAAATTCATATGAAACCACAAGGTACCCCAGATACCAACACCAATCTTGAGAAAGAAGAACAAAAAAGGAAGTCTCACACTTCCTGACTTCAAAACATATTTCATGGTTATAGTAATCAAAACAGTGTGGCACTGGCATAAAGACAGAATATAGAACAATAGAAAAGAACAGAGAGCCTAGAAATAATCCCATATGTATATGAGTCTACTTCAAAGGGTTTGTGAACTAATAGAATGAACTTTTTGAAGACCCCTTTTGTGGTCGAATTATTTTCCACAAGTTGTGAAGATTGCCCAAAGCATAAAAGATAGTGTTTTTGCCAAAGATGTTGGAAAACCTTGATAAAAGAGTGAAATTAGACATTTATAATACATTATACCCCCAAATCAACTCAAAATGGATTAAAAATCATAAGATATGAAACTGTAAAAGCCTTGAAGAAAACATAGGAGAAAAGCTACATAACATTAGTTTTGACAGTGATTTCCTGAATATAACACCAAAAATACAGGTAACAAAAGCAAAAAATAGTTGAGTGGGACTACATAAAATTAAAAAGAAAAGAGAACAATCAACAGAGTGAAAAGGCAACCTATGAAATAAAAGAAAATATTTGCAAATCACTGATAAGTGGTTTATATCCAAAATATATAAGCAACACTATGATTGAATAGCAAAAAAAAAAAAAAAGAAAAGAAAAGAAAGAAAGAAAAAGAAAAAAATAAATAGAATGATTAAAAAATAGGCAATGAATTTGATAACCATTTCTCCAGAGAAGACACATATATACATAGTGAACAGGTATATGAAAAGGTTCTCAACATCACTAATCATCAGGGAAACACAAATCAAAACCACATGAGACATCAACTTACACATGTTAGATTGACCATTATAAAGAAAGGGGGGAAAAAACCCAAGAATCTATGTATCAGAGAGAATATGGAAAACATGGAACCCTTGTGTAGCAGCTATGGAAAAATGTTTGGAGTTTCCTCCAAAAATTAAAAATAGAGCTATATATAATTCAGCAACACCACTTATGCATATTTATCCATTAAATTTGAAAATGTCACCTTCCTGTGTTCTTTTCAGCATTACCCACAGTAGCCAAAATGTGAAAACAACCTAAGTGTCCATCAACAGATAAATGGATTTTTTTAAAATGTGGTATATAAATAGAATGGAAGGTTATTTAGTCTTAAAAAGGAAGTAAATACTATCATAGGCTATACCATACATGCCATTTGAGTACCTTATGCTGAGTGATATAAGCCAGTAACAGAACAAATACTGAATGAGTATACATATGCAGTTTCTAAAGTAGTCAAACTCATAGAAACAGAAAGTGAAATAATGGTCACTGGGGACTGGGAACAAAATAAATGGTAAGTTTTTCTGTGAGTGCAGAGTTTCAGTTATGCAAGATGAAAAAGTTCTAGAGATCTGCTGTATGACAATGTACATATTGTTAACAATATTGTATGCTTAAAAATTTGTTGAGGGTAGATTACATGCTATGTGTTTTTTACCACAATATATAAAAAAGAATAAGTTGCCAAACATTTTGCCAAATGGAGTTGCAGTAGCATAAGTTCAAATAAAATGCTGCTATAAACAAGAAAGAATAGAGTTTATTTAATTTATTAACATAGCCCTATTGCCATTTTAGCGAATTTTTACTGCAGCTAAATATATAGATTAATTTTTTGTTTTAATGATCTATTTATTCTAGTTTATTTCCCATTTTTATGTATCTGGACTGCCAGATAATTTCCCAAAATTATTGACACTGTATTTCACATTTTGCTAACTTTTTTATTGGTAACTGAAGTCCTCTCAGCTGTATCTATGTGATGCCAAACAATTAGTAGGTTGTTCAATTCTATGACAGCAGTCCATCTGGTTATTTTGGTGAATAGACCCTTATTCACTTTTCACAAATCAGTTTGATTCTCCTTCCTGCCTCCTCTTTAAATTACTGCTATCCTCCGAGCATGTTAAAAACCCAGCATTACTTGTGGAACTTCCTGAAGGAATTTTATATCATAAAATGGAATACATTTCCTTTGTTGGCTGTTTTTTTTTGACCCTAACCGGCTATTAAGAAAAAGCTGTACTTCTTGCAAAATTACTTTCAAACGATGGGGCGAAAGGGAGGGTCTTTTTATGAATATGTGTTTGTCATTACTTTTGTTACTTATGTTAACTCTTGTTTCTAAATTTAACTCTGCATTTATTACCTGCTGATATTTTTATTACTTGAGAATTTTTTTTCAACCTTTATATGATGGGCAAATCCTTTTAATTAAGCATAAAATGTAGGTTCAATTTAAAATGTAGCTGTAACGAAGAAAGTTGCAGAAAAACTCTTTGGCAACTCAACTGGCATAAAAAATATTCTATTTTCACTACTTCTTCCACCTAATTGACCATTTTAACTTAATTTTATTTATTATCAATATGGAGGAAGTTATCACATGCGATTCCATTAAAAGCAGCAAACTATAAACCGAATCTGTACCTATTGAGCTTAAGAAATAGTTAGGACAAATGCACATTTTTAAGTGGGTGCATTTTCTGCATCTCACATCTCAGAGACATTTGCTGACATTTTTTCATGTAGAATTTTATTCTCTGTTTAGGTGATGAAATATCTTTTCAGATTTAGAGCTATCATGAATATTTAGTCTTAATTTAAATGAAAGTCAATTTAAAGTTTTTTATTTTCTTAATTTTGGTTTATAAACATTAAAAATTAAATATAAAACTAGCATATGATCCAGCAATCCTATTACAGAGTATATATCCAAAGGAAATCAAATCAGTATGTCAAAGAGATATGAACCCCCAAGTTTGTTGCATTATTAAAAATAGCCAAGATCTGAAATCAACCTAAGTGTTCATCACTGAATAAGTAGATAAAGAAAATGTGGTATAGATACACAATGGAATACTATTCAATCTCTGTAAAAAAAGGAAATCTTGCTATTTGTGACAACAAGGATGAACCTGGAGGACATTATGTTCAGTGAGATAGGCCAGGCAACAGAAAGATAAATACTGCATGATCTCACTTAACATGTGGAATCTAAAAAAGTTGAACTCATGAAAGTAGAGAGTAGAATGGTGGTTACCAGGGGTAGGGAGGGAGGTTAGGGTGGTATTGGAGAGATTTTGGTCAGAGGATACAAAATTTCAGTTAAATTGGAGGAATAAGTTTAAGAGATCTATTGTACAAAATAGTGACTACAGTAACAATGTATTGCATTCTTGAAAATTGGTCTGAGAGTAGATTTTAATTGTTCTCGCCACCCCAAAAAATTAATGTGTATTTTAATTGGCTCAATTTATCCATTCCACCATGTACACATATTTTAAAACATCATATTGTACATCATAAATACATGTGATTTTTATGTCAATTAAAAAATAAATATAAAACATTTAAGTATAAATAAATGAAAGAAAATTAGGAATTAGAATGTGAAAAATTAGGGTGCATATTATTGTTCTATATTCACAAGTGTCTGTCCACAACTGCATTACACATATATCCAAAGAGAAACATGACCTTGCAAATGGTGTACATGGTCTTTTATTACCCTATTTATGATTTTAGCCCCAGATCTTTTCTCTCCCTTTCCTTAAATAAAACATATTGTGCTCATTCTTGCCCCTATCCTCTTATGAATTGAATTATTTTCTATATTCCAGAGTAGTGATGTAACATTCTAGTATCAAATGTGAGACAAAGACATATGGGTTGCTGCAAGCATGGTCTGTGTAGGCAAAGGAAATAACTCTGCAAATGCTTCTTGAAAGCATTCTGTCACACGATATGATATGTGCCAGAACCTGTACAAGGCATAGGGAATAAAAATATGAACACAACACAGTCACTTCTCTTTCATTTATTCAATAATGTTCAAGTATCTGGTAATGCTAATGCAGTGTATTATAATTCCATATACATAGACTAATATTCTTCAGATGTATGAAGAGTGATGTTGTAATTAATAAACTATAGGTGCATTTTAAAAATTGACTGTAATCAAATTGAAGTGGTAATTATGTATTTTCTTAATCAGAAACTAAAAGCGTAATTTTAAACATATGAAGAAGTTACTTTTACATAGCTTTTGTTTTAAGTAAAGCTGCTGCTAAATGTCTTTGACACTCTGCTTTATATAAGTGTCTTTATACTTGAAACATTTGGTAAGCCCTACCTCATATGCTTATCACTGACAACATTTTCGAAATCCTCTCATTTGGTCCTCACCGCGCAAGAAAGACAACCTAGATTGTTTTGTACTTTTTCCCTAGTTGGGCATCCTTGTGTAATAGGAAGGGTAAACAAGGTGGTTTTAAGTTCATGGACACTGGGTTGCAGAATCTTTGAAAGATTTATAAGAGCAGCAGTTGTCAAATGCCACCAGCACATACCTCATTAGAGGATGTGCTGATTCTCATGCCTTTGTCATTTTTCTTGGTCTTCTCCTTTCCTAATCTCCTCCCTCTTCTACTTTCCCTCTGTAGCTTCATGAGCTTAATGAAGCCCACATTACATGATAAGATGAACTATAGTGCTCTATAGTGCTTCCTATTTGTTCAGGATGGAGTCCAAAACAAAATAAACTTTATCTTTTAGTGTAGGTAAGAATGAGGACACCTAAATTCACTGTACGCATGTTCAGTCTCTGAGCCTGAGAAGCTTGTAGTGCGATACCAAATCCCAGATGACTCTTTTGAGTATCAAAGGACTCATGAAAACAGGATATGGAGATTACCAGAGCCTTTTTTTAATTAAAAAAGAAACTTTTCTTATTTCAAATTTAATGTACCCACTTTATGGTAGGATTTAAATTTTAAAGTATGGATGAAGAAAAACAGGAGAAAATCAGCATAATCTAATAATAATTATTATTGATGTTTACTGAGAATTCGTATCACATGCCAGGCATTGTTCTGTTACTTGGATTGTTTGCCTAACTCTGACAGTATTCTATGAGGTCAGTGCTATTTTTATCCCCTATTATTGATAGGGCCTAGAGAGGTTTGAGTAATTAGCTAAGGTTATGTTCTAGTATTAAGTGGTTAATACCCGCTCCCTGGAAAGTATTTATTGATTGTTTACTAGGAGTTAGGCATGGAGATATTAATGTGTTATTTTAATTAATTTTTACATCAATCCCACGGTAGGATTAGTTTTCAATCCCCATTAATTTTAGATCCTTTAAGCAGGTTGTTTGAAATCACAGAGCTATTGCATATTGAAACCCAGCTCTGTCCAACTTTGGTTTCTGTCCCTCACTGCTTGAATATTTGTGTAAATGCATTTGTATATGTGTGTGTGTGGACACACATAAAAACCTGTCATTTTTATGTAACATAAAAGTGTTAGCATTAAAAATGTGTTTGAATGGGGAATTCTGTACTGCATAAAAGATTATTCTTGTACATCACACACAATGAAATATTTGACTGTTGATTGCCCTTGAATGCTCTTCTAATTGTTTTCTATCTCCATGAAAACTCTATCAGTTCTTTATAGCTCTGATGCATATAGTTCATATGCATCTCTAGTTTCTCCATGGTACATAGTGCTTTATTCAAAGTAGATGTTCTTGGTTGTACTTGGTGAGATGAAGGGAGGCACCTAAATAAGTAAGAGTCCATTTCTACTGTGAATGAAGAAAGAACAAAAAGTAAAGATAAATGGAATTAAATTATAAATGAAATTAAGATTGGGAGTGAAGATAAATCTATGTAATGAAGACAGCAATATCCTGGGACAGAGAGATCAGATACCACAAATAAAGATGGGCAGAACAATTATTATTTATCAAAATAAATAGTATCTCAGTAGTTGGAAGACAGGAGATTGTGTAGACACTGTTTAGAGCTTAGAAGATGATTTGGTAGGTTGGTTTGTTTGGGCCTAAGGCGTACAGGTACAGACAGACAGCAGCGAGGGGTCAATTAAGACAAACAAATGCAGCAGTCATGGTTGAGGTAGTGAGAGGACTACCAGGACAGTGATGAACAACAGAAAGAGCACGTGGACTCACAACCTAATATGAATAATGGCAGGACCAGGGGAAAGTAAGTCAAGCAGAATGGGGGCAGAAAAAAGATTTGAAACTTGTATGTAAGAGTTGAAAAAAGAAAGTGAAAACCTGGAGAACAAAGAATTTTTACTTGGAAATTGGAAAGAAAGTAAAAGAGTTTAATAAGGAAAAATTAAAATATTAAAGTGTAATATGTAATAATGTATGGTTTGACCACCCTGAAACTGTGAATTTAGCTTGTGATTCTGCTTCTTAGCATTTTGGCTTGAAATACAGATTGAAATGTACGATTTCTGCATCTTACAGTCTGTGACTCTCGAGAAGTCAGAGCTATAATACTCATTACATTCGTTCTTTCTCATTGGAACCACAATGATTTTTTCAGTAATAAAGTTGGTAGACATTATAAATGAAAAAAAAATTTATAATAACATGTCCCTATGTTTGAAAGCAGTCAGGCAAATAGCTCCTAAGATCTTATTATATCCCATATTTCTGCAGAGGTCTCATTCAACTTTCTGTATCCAGTCAAAACAAATTTCTTAGACAATCAGTTAGTTCACTTGTCTTTTTAAACCTTTTTTAGATTAAACAATTTAATTTTTAATCTTTTTTTTAAATGACTTTGTTTTTACAATTGTTTCAATTCTATCTGTTACATTTTTTTTATAAAATAACTGATATTTTAGTGAAAGTAAACTGGAAATACAGAAAAAAATTATTAAAACTCTTCTGTTCCCAAATTTTCAGGACTTCTTTTGGGCAAGTTCAAGAACAAACTTTACATTCATTCTCTTCGTCAACCATGTGAGTCCGCTTCACTTTTGTGGTTAATGTGCATGTAGATGAGGCTGATTTTCATGGTGGGGTGGTAAGAGGAAAATTTTTGGCAAACCAAAACTGTTATGAGATATCACCTCACACCTGTTAGGATGGCTATGACCAAAACAAGAAAAGACAACAAATGTCAATGAGGATGTGAAGAAACTGGAAACACTGTCAGTAGGAACGTAAAATGATATAGACACTATAGAAAATTTTTATGTTCCTCAACAAATTAAAAATAAATTTACCATATGATCCAGCAATTCCACTTCTGGATATATATACCAAAAAACTGAAATTGGGATCTCGAAGAAATATCTGCACTCCCATGTTCATTGCAATACCATTCACAGAACAACCTAAATGTCCATCTATGGATGAATGGATAAAGAAAAGATTATATATATATATAAATATAATAAAATATTACTCAGCCTTACAAAAGAAGGGAATTCTTCCATATGCAACTGGAGGACATTATGCTAAGGCACAGAAGGACAAATATTGCATGATTCTACTTATATGAGGTATCTAAAATAGTCAAACTCATAGAAACGGAGAACAAAATGGTGGTTGCCAGGGGCTAAGGTTAGGGAGAAATGGGGAGTTGCTATCCAATGATTGTTTAGTTTCATTTATGCAAAAGTGGATAAGTTCTATAAGACCTGTTATACAACATTGTGCAATAGTTAACAGTACTGTGTTGTGTACTTAAACATTTGCCAAGTGGGTAGATGTTTTGTTAAGTGTTCTTACCATATTAAAAATAAAATAAAGTACAGTAGGTCTTACATACACAGCTTCAGAGGGGATCACTAATCGAGAACAAAATTAAAGGTCTCCAGGTTTATATTAGGGAAGTGGGGTGTGGTGGGGGTGAAAATGACAGTAAATGGAGATCTCTGGGAAGACACCAAACAACAATGCTCTTGTTCTTTAATTACAGCTTACTGCTGAGATCATTAAGAAAGGAGAGCTCATATCTACTTACCAGGATTGGATGAACCAAGAACTGTAAATAACTTTCCTTTAATCCCACACAAACACACACACACAAAAACCCTTCATCTGTTTTAAATTCTGTAGTACAGATCTAGATATAACAAACTACTAGAATTTGAGCAACAACTATAAACTAAATAAATGGTTTGTTTTATTGGCAGTTTTACACGAAAATCTCTAATGATAATAGCAATGACAACAAGAAATAATTTAAGATGACAAGGTCCTTAGAGCTTCATTATTCAAAGTATAGTATAGGAACCAAAAGAAGTCATTGCCTGACCCAGAAATTGCACAAATTTTTTCAATACTTCAAAATGTGTCATATGAATTAAAGAAACCATGAGAAAAGAAACTATATTATTTTTTCTCAATTGAACTATTCCGGGATGTGGTAAAAGAATACATCAGAACACTTTTTACTGTCACAGACAGTGGTGAGGAGTGGTTAACATATTTATTACTACATAAATTTCTACCTCGTATGAATAGGTACATGAATACTGAAAAACAGATTTAAAGTATTTAAACCACAGTACACAGTTTTGCATTTTGTACAAAATCAGTAATCATGTGTTATAACATGTGTAAGTTATTTTTGCAAATTTGAAATATTGTCTTCAATAAATATGTGCTGAAATAATGAATGAATAAAAATTCAGGCAAAACCTCATGCGGCTCAGTCATCTGAATGTCATTATTCAAGAAAACAGATAAAAGAATTTCTAGTTCATTTTTGCTAACAAGACCAAGGCCCATTCAGTTCACTTCTGTATGGAATCCTTTATTGAGGGCTGTGAAGCAGTGAGAAGGGTCAGTTCATTTAATCTTTTCCATAATTAGCCCAGGTGATTGCTGATTCCCATAACTTGTAGGCTGCTAGGCTCTTACCACTTCTAGGATAGAGTGTCATTCACAGATATGATTTAGGCAAGCACTAGGAAATAGACATAATTTTTCTAAAAAACATGGTTCAATCAATATCTTACTTATGCCAGTCATCTGTACACATTTCAGTTACTAAGCAAAAACAAAAGAAATTTGTAAATAGCACTCACTCATGTTTGTAACAGGTTTAGAACTAGATATTCTGCTAAAGGTACTTTTTAAACTTTGACCAGAAAAAAATGTCACTATCTATTTTCATTATTTTTTAGGTTATTGCAACAGAATTAGACATTTGTGAAGAAAAATGATACTGTCTTTTATAAGAAGGAAGAACAAAATTTCGTATAAAATCATACACTGGATCATTCTATTTGTTATAATGGAGAATTAAATTAACAGGTATAACCTACTTTCTCTTACCAAACAACTAAAAGTGTCCAGGCTGCTGATGTCTAATATAAACTATGGAAGGTACTCGCATTTTTTTTTTAGAAAAGGAATCAAGGATTTCTAAAAATAAATGTCTACATTGTGTTTTCCAAATTAGAAGCGAAACATATGACCCTAGTACAACAGATTCAGCTATTAGAAACTATTACTTAAGCTCCCAAAAATGAATGAAAGAAAAAGAAGAAAACCAAATTAACTCACCATGAAAGGAAAAAGCTGAGGCTTGCAAAATCATGAGGTGCTGAAATGACAAACTAAAGACAAGCCAATGTGAGATATTTTGCTGAGCCTCCCATTTAAAAAATGCCGTATCAATCTGTCTGAGTCTCTGTACTTAATCATACACTTTGTTGTTGTTGCTCAAAATTTGACGGCACCTCAATATGTTTCCTGATGGATGTTCCTTAAGCACATCCAATTTAATACATTCAAAATAAAACGTATTCTCCTCAACCCCACCCTACTTCTCCTACTGTTATTAATTTCTCTATTTTTGTTAATTGTCCACCATCTTCCACAGAACAGATGTGCCCTAACCCATTTTCCTAAATGCATTTTTGTATACAAAGTGGTTTCTTTTTTCTTCTTTATTTCAAAGATCTATTCTGACAGAAACATTTGGCCTCAACATATAATTAAAAACTTAACAATACTAATAGTTGCTTTGAAGAGCATCTCCTCTTTTGTCAATGTGCAACTATTTACATTAATTTGCATGTAATTCACTTTCATACCCATTCACTAGGGTATGATTATTACTTAGTCAAATAGACAATTAATTAATACAGTCTTTACATATTCACTTATTAGTATGCAGCACACAATTTGTAATTCCTTGGGAGTTCTCACTAAATTCATGGGATGTGAATTTTGAAACAGCTGTGGCTGTGTATGCCATTGCTCTTGTTGTCTAATGGAGCCAGGTGGACATTCTTTTTGTTTTTACTTTCCTTGCACGGAGTTGAAATAAAAAAAAAAAAATCTAACTTTCTCTGACATGTCATCTAAAGTTATGGCATCTTACCTTATTCAGTGTGAACCCTAAAATCTAGGAAATGTTTGTTGATCTCAGATTGCAGGTCAACTTTTAACTATTGAATAAAGATTAGCTTCTTCAGTAAAATTTTTAAATATCCAATATGGAAGTCCTGGTTGTTGGATTATAGAGATCACTTGTAATGAATTTCATTAATTTTTATTCTGTTGAAAATATATGTAATTTTTTAGTGGATATCTATCACACATTTATGTTCCAAGCTTTGTGACAAGTACTTTCATGTTCATAAAACAGTCCTGTGAGATAGGTACGAGTATCTCAACTGTACACATGTCAAAATTGAAGCACAGAGAGGCTAAATAAATTGCCCAAAGTTAACAGGATATTTAAAATGAAATCTGAATTAGTCAGGTTTATTAACTCCAAAGTGCATGAACTTTACCTCTGCAATATCTATTTTTGTTCAAGGAGATTAATTTTGGTACAAGTTAATTGATGATTAAATACTAGGCTCTTTCTTCTTTTTTTGTGTTTTTTGTTTTTTGTTTTCTTTCAGAAAACATTATTTTTACACCATTCCAGAATCTTAACAGTGATTTGGAGACATGAAACTCTTGTAATTTAAAGAAAACGAGATACATTTTATAAAGCCAAGTGGTAGCCAAAGATGGATTGTTGCAAATCAGTAAAGCTCTTTTTAAAAAGGGGTCATTGTACATTATCATCAAATTTTACTTAAATGTCATAATCCTGGAGAAGCCTAAAATTATTTGGGGGAGATGCAAATACTTTTTGCTTCCATATATTTACTTAGTTACTACAACTATATTCAAAGGTAGCAAGTCAAATACGATTTAAAATTATGTAGTAAAGTTAAATGTGTTAATAAGTAGCAAATCTACATATGTTCATTAAGTATAAATCCCTATATAAAAGTCAGCATGGTTTGTAGCACACAGTGAACTTTTCATAATTATAAAGTACCTATATCTTGACAGAAAGATTTTCCTTCAGTCTCTAGATTAGTTGCAAACGCATTTAGTGTGTTACATCCTATTATCTAAAAGGTCATTCTGCTGTTTTCAGCCTTCATCTAAGACACTTTCAGACACTAACTTTCAGGGATTTATGTGAGCAAAATGATATAAGGTGCCAAAGGAGAAGTAGATACTATGCTTTACCTATATTGAATTCTTTGTTCCTTCTGGGATCAAATATACGTGAAAAAGTCTCTAATGCCAAAAATAAAATCTGAGTCATGTAGATTTCACACAGTACCAGTCACTTGGCAACCATTTATTGGGTGTATCTATGATATTCAGAATAGAGTCCCTGACTAGAAAATAAGAATTAAAATATTGATTCTGTAAAATTATACATAGAACTTACAGAAAGATAGACTATATTAGATGGTAAAAATATAAAAGTTTACAAAATACTATAGTAAGAGGGGAAGAAATTACTGCATTAATTTAAGGGATACCTAGTTTTAAAATAAGTCCAGATTTAAACCAAGAAACCATCCTGTTAATTCTGAAGGATATCGCATCCTAAAGTAGCTGTCTAAATGTCCCATAAATTTTTAATAAGGATTCTTTAAATAAAATAGCAAAAGTACTACAGAATAATGTTTTAGCACATTTTCAAATAGCCAATAACATATAAACATTTGTTAAACTTGACACACCAGAATATCTAATGCGACCAAAAAAAAAAAAAAAAATAGCAATACCAAGTGTTGGCAAAAATTAGAGCAACTGGGAAACTTATACCTGCTGGTGAGAGTAAAAACTGGTACTACAACAAGCATATTTGAAAAGTCATAGGCACTTATGTAGTTATTGTGGTCATATGCATATTCTATATTAGCAATTTCCCTTTTGATATATAACTAACAGAAACTCACACCACATGTGTCAAAAGATATACACAGAATGTTAGTAGCAGCCTTGTTTATAATAGCCTCTTAATTAGAATAAACCAAAAAATCCATCAGTAGTAGAGTAGATCAATGAGTAGAGTAACTTAATCATACACTGGAATACCATGCAGCAGTGAAAATTATGGAACTACAGCTGTGTATACAACATGCATGATATTACAAATATGATATTACAATCATGAGTGAAAGAAGTCAGATACACAATACGTACATTTTTATTTCCATTTATATAAGGTTTAAAAACAGGGGAAAAAATTAATCTGTAGTGTTACATCGGTTTCCTTTTGTTTTCAGGGAAGATGTTGGTGGAGAGGAAATATGAAGGGTGCTTCTGGGGTGCTGGTCATATTCTATTTTTTTGGTGTGAATAGTAGTTACAAGAGGACATACACTCTGTGGTAATTTGCCCAGTGATATATTTATGGTTTGCACATTTTTGTACATATGTGATACTTTAACAAAAATTATCTTAAAAGCAACAACAGTAGCAGCAGCAGCAACAACAAAGCCCATTAATAACAAAAAATAATTGTGGAGACTAACCTTTTTCAAATAAATGTGTTATAAACAACTTTTCTTACTCTGTGGCATGAATTTTTATTAGGGTACTCTTTTGATGTACCCTAATTTTAAGGTTGTTTAACTTATCAAATGTTTCCCTTATGCTTAATATTTTTGAGAGAATCTGTTCAAGAAGTACTTATCAACTCCAAGATCATAACAATGAGAGCTTTATTTCTTATCTCTTATTTTTAGATCTGTAATTGACCTGGAATTAATATCTGTGTATGATGTGATATAGAAATCAAATTTTATTATTTTCAATGTAGATATTAATTTACTTAGCACCATTTATAGAAAAGATACTCCTTTCATAATACCGTACCTGTCACTTTTGTCATGCATTGAGAGTCTCTACATGTGCATGTGTGGATCCCAACTTTTCATTCTGTTCCCTTAACCTATTTTTTTATCCTCATGCCAATACTATACTGTTTTGTTTACTGAAGTTTTATAATAATATTTGATAGCTGATAGCATTAAAACTTGTTCTTTTTCAAAATCATATTGTCTAATTGAGCCCATTGTATTTTCATATAAATTTAAAATCAGCTTATCAAGCTTCACCAGAATAGCTGGAATTTGGGTTGAGAATGCATTGAATCTATATATAAATTTTAGAGAAAACTGATAGCCTTACAGTACTCATTCTTCTTTTCCATGATTATGGTTTATTCCTCTATTTATTTAAGTTATTTTCAAATATTCATGATATTTTATGGTTATATACATCTCTCATTAATTTATTTCTATATATTGAATATTTTTGTTGCTATTTCAATGGTATAATCTTTTAAAATTGCACTTTTCCTAGTTGTTTAATAGAAACAAAATTGATTTTAACTATATATATTGTATGAGTATATTCTGTATATTGATTTTCTGTTTGTATATTATGTATTGCTTTTATTCAGCAAGAGTGATAAATTCATTTTATTAATGGTTTATGCGGAGGTTCTTCCACGCTTTATTTAAAGAAGTATGTCCTCTGTGGATAATGATAGGTTTTATTTAATATTTTTCTAACCTTCATTCCTTTTATTTCTTTCTATTGCTTTATTTTTCTTGTTCTGGAATAATACTAAATAAAATGACCAAAGGAAACATTGTTTACTTATTTCTGATCTTTTGGGGAAAGATTGCCCATTAGGTTCAGATCCCCATACTGGCTAGATGCAAATAATAATAATAATAATAATAATAATAATAATAATAATAATAATAATAATAATAATAATAATATATTTGTAGAGGTTCTCTTTTGAAAATTTAGCTGTCAACTCCATTATGATTTGAAGGTGATGCATTTTTTCTTCTCGCTTTAAGATTTTTCCTTTTGTCACTGGCTTTCAGCAGTTTTATGATAATACAGCTGGGTGTAGTTTTCTCTTATATTTATACTGGTTGAGATTTGTAGCACTTCTTGAATCTGTGGAGACATACTTTTGATTAGTTTTGGAAAATTCTTAGGTAATATCCCTGTCTGGCTAATACCTTTTAAAATACTGCTTCTGCTTCACTCTCTTTCTTTACACACATACTGAGAATTCAGTTAATGTACTTCTACCTTAGAATTTTCACCATGTGTTACTCATATCTTTTTCTGCATTTTCAATTTTTCTGGCTATTCTCTAGCTTGAATATTTTCTATTAGTTTGGGTATTTCTATTAGACGATTCTATCTAATCTTTTAAATTCATTTGTTTTCTTTCGGTTAACATATTTTTAAGTTCTACAATTCCCTTTGATTTTCTTCCTAATTATTTTCTGGTGTTTTCCATAATAACATCCAATTTCTTAAACTTATTAATCAAATTATTTTTAAACTTCTGAAAGATTTGTTACTTTTTCTTTTTTTAAAATAGATTGGTGGTCATGTGGTTTTGCCTTCTTGAATGCCTGTAGATTTTTTACTGAATGAGTGATATTTTGTTTGAAATATTGCAGAAATTATTTAATGCCCTAGGAAATGTGGTTTTCTTTCACAGAGAATTTGCTTTTGTTTTGGCAAGCAATTAGTGCTGGGACAGAAAATCACTACCCAGTTAGTCAGTGAAGGCATTTGAAAGCTGGGCTTAGTTTTTTTAGGAGAGCTTGTCTACCTCAGGTTCATTCCTATTAGAGTTCACCCCTTGGAGTCATAGCTAAAAGCTAGACTTATTTACTTACTTGATAAGCCTTGAACTCCAAATATCATTCTCTTTGCAGTTAGACTACTCAAGTTCCTATCCAACTTCTCATATTCTCAGCTTCTGTCCCCTGTTTTTCTTCTCAGTCCTTAGCTAGTGCTTGCAAATTGCCAAAAGAAGAAAAGAGGTGATAATGCCACAACGTCTTTTGCATTTTATCCAGAATATTGGCCCTTCAAGTTCTTGCTGTCTTGGTAGTTTTCCAATGTCTTAAAGAGATGTGCTACACTTCTGGCTGCTTTTGGTGGTACATTTGTCTTGCAGCTTGCTCATTTGCTATTATCAGAAACAAATGGATGCTTCAGTATCCCAACCTGGAATATGTAGTTGAAATTGCTGTTTTTCTAGAGATGGATTTGACCCTTCTCTTCTTACTCTAATTCTATCCCTGGTTGATTTTATTCACTCAATTGGCTTTAATCACTATCTCTGTTCTGATGAATCCCAAATATCTACCTGTAAATGAACTATAGACCTGAAAT
Organism: Cynocephalus volans; assembly: GCF_027409185.1. Taxonomy (NCBI): domain Eukaryota; kingdom Metazoa; phylum Chordata; class Mammalia; order Dermoptera; family Cynocephalidae; genus Cynocephalus; species Cynocephalus volans. The sequence goes on from NC_084464.1 coordinate 65,347,631, forward strand.
ACAGAACCATAAATCCAAATGCCACCTGGATATTGACACTCAGAGTGATTCAAACATATGTACAAAATCGAATTCCTCGCCTTCTGTACCCACTTCCAAACAAAGCCACCTCATTCTACTTCATTTCCTATCTCAGTAAGCGACATGATCTTCTCCCAAGCTGTCAAGCAACATGCCTGGAAATCACCCTCATATCTCATATCTAATCCCTCACCAAAGCCTCATATTTCAACCTCATTATTATCTTTTAATTTATTCACTTTTTTCCCCATTCTTTTTCCACTGTCTTACTTCCTTGGAATTTTGAAATGGTGTCCCCCTGCTTCCAGTTTAAAGGCATATATAATTTCCACATATTTCCACTAAGTCATCTTTGAACAATAGAAACAGGATGTTGTCATTCTCTTGCTTAAAATTCTTCTCTGTAGTTTACAGGACAATGTCCAAATGCTTTAATATGATATATATATATATATATATATATATATATATATATATATATATATATATATATATATGTATATATATACACACACACACATACACACACACACACATTTAAATATACGTATACACACATATATATTATATGCATTTATATATACATTTATATATATAAGCATTTGAACATTGTATCCAAATATATATATAATGCTTTTATACATATACAAAGGTGCGTGGTGTGTGTGTATGTACACATTTCATAATCCATGAGTTGTGACAGTGATACACATGCAGTAGAAACTGTAATTCAAGTGCCCACACAACCGTTCTGTTTTTCACTCAGTACAGTATTCAATAAATTACAAGAGATATTCAGCACTTCATTATAAAATAGGCTTCATGTTAGATGATTTTGCACAACTGTTGTTTAATGTAAGTGTTCTGAGCATGTCTAAGGTAGGCTAGGCTAAGCTATGTTGTTCCATAGTTCAGGTGTATTAAATGCAACTCACGATGGGTTTACAGGAGCAGGACTCTATCGTAAGTCGAGGAGCATCTGTCCTAGATATAGCTATTAATAGAACTGCAGATGCTGAAACCATGGATCCTTCAATCCTCTGGCCAGTCTTCAAGGCCTGTGAATACCTATTAATGAAAGTGCTGTTCTGTTCTCGGGCAGCTCCTGCACAGAGGCTTGGTGCCAATTCATGGTTGAGCCCTTCCTGAGAGGAATCATGCTCCTAGAGATAGCTGATAAGTCAAGATTATTTTTCCACTTTCTTCACTGTATTTTGACTCTCTGAGGAATTTATTTTTGGGCTTGATCCCTGTCGATTATTATCTCCTTTGTGTCTCAGTTTCATAATATCCCTTTATGCATTTCCTCCCTGCACATTTGTTTGGGTGAAGACACTCTCTTTCTAAATCCCTTCCCAGATGAATTACTGTGTTATCTTCAGTATTCCCCACACTGCCTCACTGGTATCAACACCACAGTGACACCGTTAGTCTTCATAAAAATTCCTGACCACGTTAACATAATGAGCAGGTGCCAATGAGAAGGCATTTATCAAATTATAGACTTTTATATTTTCTTGAGGAAGCAAAAACTGAAACACATTTTAAGCATATTGCTGTTTGTGCATATATAGTTAACTTGTTCTTAAAAGTTTTCTTTCTGTTAGTATTAGATAACCTTTTGGGTGGCATATTTCACAACACAGTTGCACCCTTGGCAGTGTCCCATCTGTCAACCTTGTAGAAAAAGCAGCAGCACATGTGCACATTCTTCTGAGACAGAGAGGTTTATAGACAACTTTGCCAAGGAGTGGAGGTGAGTGGTAGATTCAAACAGGGATATTGAACCAAAAAAAGAAGGGCCTAAAACTAATGATGGAAAGAAGGAAGGCCAATGCCATAGTGGTGGGGTGAAGTGAAGATGAGAAAAAGGAAAATGCCTCGGGATTGTGTGGTGTTTTTTTAAAATCCTTTTAGGACTATACTAATGGTCCCTTTCCTAGCCTCTTAAATCTAAACCCAGTAATGATTCTGTACAACTCCATTCCATGACTTATTTCAAAATAGATACTTTTCAGGAATTAAATACAGGCTATCTTCAGTATGTATTCAGTTGTCTTTTTTTTTTTTTTTTTCTTCTGTTTTTCATTTACAAAAATTGCTTTATTTCCCCTTGGCTTACTCATTTCTTTCTATTTAATTTAGAAGGTGTTGGCCATTTTATCATTTGTTAAGCATTTTTTTCTGTCTAAAAAATTTGACTTGAAACAAATATATTCATTTCTGCATTATAAAGAATATTACAATTAATTTAACGTTTAAACCTCATTCCTGAAGTGACAAGGTAAACAGTGTGAAAGGTTTCCACTGACACTTTGTGGCAAAGGGTGGAACTACAGTATTTTTTGAATAAGTTGTTTCCTGTAATATTTATTATACTGTATATGTGTGTGTATAACAAATAACAATTGAGAAATTATCTTACACATCTATATACATATATATGTAAAGTTAAATAAACAACCAAGAAATTGCAAAATGTTTTTATTAAACTATTATCTAAACTGCAATATCACAACTTATTACAAACAGTACCTTCATTTCACAAATAAATAAATAATTCAAAGTGTTTATAAAAATCACATGGTTCCTGTCTTGATTGTCCCTGGGCACTTCCACTCTGTGTTTAAGATGCTTGAAGAAAATTATTATTGGTTCAAAATTTTAATTTTCATTTTATAGCCTCTCTTATCATGGGAAGTAATTTTTAAAATTATGCTAAAATATATGTAATGTAAATTTACTATCTTAACTGTTTTTAAGCGTCCAGTTCAGTGACACTGAAGTATATTCACATTGTTGTGCAAACATCACCACCGTCCATCTACAGAATTTTTTTGTTTTCCAAGACTGAAAGTCTATGCCACTTAAAAATAACACCCCCTTCCCTCTTCCTCTAGCCTCTGGCAAAAACCATCCTACTTTTTGTCTCTGATTTTGACTGCTCTGGGTACCTCATATAAGTGGAATCATGCAATCGTTGTCCTTTTCTCTCTGGCTTATTTTATTTAGCATAATGTCTATACCATGTTTGAATGTTACAAAATTAAATAGATTTGCAAATCCTTAAAATTAATATATTTAATATGGATCTTTTCAAGATGCTCAGTAACACATTAATTATATACCACATACAGTCACATCCCGATATCCTAAGTTTTACAGTCAGTTATTAGTTGACATTTGAAAGCCCAAGTATATGTTTAATAAGAGAAGCAATCTCAGCTATGTAATTTACTGGTTTTTATTAAAGTCTTATCACCAACAGATTAACAGTATATCAGCTTGGTTTAAATTTTTCTTAGTACAAGAACTGGTTTGAGAAAGTGACTTTTTCCCTATGTGGTCTGATAGATATTAAAACAAAAGTCAGTTTACTATAAGTGCAGATAATAATGATAAAGGCCTTTTTAAAAATCATATTTTGTTTTTCCATTTGAAATTCAGTTCAATCTTTGGCTCATACAATAACAGGCAAATAGCTCAGGTCATCTCTAAAGACTAGATCTGCATCTTATTTTAAAAGTCACTCTTTGCATCCTGGGCTGCAGATGTTCTCATGCAGCTTGAGCTACTTTCCATCTGTTTGTCTCACAGAGAAAGGGCAGGAGCTATATACCATCAGATGCTTACAAAGAAAGGGATGGTAAGCCAAATGATGGGGAGAAAGATTTAGAAAGAAAGGCGTTTTATCTTCTTGGCATCTCAGCCTTTCAGAAGTCTATATTACAATAAAATCTGTTAGAGCTGGGGCTTCACTGAATCTGCATTCTTGCCTTCTGTCATCTTCTTTCACCCCCATGTGCTCAACTATTCTGCACTTTTTCCTTATTTATAAAGGCAGACTTTTAAGTGCAGACTAGCTGCAAGTGTACTTTAATATTGGTGTATCATAGTCATTCACAGAACTGATTTCAAATGGAGAACCAAGTTCAGGTCTTGGGACTTACCAAACCTCATCAGAGGGTAGGATATGGAAATTTGAAAACCACAGCTTACTTATGTTCAAAAGAATATTGACAAGGAGCTAAGTTCTCTGTCAGCTCTCAGATTTTGCTCAGAATGAATGAAGAAAATAAATGCCCCATTCAGTCATTGGGGTTTTTCTCTTCTTTTGAAGAATTTGCTCCTGGGAAAATGTATCATAGCAATGGCAGCAGCGTAGTACAAGTTTTTGAGCAAATCAATTCCATAAATAGTTATTGCAAAGTATTTTCTAGGCCATGTTGAGTTAGACTAATTAGAAAATACTTTGTGAAGCACAAACTTTGTTTGTTTGGTTGATTGGCTGGTTTTGGATAGTTTGGGGTAGGATGTAATTAGGTGGAAAGGGGGTTGAAATGGATTACGGGCATTTCCAGACAGAGGGATGCTATGATCAGTGGCCTTGGCATGTAATGTTTGATACACTGTAAGATATAAAACTTATCCTGGTGCTCTGCATATTTTATAGGGAGCATTGCAAGTTAGAGGAGGAAAGTTCAATGAGAACCCAATGGTAGAATAGCCATCTGAGCATTTTGTACTTAGTCCAGAAGAAAAGAGAGCTCCCGTTGAAATTAAAGAGTTAATATAACTAGAGTAACTGGTATTAATAGATAAAATATGTAGGGTTAAAGACAGGAACAGTGCAAAGGAAACTATTAGGCAGTCACTGCAATACTCTAGCTATTGGTTACAACAATCTGACATTGGGTATTTGCAATAGAAATAGAGAGAATGTGATAAAGGTAAGAGATATTTTGGAGATTTCAAGCATAGGTCACTGGGGAGATAATGGAAGGTTATTACACTTCAGAGAAATATAAAGTCTAGGATGCGTTTATAGAAAAACTTGATGCATTTAACTTGTATAAATTTGCTGTGCTGTCAGGAAAAGGTGGCATTCATTTTGTACCTTTAAGACTTTGAATGGGTTAATGAAAGTTAATGAACAAATGGAGTTCATTTAACACAGGAGATGTGCACCAGGAGATGTGTCTGCAGTTCGGCATAACTAACTCAGAGGCAGGTACTGATAATCTGGAATGTGTTTACAAGAAAGAGACCAGGGTGATGACAGGCAAAACTCTGATGCTCTGTATGAAGGGTCTGGTATTTGAAGCCTTGGAAACAGCCACAGTCTTTAAATATTTGAATGGACTTAACATGAACACCACACAAGATATTTTTAAATGGCACAGGAATATTATCTAACATAAGTCCAAATTTAAATATCTCCAATTATCCCAATAGTGTTCATTATAGATTTCCTTTCTTTCTCTCTCTCTAAAATTCAGAGATAAAGATATAATCTAACATCTACACAAGGGAACAATTTTCTAGTAATTGGATACATATATGATCCAAAATTTGTGACTTGGCTGTTAAGAGAGCCTACAAAATCTTGCTGTCTTAATAGAGAGACAGTAACCAAAACAATCATCCCGCTCTTTGCTGCTCTGGGAAGACCACACCTGGAGACCTGTGTACAGCTACAGATGGCTCATTTAGAACCATTAGTGAACATCTGAAGTATGTTCAGAATAAAGGGACCAGGGTGATGTGGGATGCAAAACCCTGCTTTTGCACATGAGCATTGTGGAGATCTTAGCCTGGAGAAGCAGTGCTGTGGGCTTTAAATATTTGAATGAGTACTGTTACCAATTGAATTGTGTCCCTCCAAAAAGATATGATGAATTCCTAACCCCCATTACCTCAGAATATTGCCTTATTTGGAAATGCGGTCATTGCAGATGAATTTGTTAACATGAAATGCTTTAGTAAGGTGGACCTCCAATCCAGTATGTCTGGTGTTCTTAAAAGAAGATGGCTAGGAGAAGATAGAGACAGAGGCAAATGCAATGTGATGACAGTGGCATAGACTGAAGTTATGTAGAAAGCCAAGGAACATTAAAAATTGCCCCCAAAAATGTAAGAAGCTAGGAAGAGACAAAGAAGGATTTTCCTACAAATTTTGGAGGAAATATATCCCTGCTGACACCTTGATTTTAGACTTCTAGATTCCAAAACTGTGAGACAATAAATTCTATATTGTTTTAAGACACCCAGCTTATGGTACTTTGTTACAACAGGCCTAGGAAACTATTATAGGTACAAAAAAAATAGGTAAAGTTTATTCCGTGGATTCCAAGAAAGAATTAAGAACTAGTATGCAGAAATGAAAGAGAAGCAGATTTCAATTCAACATGAACAGGAATTTGCTTGTAGTTAAAGCCACCACAAAATAAACTCCAGAGCCTCAGCAAGTTGTGACTCTCTATTATAAATGTTCGTGCAAAAGGAGTCAGCAATATTGCATGCAGTGGTGATTATTCATGCTTCAGATGGCAGGTTAAACTGAATAATTTCCAATTCAAAAATTGTCTGATCCTGTGTTAAAACCCTGTCAAATAGAGGTTGGTAGCTTCCTTTTTATTTTCTGCTTCAATCAAGAGTATACAGGATAGCATAGCATGGTGGATAAGAGTCAAATCCAAGATCTAGTACTTACTATTTATTTTTTCTTAGGTAGGTTCTTTAATCTCTATATCCTTAGATATTAATATTATATAATTATATATTGATATTAGGATAATAGTACTCACTTTACAGTGTTGTTGTGATGGAACTACTTAATAATCTGAAGTGCTTATAACAGGGCATGGCACATAGTATGCACTAAGAAGTGTTTGTTGAACATATACTTGATTTAATATTGATTAGATATATACATTAACACTATCTTCCTTCAACGCCATTCCTCAACTACAAAATATCAAGAATTAAAGTCAAACTAGAACTAATTGCATTTGTTCAAGATTTTTGCTTTTTAAAGTTCTGTGTTTTTTTCTAGATCGAAGTTTGCACCATTTGGGCCATGTGATGACCAAGTAGCAGAAATATATTTTTTCCAGTTTTCTCATAACAAACTGTAATAATGTGTCTACATGAGGGAGAGAGTGTGTGTGTTTCAAGAGTTTGGGGGAAATAAATCATTCAACAGAATCATTTCTAAATATCAAAGACTATAGTTTACCCTAATTAAGGCTCACGTGAGTTTTTGGGTATTAGTTACCAGTGTGCTAGAGTTAAAAGACGATGTGAAGTTCTTGAAATTAAATCCTCAGAAATTTAAGTATTTTGTTAAATTGACATCTGCTGGTAGCTGAAGGCCAATTTTAGCTTCAGCAGCCAACAAGAACATTTACCAACATATGAAACTTTTAATAAATGGTACATAATTGTCAAAAAATAAATCCTCATTCAGTGACTTAAATTAAACAAAATGAACTTTTATTTATTCACTACGTAAGGTATTAGTCCCTGAATCATTTGGGTGAATAGACGACAGCTCTGACAGGCTAATGATACCCCAGACCAATTCAGTTATCTCAGTAAAGCAAACCCATCAGTAGATGCAGGTAGCAGTTTGTACATCTATACAGTTCCAGAGCCAGGGATTATGTGACCTTTATGTACACCAGATGGGGAGGACAGAGAACAGAGGAACTGGATGTTCTTTCAGTAAAGAGCAACTGAGTGATATAGTGTGGCTTTTAAACTGGTGATATACTCTAAGGCAATGAGAGAGGCCCACAGTGAAGGTATTGAAAAGTATGTTTGATTTGAGGGTGATGTTTAGAAGCTATCAAGGGTAATAGGAGAGAAGACTGAGTTTCTAGAATTTATATGTGCTTTGTTATAGCTCCCTCATTCTCATAAAAGAAGACAACACATGTAGTCAAAAGGTCAGCTTTTAACTTGGAGATAAATCCCACTTGTGACTGTAGTTTTTATATTACAAACCATGTGGCCTTAGACAAGTTCCATGAATTCCCTATGTCTTGGTTACCTCAAGTGTAGAACGTGGGTAATGATGTCTTTCATTCAGATTGTTGTCCAGAGTAAACAATGTTAAGTACATGCACCATCTGTCTCAGTATTTGACAATAGTAGAAGCTGAATAATTGTCAAGTCTTGTCTTCTAAGGACAGGACCATTCATTTGTTAAAAGTTCCAAATGCAGAGTTTGGAAGCAGGTATGGTTAATGTCACAGATGGGCAAACACTACACTCACTGAAAACTGCTAGCTCCTAATTCATCTAAACTCAGCAATGATTTCTTGAGGTTCTGCCACATACTGAGTACTAAGGGAATAGAAATATGAATCAAAGATTGTTCTTTAACTTCTGGGACTTACAATTCAAAGTCAAGTAAAAATAAACACAGCCTTATGATACTTTGAGAAATGTTTTACAAGATAAATGAACTGATTTTAAGCATGTATTCAGCATTCACACAGATTGATTGTGAAAGATTGTGAAAATACAGCACAACCTTAAATGATCTTTCCTTTGCAGCCTGTACCTGTGGACTTTACAGTATTCATTAGCTCAACAGAGTTTTCCCATCGGTACCTATCTTCTTTCTTTAGTTACTCTCCCTTTTTCTTTCCAAATCAGTTTGCGTGGCAGTGTGGAAGAACCACCACATGAGGACAGTAACCAACTACTTCATAGTCAATCTTTCTCTAGCTGATGTGCTCGTGACCATCACCTGCCTTCCAGCCACGTTGGTCGTGGATATCACTGAGACCTGGTTCTTTGGACAGTCCCTCTGCAAAGTGATTCCTTATTTACAGGTAATTGTGTTAAATTCTTTTTTTGGTTCAAACACAAAACCTACTGAAAAAATATTTTTAAACATAGTTATGACCCTCCCGTAAATTATCTACTTTGTTAAGACAGGAATATGAACATACTTGCCTTAAAATAATTGGCAAACTTAAGGAAAATAATGCTTGATACTTTCCTGGGAAAATTATTTACGTTCTGGGTAGAAATGAAGCCACAAAACTGCCACATCATTATTAGATGCTGCACAGACATTTTACTTCTTTGATCCTTAATTTCCTAATTGTTAAAAAACAAAGTTGAACAAATTAATGATTGAGCTTCCCACGATCTAAATAGTGTATCTGTTTTTATAAGTGGTTTCATTTTATACTAAGGAATGAAGAGCTACATGATTAAAGCGGTACAGTAAACAGGTTTTAGTGTAGGTTCTAAATCCAGCTACCAGGTTTGGAATCTCTATTCTGCTATTCATCAATTGTATGCCACCAAGCCAAATACATAAACTCTTTGAGATTCGCTTATTTAAAAAGCATAATAATTTTAATGAGATCTATCTCATGTGGATGTTGTAACAGTTTACTTAGATAATTTAAACGAATCACTTGGCACAGTTATTACCCTGTGAAAGATGATGAGCTTATAAAACCATAGTATGTTCTCCATAAATATAGGTTATCACCATCAGCACCATCATTAGATGTTTTATTGCTCAATAGTGAAAACAGCTTTTCTATATCTAATTTCTGTCTAAGAAATTAAGAACGAATACTTTCAGAGAGTAATTTTCTGATTTTTCTTATAGCTCTAAAATCCTTGAAAAAAAAAATAAGATTTCCAAGATAGTGGCCAGAGCCACACTACCCAAAGACATGGACTCTTTTAGGAATTGGGCCACTCTCTACTTGTCTTCCCATAGCCTTCCCACACCCCTCAGTCCTTCCTCCTTCCAGTCTCCCAGATGGTGACCATGATATTTGAAGGAACAGAAAATAGGCTTCCAATAACAAAAAGTTGGGGAAGCCAGAAATAGCCTGTTACTAGAAATTATATTGTTGAGACTTTTGGAGTCTAAATGTTACAAAGGGATCTTTAGCTCAATAGTTCTTCAATAACCTCTTTAAAAAGAAGTCAGATATCATTAATAGAATAGTAAATGGAAAATATCATAGAAGTTATAAGCTTCACGCATACATTATGTTTAACTATAAGCTTAGTTTGGGTCAGCCTGCTGAAAACGATGAATGAATTACAAATATGAACTGTAACAAAATGTTTTGAGAGAAATAGTACATGGAACAGCAGAGAAAAATATCCTCCTAGAACATAACCTAGTAAGAAAAGGATGATTGTGGGGGTGTTTGCATAGAGTCACTGGAAAAATTATAAATAGCAGAGAATCTTAATATTTTACTATTTCTGTGGTACTTCCAGCAAACTTTCTATTTCTCCTGATTCCAGTAACCATCCAGAAGGAAAATTTGGGGATCCTCTTAAATTTCAGTATGGCTCTGATTGCCCAGAATTTTCAATTGGCTGAGAGCATTTCATGCTCTCTCTGTGAACCAGAAGATTCCTCTGTGAGGAGGGGTCTGATGAGGGAGGGGTGCATCACCCTGTGGCAGGTGCAGCTCTGATCTAATGCACAATCGTACCTTCCTGTAGAGCAGGTATTCCAGATACTCCTTTGAACTCTCAAGAACAGACTGGAAGCAGCATGCAGCCAGTGAGTGATCCAGGGCATGGGTTTCTCTCACAGTCGCTGACAGTACTATTTCCCACAGCACAACTTATTAACAAGTCCTGCAGCTGATGAAATATCCTCACCTCCTGAGAGATTCTGCCCGCTTCTCTATAAACAACATCCAGTCTAGCTGACTCCTCATTTGATCCTCTTCTCCATAGGCCAGGAGAAAACTACTGAGTAAACACAAGATGGAAAAGACTAGATTCATTCATTACCTCATTCAACATTACATCTTGATGGAAAGGTATAAATGCACGAAGATGTTGGTGCACTGGTAAAACTAGTATCTCCATGTACTCAACATTTACTGTCCTTTTTCCAAAGAATTTTCCCTAATGCAATGAAAAGTTCTAATGGACAATTAGCCTATTATTTAAATTTCAGTTGATTTTTTATTTGTTTTGCCTTAGTTGTGATATTTTAAATTGGATGGCTTTTATTCCTGATACAATATTTATATTCTGCTGAAGATTTAAAAACATACTAAATAATGCCCAGCCATGTTTTAAGGTTATTTGCCTTAATTTAAGATTCTTTGGGCATTCACTAATTTGACATGATTTATGTGTTCTTTTTCTTCTAAGTACAATACAACATTTAGATTTATGAGTGATATACTGTAATGCTTGGCAAATGCTCAAAAATCTTTAAAAATCTCACAAATGTAATAAAGCTTAACTGAATAATTAAAATGACCCTTTTGTATCTTTAATAATTCTGTAATTCCAAAACTGTTAACATTTATTAAGCTATTGGCCTGAATAATTATCGTGTATTTCACTCCTCTTCCAACACTGACAAGAGCAGGGGGCTACTTATTCAGAGCGATTTTTTTTTCAACTGCAGAAGAGGCCCTGCATGGGAAAGGCCAAGAAAAGAACGAAAGCCAAAACTACGCAGACAGGCTCCCTCACTCACTCAGTCATACTTTACCACGTCCCAGTCTAAAAGTGCCTGCCATCCAAAGGATCTTCGAGATCCTTGTGGCATATCTATATGCTAGCATAACACAGGGTTCTTCTCAACCAAAGGAAACCCCCAAACATTACCCTGTGCATAGGGTGCCTATAGTATAGGTAAAAGCCAGGTACCTGAAGGCAGAAGAAAGTTCCCATCATCTCACTCCCCTTCATTCACAGCATTCATAATTCACACTAGATTCATTTCTGAAATGACTTACTATCGGACTCACGAGCTAATATCAGAATCTAAATAAAAGGTGCACTTCTAGAAGTTAAAAGCAGTTAAAACTCTCATTTATAATCACTTATGGCTAGTACTTCCAACACTATGTTGAATAGGAGTGGTGAGAGTGGGCATCCTTGTCTAGTGCCAGAGCAATCAGAGAAGAGAAGGAAATAAAGGGCATCCAGATTGGAAAAGATGAAGTCAAACTGTCCCTGTTTGCAGATGACATGATCCTATATATCGAACAGCCTAAAACCTCTACAAAAAAACTGTTGGAATTGATAAATGATTTCAGCACAGTAGCAGGATACAAAATCAACACACAAAAATCAGTAGCATTTCTTTTCTCCAATAGTGAACATGCAGAAGGAGAAATCAAGAAAGCCTGCCCATTTACAATAGCCACCAAAAAAATAAAATACTTAGGAATTGAGTTAACCAAGGAGGTGAAAAATATCTATAATGAGAACTACAAACCACTGCTGAGAGAAATTAGAGAGGATACAAGAAGATGGAAAGATATTCCATGCTCTTGGATTGGAAGAATCAACATAGTGAAAATGTCCATACTACCCAAAGTGATATACAAATTCAATGCAATCCCCATCAAAATTCCAAAGACATTTTTCTCAGAAATGGAAAAAACTATCCAGACATTTATATGGAACAATAAAAGACCACGAATAGCCAAAGCAATGCTCAGCAAAAAAAATAAAGCTGGAGGCATAACACTACCTGACTTTAAGCTATACTACAAAGCTATAATAACCAAAACAGTATGGTACTGGCATAAAAACAGACACACTGACCAATGGAATAGAATAGAGAATCCAGAAATCAACCCACACACTTACTGCCATCTGATCTTTGACAAAGGCACCAAGCCTATTCACTGGGGAAGGGACTGCCTCTTCAGCAAGTGGTGCTGGGATAACTGGATATCGATATGCAGGAGAATGAAACTAGATCCATACCTCTCACCGTATACTAAAATCAACTCAAAATGGATTAAGGATTTAAATATACACCCTGAGACAATAAAACTTCTTAAAGAAAACATAGGAGAAACACTTCAGGAAATAGGACTGGGCACAGACTTCATGAATTCGACCCCAAAAGCACGGGCAACCAAAGGAAAAATAAACAAATGGGATTATATCAAACTAAAAAGCTTCTGCACAGCAAAAGAAACAATTAAAAGAGTTAAAAGACAACCAACAGAGTGGGAGAAAATATTTGCAAAATATACATCTGACAAAGGATTAATATCCAGAATATATAAGGAACTCAAACAACTTTACAAGAAGAAAACAAGCAACCCAATTAAAAAATGGGCAAATGAGCTAAGTAGGCATTTCTCTAAGGAAGATATACAAATGGCCAACAGACATATGAAAAAATGCTCAACATCACTCAGCATCCGGGAAATGCAAATCAAAACCACACTGAGATACCATCTAACCCCAGTTAGGATGGCTAAAATCCAAAAGACTATGAACGATAAATGCTGGCGAGGCTGCGGAGAAAAAGGAACTCTCTTACATTGTTGGTGGGACTGCAAAATGGTGCAGCCTCTATGGAAAATGGTATGGAGGTTGCTTAAACAATTGCAAATAGATCTACCATACGACCCAGCCATCCCACTGCTGGGAATATACCCAGAGGAATGGAAATCATCAAGTCGAAGGTATACCTGTTCCCCAATGTTCATCGCAGCACTCTTTACAATAGCCAAGAGTTGGAACCAGCCCAAATGCCCATCATCGGATGAGTGGATACGGAAAATGTGGTACATCTACACAATGGAATACTACTCAGCTATAAAAACGAATGAAATACTGCCATTTGCAACAACATGGATGGACCTTGAGAGAATTATATTAAGTGAAACAAGTCAGGCACAGAAAGAGAAATACCACATGTTCTCACTTATTGGAGGGAGCTAAAAATTAATATATAAATTCACACACACACATACACACACACACACACACAAACCGGGGGGGGGGAAGAAGATATAACAACCACAATTATTTGAAGTTGATACAACAAGCAAACAGAAAAGACATTGTTGGGGGGGAGGGGGGAAGGGAGAAGGGAGGGAGGTTTTGGTGATGGGGAGCAATAATCAGCTACAATGTATATCGACAAAATAAAATTAAAAAAAAATATATAATCACTTACGATAAGATGGAATTTAATATCTCTCCAAGAAAATCTTGTGAATTGTATGATAATTACATAGTAATGTGTCCTATACACCAGCAAATATAGTGGTTGAAAGAGTGAATATTAAATCACTGATTACCAAGGGTCCATTCAATGGATTCCACTGTAGATTAATCACACCAGCATGTTTTCTCACTTCAGCATGCAACAGAAAAGGCACTGCACCCTGCACCACTGCTGGCACTGGATGTCAGTCTCTCAAGTGAACTGGTGTGAATCGATTATTACTATTCAATAGTAGTGGGAAATACTAGAAATCAAACTCCAGTTTGAACCATGCTACTTCTGTCCCACTCATCCAAGTTAATTATAATTCATGAATAATAAATCACTAAGCCTTGTTGAACACTTTCCATTTCTAACTTTTAGAAAAGATAAATATAGCCCTGACCCAGCAACTATGAATAGTCAACTGTGCAGATCTAGACTGCCATAGTTCTATTCTCAGGTTAGCCAGGGTATTGAGAACCCTGCATGCTTGGCTTATTTGCAGGGAAGAAATAGAGGTTGGTGAAGGGAGAGGGGTGAGACTGTTTTGAAAAACAATTGAAGGCACTTTAAGGTAGCAGGAAGGAATTATCAGGAGTCATCAGGCAACCTAAGCTCACTCTCATAGAGTCCAGTCCTTCACCTAAAATGAAATTAGTCTCCAAGAATTTAATAAAACTTAAGTTTTTACCTATAATTTCTATGACTATTCTTCTTTTAATAGTGGTCTGTTCCAATTAAGATCTACAACTCTAAAATCCAGAACTCGAGAATGAAAGAGAAAACTAATAGTAAAGTAATTATTATTACCATAATCATAAGTAATAGCAACAAAAGCACATATTTGCCTGCTCAGGGGTAGGCATTTTACATCTCAACTAACTGTCCTTACAGTTCCATGCTTGGGTACTATTATCATCCACATTTTACAGAGAAGAACATAGAGGAAGACAGAGGTTAAGTTACTTACCCGAGATCACACAATTGGTAAGCAAGTGAGATGAGATTCATGCCCAGGAAACCTGGTTGCAGAATTGACCCCAACTGCACTACTGCCTCACCCAGAGAGAATCAAAAGAATCAAGGTTTGTAAGAATCTTATCCTGTTGATCTTATCCTTCATTTAACAGAAACATACACATACCCCCCACACACACATACACACACACAAGTCCCGAAGCTATAAAGTGAGAGATCAAACAATGTGCAGCTAGCTGGTGGGACAGTGAGAATAGACAGGTCATCTCAACACAGCCCAGAGCCCTTTCTCCTATGCTGTCTGGCCCTTAGTTCCCTTTCACTCATTTGTACCTATATATCAATAAATGCATCAACAAGGAAGATCCTGATGTAAGAAGCAGAAATGCCTGCTTTTACCACATATTATGGGATCAATACAACCAGGATGGAAAAAAGATGAAAATGACTGGACCACATCTATTACATTAGATTTAGTCTTGCAACTATTAATTAATTCAAAACATATTTATTAAGTACATAATGCACATCAAATGCTGTGCCAGGTACTCGGGACATAGTGTGAAAAAGAAAAAAAAGACAGAAGCAGTCCCTCTTGCCATAGAGCTTTGTTCCAGTAGAGAAAACAGATAATAAATAAGAAAATTAAGGTAATTTACCACATGGTAAGTGCTAAGAAAATAGGAATCTGCAACAAGAAGTAAGACAAATGAGAAGGAGTCTTTTTTTAAAGGAGAAGGGGATTTTGAGAGTGATATCAGCATCAATGCTTCCTCCAGTTTAAGAGAATACATTAAAAATAATTACATAAACTGATAATGTGGGTGTAGGCATGAATAACATGTTTCTTTACTATTTTCTTAAAGTTCCAAGTTGAAGAATCATTTGTGGTGTTGTTAACTATACAAAAATCTGGACTGGGTAAACCTATCTGGTTTTTAGAGGCAAGTTGCTTATGCTAGTGGAGAGCAAACTATGGTAAGGAGATGCACATACAGAATTCTCATTTAACATGACTCATGCCTTTCTTTGGGTGTAAAATGTTGAAAATGAACTAGTGTACAAACAGCCCTTGTTATCTGGAAATATGAAATGAGGTATCCATAATTCAAAAGTGCTAAATAATTTCAATCAAATTCCTACATGTTAATTTGAAAGACATGTCACATTGCTGTCTGTCAGTCACATTTTCCAGTTTAGACTAAACATATATGTATTGTTATTTTTTTCCCGTTTGAGGATATGATTTCCCCTATCAATGGAAAAGTTGCAAGACGAAATCATACAGTAATTTTTCAAAGAATTCCACATTATAAATTAAAACATTTAGCATAAAAAAAGATTGCAAAGTTTTCACAGCACCCTTTTCATGCTTAACAGGAAATATTAATTTTTCTAATACATTTCTAATATTTTAATTTCCTTTTGACAGAGTTTTTTTTTAAATAGAAAGTACTTGAGTAAATTGTGGTTTTCTGTTTGTTTATTTGTTGTTTGGCAATTTTGAACTTGCTTATTTGTTGTAACTACCTTTCCAATACGGTAAGTATATTAAGAGTGATTCTTTTAACACCTGCTGCTTCTCTTGTACTCTGTTCTTTTTTTTTCTCTAGACCGTGTCAGTGTCTGTGTCTGTCCTCACACTGAGCTGTATCGCCTTGGATCGATGGTATGCCATCTGTCACCCTTTGATGTTTAAGAGCACAGCCAAGCGGGCCCGGAACAGCATTGTCATCATCTGGATCGTCTCCTGCATCATAATGATTCCTCAGGCCATTGTCATGGAGTGCAGCACCATGCTCCCTGGCTTAGCCAATAAAACCACACTCTTTACAGTGTGTGATGAGCGCTGGGGCGGTAAGTACCTTACAGCTCACAAGCTGATATTTATATTAGAGCTTCAAACTGAAAATAGGACTAGCATAGCCATTGTAAAGCTGGGTTTACATATTTTATTGGCATTTGTTAATTCAGTTTTGCAAAAGTATGAAAACCAAGTCAAAATCCAAAAAAAATTTTACAGAATTATTCCACCTATCCGAATCCTTTGGAAGTGCTATATGCATTATTTTCTAGTTTATATATTTTTCAGATAGGAAATGAAAGGAATAGATTATTCTATACTTCAGATTTGGCTATATCTGTTATTCTTAAATTCTCTAAAACAAAAAGTACTTAATAATATAAATTCAAATACGTGTTCTGGAATGATTAGCATTTTATAAAATGGTTCAACATTATGTTGTTTCAAGTGTAGATTTCCCTAACAGGCTTCAAATACTATTGGATGTTTTACTTTTAAATCATGTCCTGGTAACATGTCCTAGGAACATGACTAGACATGGGTATGTGGACCTATGCCATTCTCTGAGTCAACTTATCCAAATTTGCTTTCTCTATTCATAACATATTTAATTGGTGGGTTCACTGGGATAATTATCTGACTTAAGAATTATATTAATTATGAATCATTTCTGTTTTCTCATCTGATAGGTATGATAGTGAAATTTAAATGAATAAAAGTTGGAGTCCTTATATTCCTTTGATTCAAAACTCTGAAATCAGTCTTTGAGGTTTCTGTGTCACGGTGGAAACCCTTCTATCAATTATTGGTGCTGGCACAAAACTGGACACAGAAAGAATGATAGAAAATAAAATGGGTTTCAGCATAGCATGTTACAAAATTATCACATGAAATCTGAGGAAAATAATCTGACCTCTTCTGAATAAGTGTGTTACAATGGTTCATATTTAGGGAATTTAAATATTAGGATAACATTTATTTATTAGATATATGTACATCTATGCTTATTAGAAAGATGTAGCTTAAAAGCCGTGCACCCAGGATTGCTTATGAATATGGTATTTTCAAGTATTTGAATCTCTAAATTTATTATAATTTCTACCTTGGTGCTTTCAATGGAACACTAAGAGAAGAAAAAGTCACTAACCGAAAAATTAGGCATACGTTTTCAGTACAGGAACACAAAATTTAAAAGACACTGGGATTATTTCATATATTGTCATAAGACCTATAATAACTACATTTTTATAATTTTCTTTATCTATTTCCCCAAATATTAAATATCTCTTCTTGAGATTTAGTTTTCCTTTCTAATATTGAAACTTTTTTTACTGTATTTTTCTCTGGATCATCTTTAATTTTTTTCAATTTTCCCCATTAATAGTGCAGACAAAAACAAAATGAATGGAAAGTTCCAAAATGCTAGTAGTATTTCTTAAGTGTCTTATGTCCCGTTTATGTAATGCTCAGACAACATCTTGAGTACTTAGGATATGCGAGGCATCATGCCAATCTGGAGAGAAATAGACTCTGACTAAGGAATCACATTCTCTCTAGTGAGGTTAAAACAAATGTTTATAGTCTGATCAGTACTTTAATACACTTATATACAAAGTGCAAGGAACGCAAATGAGAGAACAAGCTCAGTTCTGGCCATTGAACACAAGTCTACAGAGGAGCTGCTAACATTTCAGCTAAGCGTTGAAGATAAGCAGGAATTCTCCAGAAAGAAAGGAGGAAAAAAAGTGTCCCAGAAAGCAAAAAAACCACACAGTGGGCCCCGTATCTTGAAGAATGAAGGAAGAGGATCAGAACTTGCAGTTTCTGGAAAGTAGGGGCAAGCAGTCTAAAGAATTTAGTTCAAAAAGAAGGTGGGAACGGGACCAATGGTGACATCCCTGATGTAATTTTTTTTACAATAAGTTATATCTGGAAAACAGCCGATGTATCTCTTGGTCAGAATCCTTTAGTTAATTTATGACCAAATTGAGCCCTAGAATGATTAAATTATGTGTTCAATATTATGAAGCAAATATATATATTTAAATCTAAAAGTTCCAGCACAAAAGTTGGGATATTTAAGTTTATGGAGATGGTAATTAGATAAAGTACCTACCTATTACTCTGTATGTATCAGTAGTATTTTCTCTAAAGTATTTTGTTAGTTTCATTTATATGTTTACAGATTGCTTTTATAAACTTTTCTTATTTTTTATGTTGCCCTGAATAACTAAGTAGCATTATCCCTTATTAATAAAAAGATTACAGAGCCATGAAATTCTGTCAGTTATTGTGATTAAATAAATGGACACATTGTTTACAAATTACCTTTGAGCAATATATATAAATACATAAAACTCATTTCTGCCTCTAGTATTTTATTACCTAACTCTTGCATGGACATTTTCTTTAAAAATGAAAAAATATTGTTGAATGCCTAACAAATCTAAGCTCACTCTCCAAAAGTCATTTAAGAAAATTATTTGAAAGTGATTTTATAATAACCCATAATTACTTAAAATGCTTATAAAGGCTAACATTAAGTGATATTGAATTGAGTTGATCATCCACAAAATCAAACTTAGTAAAAGATATGAAATTAGCTTTCCAAATAATAAATGAAATTGCTGATCACTTAATGCTTTCAAGAATATAAAATAATTCAAAGCAAGTTCTCATCATTTTGTTCATTAGACATTTAGTTTATTATAATGATTTTTACATAGCATGAGTCCTATTCATGTAGGCTATTTATAAGTCCATGTTCAATTTAAAAAGTTAAAACTCGACATATGTGTGATAGTCACAACCTCCTAACACCATAGGAAAGTATATTTTACATTGTCCTCTCTCTAAAATTCAAACATCTTTAGAGGCTGAATACAATTTTGCCCAATTAAAAAAAAATGTTGTTAAAGAGCTTCTGTCTCAGATTAACTCATGATCTGTGCTTGCTATCTTTATCTTAAGTTAAATCAATAACGTGGTTATAAAAGTACATAATGGTATCAGAGTTGACCTACATCCAATATTATAGTGGGACAAGAATCAAGCAAGCAACGTGATCAGTTGATGCATATTTATCAGATCACTTTTGGGAAAGTCCTGTAAATGCTGTTTCACACATGGTGCAAAGTAACTGGGAACCCTGTCTTACTGAAAATATTACAGAAATACATAATAATTTATGAATAATTCATTTCCCAAACTAATTATATTTATCATTGCCTATGGTTTCTTCAAAAATAGAACCGTAAACCAAAACTTCTTAGCAGACATGCCTAACACTCATGAAAATATAGAGTGTCTTAATACTTATTTTAACAATCTTTAAAATATGTCTTTCTATATGTGCACTGTTTGCTTGTCATATCAATTCAAGGTTCTAAAATTTTTAAATGCTCCAGAATTATATCCCCATTTTCCTGATTGTTTGGCTTATAAATGCATGGTTCCATAGAATAGATCCTACCCAAAGGAAAATAACAGTGTTTTTGCACATTCAATCAAAGATTTAATTGCCTCACTATTCTTTCATGCAATGTTTAATGAGAATGTACTGTTTTCAAATATTGTTCTGGATACTGGGAATTGATAATATCTCTACTCTTGAGTTAACTTATAAATTGTTCTTTGGTAGTCTGAAAAAATAAATAATTGGGCCCTTATTTACATCAAAGCAATTATTGCATCTGGCTTCTTATGAAGTTTTGAAAGTATATTTATATATGTATATTAACTGGAACATTTATTTAAAACATTTATTAGAAAGAAGATAATAAAGATTCAGGTAAATAAAATGGACACATATACTTTGAAAAGACAGTCCAAATTAAATACTGGGAAATCATATTTAATTTATTTGTCCATTTAATCCTTGATAGTATGAAGGGGAATTGTTTGTAGTTTTTAGATGATTAGGTGAACATGCTTGGCTGAATAATGGATCTTAACTCATCTGAGGAAAATTCAGTTTCAACTCTCTAATATATGACATTACTCTTCAGTCTCTGATCTCAAAGACTAGATAAAGTTCTGCATTTGCTCCTTATTTGTGGGTGTGATTATATGTAAGAATTTATTCAGGTTGTGCCTGCTCATCAGCTGAGTAGAAACACAGATTTTTAATGGTAGTCAGTCTTTAAAATGCTGATTTCTAATTAAGGCAATGCTCAAGTAAAACAAAATTTATGTAGCTACCTTCTAGATTATATATAAATCTCTTAATATATATTGAAGACATTGCTTATCAAGTGCAGAAAGACTTCAAAGATATTTTCAATGTACATAATTTAAATTTTCAAAGGCACATCTGGGTTTTCAATTAGCTTAGAGTCTAAGCATGAAATGAGGAATTTAAGACAATCATGTTTCCCCAATTATCTATTATAATCTCCTTATTAAAACAATCTATCCTAGCCTGAAAGTATAATTTTGCCTGATAAACTTTTCTCCGTATGAGCGTTCATTATCATAATATGCATTTACCAACCAATTACATATTTTTCCAGCTATTTATAAATATGTCAACTGCATGATGAACTTTTGCTCCCATTTGTTCAAAACTCCAAATGCTATCATGGTGAGGGTAGTCACGGCTGCAGTTGAAAAAAAAAGGTTACCTATCAAATCTACCTTCCTCCACTTACTCAGTTTAGTCTGAGGCAGACATCAGAGCTTCCCTGTAAGTTTCAAAGGTATATTTTTTATGTGGAAAGCTGATGTGACACCTTCTTCAAAACAAATAAAAGTTCAAAGCCACTCAAGTGCCTGGGAAGTGCTGAGGTAACTTTCCAGTTCTTTTGAAATTGGCCCACCAAATGCTGCTCGGGCTGTAGCATTTGAAAGGGAAAGGCTGTTTTTCATTCCTCCAGTCAGGCTGCTTGAACTCTGTCAGTTTTTATGCAGCTGTTTTACAGGATAAACTTGAAAGGAAGTTGAAAACTGATGAGGTAGGTGAGAACAACCTGGGCCAGAGAGAGGCTAAAAATGACGCCTCATATCTGTCCCTTAGACCACCTAGCAGCACAGACACACCCTGCCATCCCGTGGAGATTACAGTGGAGAAAAGCAACTAATTTAAGAAACAAGACAATGTTTTAGAATGAAAAATATAGAGAATATTAGACTCAAATTCAACCGACTCGGGATCAAGGCTATGGAATTGAGATTATGAGAATATTAAATTCATAGATATGTTTAAAATATATTTAGGAAGAATTAAATGCATGATTGCTCAATACATGTTACTTATTATTATGGTCATCATCATATTTATTATTGTTAATCCTGACTATAAATTACCTTTATCACCAATTTGGTCACATAATGAAGCCTTCATGCTTCTTTCTATATGCCCTTACTGAAGTAACAAATAAGATGCATGGAGGTGATAGAATTATCCCTCAATAATAATATGAAACCAACCCTCTTGCCATCATCAAAGTCAACATAAGGTTTTTAAAAGCAAGAAACAAAAAATCCTTTTTTTTTTTTTGTTACCATTCAGTTAGAATTACATTGAGTTATTGGATTTAATATCCATGGAATATGGGCTATATTGTTGGCTGTTTTACATTGCTGTAAAAGTAGATGGACCACATGAATATTCAAATAATAGTATGAGAAAAATATCTTCTAAACCATTTAAAAAATCAGTAATAGACATATTTTAGAAAATCTAAAATATGAATATTAAGCCACATTAACCATTAATTGATTAATTGGCTCTTTAATCATTGCCTAATCTGTGATATGTATCACCTGCATGCATAGAATTAGTAAAAAAATTACTACAGCCCTAGAGATGCTTATGCCTCAAAGGTGAAATGGACATAAAAAAATACCTAAATTGGATTGAAAATTTACTTTAAAAAGCCCTAAATTTCTCATTTTTATTAAAAGTACATTCACGCACACATACATAAACATAAATACACCATGCCTAAAGAGGAAACATATATGTTCAAGTAAGTCAATAACAAAAAAATTGTTATCATGTGTTTATTGCTTTTGTTATTCAAAAATGTTTTCACATTTGTATTTGGAGGTACTACTTACATTCTAGTGAGGAGGAATCAATTGAGTTTATATTCTCTTCCCATTTTAACCAAAGCACTAGTCATTAGGTTTTGATTGAGCCAAGTCTCTTTTAGTAAATGCTGGTAAAGGACTATACAAATCAAATTTTATTAGTTAGCCTATTTGTCAAGCCAAATAAAAGGGATTCTGATAAACTAACACAAATTAAGAAATGACTAATAATTATTTCAATTTGTGTACATTAAGTGATATTAAGATTTCATGTCTGGTAAAAGTATACATATATACTGAGTAAAGGAAAGTAGTGAAATATTCTAAATTATTTTTTCCTTTTGTGTATATAATGTGCCAATGAAATCATGTAGAAGGTAAATGTGTACTTTGAAGGAGAAATGTTGACAAATGTATCTTTTAAAAAATTCATTAGTTATAATGTAAAATTTTATTATTTTGATTTTCATCCCAGGTGAAATTTACCCCAAGATGTATCACATCTGTTTCTTTCTGGTGACATACATGGCACCGCTGTGTCTTATGGTGTTGGCTTATCTGCAAATATTCCGTAAACTCTGGTGCCGACAGGTATGTAATTTCAAATAACGTGCTTGTGTTTTCTTTAGGATGTGCTTAAAAACAAAAATTTTAAGTGTATGGAAACAACATAATATGCTCACAAAAGTATTGTGTGTTCTAAAATAATGAGGACTTAGCCATGGAAATACGAGTGTGCCTACGCATTTTTTTAGAGTGATATTTAGGGAATACATTTTGTAACCTGCCTTAAAGGCTTTAAATTTTAAACCAAAATTTAACCTTTATGATTAACTGACTTTTGTCTAGGATTAAAATTATTAATTTTGCTTTTTATGAGAAATAGCAAAAAAATTCCTTTAAAGTTTCCTGAGACTATAAGTCTAGAAGGTTTTAGTATTGATGAGATTTATGTAATACATTTTAACATACGTGTTAAATCTCCACCTTCAAAGATTTTATTTTTTAGAAGAGTAGAAGAATCAGGCAGAATTTAGAATTTTAAAAACTTTTACAATGCTGATTTGGAGTTACTGCAATTTGTTAAATAATTTTGCAATGTCAGTGAAAGTTTGTATTCACTCAGTCAGTTATTTATCACACATTTATCTTGTACCTTTTGCATACATATGTCACAAAAAGCTAAAAGCTCCAGTCTTTGCCACTGAGGAATTCATAGTCTAGAAGGGCATAGTTAGATGCAGGGTGAAAATCACCTTAATAGGCATAAGCTCAGGAAATCGGGACAAGGCATAGCGGAAGGGTATCTTATCCAGGGCAGGTAACATTTAAGTTAAACATTAATGATTCAAAGGGGAAAAAAATGGTGAACTAATGGGTACATAACTATGCTATCTACCCTAAGTGAATCATTGTGCAGTGTACGCATGTATCGAAACAACACATTGTAGCCCGCAAATATGTGCAAATAAATGTTAAAATATTTTGAATGAAAAAAAATGATGATTCGAAGAAAGTCACCAACAAACATATGCAGTGGTATACAGAAAAAGGATACGGCTCTGTTTCTTTTGTAAATTGTGTTCAAATGCCACAATTCTTAGAGATATATTTCTCTTCTCTAAATTTATTGCCAGTACTTTAAGCTTATGGGTTTGTGGAAAACTATGCCATTAGTCTGTTTTTTCTGGCATATTTTATCCAACTGAAAGGACTTACTGGGGCCACACTAATTCAATAAAAAGATAACAAACCTTTTATTTGGTCTTTGAGGATGTCTTCATTTGCAATTTATTCAACCCTGCTATTTATTCAAAGCATTTTTCAAGATCATCTTTTACTAGATAGATATGAGCAATATTTTCATTTTTCAACCTGTATGTCTCATAATTTTAAAATTTTCTCTTTTCTTCTCTTTTCGCAAAGCCGTTTTTTATGATCTTATAATAGCAACTGGTAGCAATGTTCATTAGCGTTCTGTTCCCCAACATTTTAAACTAAAAAACAAACAAACAAACAAACAAACAAATGTGGACAACTGCAAAACATAAGTGGGGATTTTCTAGACCCCAATGACTCCACCTGAGAGTGCTTTCTCAGCACTCTCCACCCGCTCATCAAGCCAATGCCACATATTTTGAGGTATTTGTTACTGTAGCATCCCATTTCTTGGTACCTATTATTCTAACAATCAGTTTTCTCTAGGTTATTCTGCTATAAAAAAAAAAAAAAAGTGTGGTTTTCAACAACAGATGCATCTCACTCATGTTCCATATCAGTGGTGAGGATCAGCTGTGGCTCTGCTCCATGTGCGCTCTCACTCCAGAACCCACTTTGAAGGAGACAACACTTCCTGAAATATGCCATTCTGGGACCAGGGTAAAAGGGCGAGAAAGCTGGAAAAAATGTGTAAATGTGTAATATCTCTAAAAATTTCTTCTGTGAACTGGCAAATGTTACATTTGGCATATGTTGCATCTCCTCATGTTTCATTGGCCAAAACAAATCACATGGCTAAGCTTGACCATAAAGAGGGGAAGTATTCTCTGACAGAAGGATAATGGAGATTTTCTTACAAGCTGGGGATGGATAATCTGGAATGATATAGTATTAAAAAGTCAAAAATACAGACTCAAGGGCTGGACTGCATGAATTTGAATCCTGACTCTGCAACTGATTAGTTACATGAATTTTGTCAATGACTTAAATTTCTGTGCCACTCTTTCATCATCTTTAAAGTGGGCTTGTATAGCATCTACCTCACAGGTCTGTTACATCCATTAGATGAATTAATTCAGGTGCCAAAAGCATAGAATGTGCTCATTATATAAAACACCTTAATAGTCTGCTGTTATTTTGCCTTTCTGTTTATATTTCTTAAATAACAAGTATGTGTTCACTGATAGATGTGACTTTTTTTCCAATGCACCTCCTTCATAGCACTTTTAAATAGCATTATAATGACACATTTGTCTGTCTCCTTTACTAAGATGAGGACAGCACACTCTATCCTTCATCTTTGTATCCCTTCAGTTAGCACATGTTTAGCAGATATCTGTTGCTCAGTAAATGCTTTATAAGAAAAAAGTGAGTAGAATAGGAGAAAGTTCTAGAAAAGTTTAGATAAAGGAGGACTTAGGGGAATCTATTGCCCAGTTCCTCAATGAAAAGTTCCTAGAAAAACTAGAATTTGAAAAATTTCTTGAAGGGGAAAAAGCATTTAATGAGCATGTAGGTATAAAGATATTCTAGATTTAGATTGAGATTTTGACTGGGAATGTTCAGTATTAAGAGCATCCCCTATTTTCATATTTTTAGTGGTCAGTGTTCAATATGCATAATAGATTCCTATATTTGCTTATTCATTTATTTACAAATTGATGTACATTTGAAACTTCTTGAGGGATGTACATGGATCTATCATGTTACCATGAAATTCCCAACCTGTACATGGTGTCTTGCACAAAGTGTTCAAAAAACGTTTATAGAAAATATGAATGACTACCAACCCCTGCATTTACATCTCCAATATTTAAGCTTATAGTTCTTAATTTCCCAACTCCAAAATAAATCCAAAATTGTATTACAGGTTTAGAAATAATCCAGACTTTTTTGATGAATTGTCCTGGTTATTACAAGGCACATTATGCAGAAGATTTTCAGTAAAATTCCTGGACTGTGAAATGAAAAACATTTATAAAACAGATTGGAATGGAAAATGGCAAGTTCAGCTAGTGCACTTTAGCAGCCACAATAAAGTAAATTAACCCCAAATGGGTGATTATGTAGACTTCTGCTTGAGAAACTCTCAATTTCCAACTGTTAGTGTCTACACACAAAGTTGTAAGGCATTATGCATGCCACAGGCTACATCAAATGAGCCATCAAATGAAGGGCCTGTCCTACTTGCTTTAAACTGCAGAGATGCATGGAATCTGTTATACAGTTTTGAATTAGTAAGTATAAGATTATTAGTTAGTAAATAGCATATCCTTGTCTGACTTTCTCAAGAACTTTAAGCCTAATTAAAAGAAATACCTAATGCTTTGCTATTATCAATTACTTAAATTCTCTTTCTTTAACAGTGTGACTTGGAGAACTCCCTCAGTCAGGAAACTCTACAGACTATTCTCTAAAACACCTCTTTGTAAGAACTTTAAAATCTTAGCTTGCTTGGCCCTGTGTGCATCTGTCAGCATTTTTTCAAGTTCTGAGTCTTCATATAACTCAACATTTAAATCTTAATCATCATGTGAATTTCCGTGAATTCATTCCACAAATATCTGTTAAGCATTTACTATGTGTCTGGTACTGTGAGAGGCAATGGAGATGAACTGTAGTAGATAGTTAGGTCTGAAACTATATTCTAACTTCCCAAGGGCTTTGAAAGATCTTTCCCTTCCCAGTTCCTATCACAATCTCTTCTGCTACCCTTTATTCGCTGATACTCTTCTGAGAGAATTTAAAATAAATAATATTAGGTGATGACAAAACAGTCTAGTATGAGGAAATAAACAGCAGATTGTACTTGGAGAGGCAGAATCAAGAAGGCAGTAACTCGAATTCACATGAAGAAATAAAGAACACTAGTAAATGTAAACACAGGTAAATATAAAAGATAATGTAAATGTATTTTTGTTTGTAATTCTTTCCTTCTCTTATCTGACTTAAAAGACAGCAGCATAAAACAATAATTATAAAACTATGAAGATTTAGCTTATAATGCATAAAGATATAGTTGAAACGGAGAATGGAGCTATTTTGGAGCAGAAGTTTTATGTCCTATTGAAATTACGTTTGCATTAATACAAGCAGATTGTTTAGATTAAGTTGTTAATTGTAATCCCCAGTGTAACTACTAATTTTTTTAAATGTATAGTGAAAAAAACATGAGAATTAAGATGGTACACTACAAAATATCTATTTAACACAAAGTAAAGCAGTAATGGAGGAATAGAGAAATACAATAGATAAAATACACAGAAAACAAATAGCAAAATAGCAGATGTAAATTGTGCTTTTTCGATAACTCTATTCCACCTAAATGGATGAAGTATTCCAATCAAAAGGCATATATTGGCAGGATAGAAAAACATCAACCAACAAAGAAAACCATGATCCAACATTATGATATCTACAAGAGACACACCTTATATTAAGATGAGGTCATGCATGTTCAGGGTGGTATGGCCATAGACATTCAAAAATACAAATAGGTTAAATGTAACATAATGGAGTAAAGATGTACCATGCAAACATTAACCAAAAGGGAGCACAAATGGCTATAATCTTATCAGACAAAAAGGATTACAATAGATAAGAAGGGACACTTCATGATGATAGAGTCAATCCATCCAGAACGTATAAAAACTGTAGACATGTATGCACTTCACAACTGAAATCCAAAATACACCAAGCAAAAACTAACAGAATTGGGGAGATAGATAGATAATTCAACAATTATAGTCGAATACTTCAATACTCCACTTTCAGTAACAGATAGAGAAACTAGACAGAAGATCAAGAAGGAAATAGAAGATTTGAACAAAACTATCAGCCACTAGACTTAACAGATAGAATACTCCAACCAAAACAATAGACTGCACATTTGTCCCAAGTGCACATAGTACATTCTCCAGGTTGGATCATATGATAGGTCATAAAACAAGCCTCAATACACTTTAAATGATTAAAATAATATAAAGTACATTTCCTTACAACAATGGAATTATGTTAGAAATTAGCCATAGAAAGAAATTTAAGAAATTTACAAATACATAAAAATTAAACATTATGCTTTTAAATAACCAGTAGGTTAAAAAAGAAATCATGAGGGAAATTAGAAGATACTTTGAGATGAATGAAAATAAAAACACAATCTACCAAAATACACATAGGAAATGCAGCAAAAGAGGTGCCAAGAAAAAAATTGATGGTTGTATGCATCCATATTAAAAAAGATCTCAAATCAGTAACCTAACATTCCACCTTAAGAAGCCAGAAGAAAAGAAGAAAATATTCAAAGTCAAAGCAAATCATAGGATAGAAATAATAAAGGTTAGAATGAAAATAAATAAAGCATAGCAAAACAATGGGGGAAAGTCAATAAAACTGAAAGTCGGTACTTTAAAAAAAATCAGAGAAAATGATAAATCTTTACCTAAATTAGTGAAGAAAAAAATAGAGAAGACTCAACTCACTAAAATCAGAAGTGAGAGACGATATGACTCCTGACATTATAGAAATCTAAATAGACCTACAATAAGTAAAGATATTGAATAAACAATCAAGAAACTTCTCAAAGGGAAAAGCTCAAGTGGCTTCACCATTGAATTCTACCAAACATTTAAAGAAGTATTAACACCAATCCTTAACAAACTTCCCCCCAAAATAGAGGAGAAAACATTCCCCAAAACTTTCCATGAAACCACAATTATCTAATACTAAAACCACAGATACAAGAAAACTACAAGGTAGTATACTTGCAAATACAGATGCGAAAGTACTCAACGAAATAGTATTAAGCCAAATCCAACAATATATAAAAAGTGTTATACGTGATGACCAAGTGTGATTTAGCCCAGCAATGCAAGTTGGGTTTGACATATAAAAATCCATCAATTTAATGTTCCATATAAATAGAATAAAGGGCAAAACCACATGATCATCTCACTAGATGCAGTAAAAGCATTTGACAAAATACATCATCCTTTCATGATAAAAGCACTCAATCAGCTAGGAATATAAGGGACTCCCTGAATTTGATAAAGGGAATCTATAAAAACTTCACAGACTATCTCATACTTAATGGTGAAAGAGTGAATGTTTCCCTACTAAGAAGAGCAAGACAAGGATATCTGCTCTTACTACTTTTATTCAGTATTGAATAGAACTGGATTCTCTACAGGGCAAGTAGGCAAGAAATAAAATTAATGATAATAAAAAATAAAAAACATAAAGGTTGCAAAGTAAAAAAGAAAACTCTGTATTTGTAGATTACATGATCTTGTATATAGAAAATCCCAAAGAATCCACATGCAAAAGAATGCATTAGAAGTAATAAATGAGTTCAGCAAGTTTTCAGGATAAAAGATTGATATACAAATATCAATTTCATTTTCTATACACTAGCAAAGAACAATTCAAAAATAAAATTAGCAAAACAATTTTATTTAAAATAGAACCAGAAATAATAAAATGCTTAGGAATAAACTTAGTAAAACAAGTACAAAACGTATACACTTACACCTACAAAATATCATTGCAAAAAATTAAAGAAGGATGAAATAAATGAAAAGACATTCTGTATTCATGGATTAGAAGATTTAATATGGCTAAAATAGAAATAATCCCCAAATTAGTCTATAGATTCAATAAAACCCCTGT
The DNA here is from genome assembly GCF_027409185.1 of Cynocephalus volans. Lineage (NCBI taxonomy): Eukaryota > Metazoa > Chordata > Mammalia > Dermoptera > Cynocephalidae > Cynocephalus > Cynocephalus volans. The sequence continues at coordinate 65,377,621 of NC_084464.1, forward strand.
CAAAATCCCAGATATTTTTTATTTATTTTGCACAAATTGGCAAACTGATACTAAAAATAATATGGAAATTCAGGGGACAGAGAACAACCAAAATAATTTTGAAAAAGAAAAACAAATTGGAAAACTTACTTCCCAATATCAAATCTCAATATAAAACTACAGTAATCAAGAAAGTGAGGTACTTGAATATAGATAGTTATATAGATTAATGAAATAGAATTCATAGTTCACAAATAAACACAATTTTATGCTCAAAAGATTTTTGACAAGGGTTCCAACACAATTCATTGGGGCAAATCAAAGTACTGTCAAAATATGATGCCAGGACAACTGTATATCCGTATGCAAAATAATGGAGTTGGATCCCACCTTACACAGTATACAAACTTAAAATGAACCATAGACTTAAATACAAGAGCTAATAGCAAAAAATTCTTAGAAAACAGAGGAGTAAATCATCATGACCTTGGTTTAGGCAATGAATTCTTAAATATGACATCAAAACCACAAGCAATAAATGACAAAATAGATAAATTAGAGCTTATCAAAATTAAAACTTTATACTTCAAAGTGCATCATGAAGAAAGTAAAAAGTCATCTCACAGAATGTCAGAAAATATTTGCAAATCATCTGTATGTTAAGGAATTTGTATCGAGAATATATAAGGAATTCTTATGAATCACAACAGAAAGAAATAACCCAATTAAAAATGGGCACATATTTGAATAGACATTTCTCCAGAAAAGATATACAAATGGCCAATAAGCACATGAAAAGATGCCCAACATCGTTAGTCATTAGATAAATGTAAATCAAAACCAAAATGGGATACCTCTTCATACTCAATAGGATGGCTAAAAAATTTTTTTAAAAGACGGAAAATAGCAATCAATGGCAAGAATGTGGAGAAATTGAAACCCTCATACATTGTTGGTGGGAATGTAAAGTGACACAAATATTTTTACAAAGTTTGGTAGTTCCTCAAAATCTTAAAGAATTACCATATATGACCCACCAATTTAATTCCTAGGTGTATACCCAAGAGAACTGAAAACATGTCTATGCAAAAATTTATACATGAAAGTTAATAGCAGCGTAATACATAGCAGACAATAAGTGGAAACAACCCAAATATCCACCAATGGATGAATGGATAAGCTGGTTCTGGTATATGCATATAACGGAATATTATTCTGCTATAAAAAAGGAATGCAGTAATGATACATGCTACAATAAGGCTGAATCTTGAAAACATTATGGTAAGTGAAAGAAGTCAGGCACAAAAATCCACATATTATATGATTTTATTTACATGAAATCTTAAGAAAAGGCAAATTTATAAAGACGAAAATATTTGTGCTTGGCAGGGCTTGGCAGGATGGGACAATGGGGAGTGACTGCTAATGGGTTTGAAGCTTCATTTTAGAATTAAATAGTGATCGTATGATGGTTGCCCAACTCAGAATATACTATAAACTACTTCTTTGTACCCATTAAAGAGTAAATTTTATGGTTTGGTAATTTTCTCTTAGATCTATTTTTTTTTTTTTAAGATGATGTTTTTTAAATAAAAAAATTTAAAAGAGGGTAATTCTTTTAGAAAATTCTGCTGAAACTGTGGGGAAGGAAAAAAATATTAAACACAAAATTTGGCATATTGATGTAAATGAGGGTTTGTAATGAGAATTATCCAAGGGATGCTTATGACTAAAGATTTTAAGGTCCATAGAAGTGCAGAACTTGAGAGAGCCTATTCAGTGAAAACTTTATATCAGATTCCAGAAAGGAGAGGGGAAACCAATTTCTCATAAACAAAATTAAAAAAAATAAATAAAATAAATTAATTTAAAAAAAAGGGTAATAGATTGTGTGATGGAATTATGTTGAGAAACAACAAATCTGGAAATGGTCAAGGGGCAAGAGGCACAGTTTGGGGGGTCAAGTGAGAGGACTTGACAGTAGTCCAGACTAGTAGTCCTTGACCATAGCAGTCATAGTCCAGAAGAGCTATCTGTAGACTCTAACAGTGGAGCTATTTAATGTGAGAATAAAATTAAGGGAAGGGACAAAAAAGTCGTTATGATCCTCATTATAAGAATGTGAGTCTTAATTCTAAAAGATCGGTGCCAAGGTAAAAATAATAATAATAATAATGATGATGATGCATGAACAAGTCATAAGGTTCAATGGGAAAAAGTCACTGAGTGTTGGAACAAAATCATCCTTAAATGGTGTTGAATGTGAGGAACAAGAAAAAGTTCCATTGTCCTTGACAAACAGAAATGTAAGGAGTGTTTACCAAGAGTGTCTGTTGCACTCTCTTACCATGAAATGAGTAATGAATCAAGAATATGATAGGGTAAATAAGACTCATTCTCTTGGAGCAGGCATTGTTAGTGCTAAGAAAAAGGATCATCCAAACTCTCAGACCCTTCCAGCTACCAGCTTAACTCTTTGCACCTCCTGCTCCTCCTAGATAAAATTCTTCATTTATTTTCATTTGTCATATCCTTTTTCTCACCCCCACCCCCACTGATTTCTCAGCCCACTTCATTCTGGCTTCAAGTTCCATCACTACAGTGAAAGAGCTTTCACTAAAGTCACCGATGATTACTGAAGAATATTTTTCTAAAGATTTCTTGCTAAATTCTTTGGCAGCATTATGCAATGTTGTTCATGATTTCATCATTCGTATATTCCCTTCCCATGGCCCTTCTGTCTGTCTGTCTGCTTCTCTTTGCTTTGAATAGTTATTCTCCCTCCCCTGGACATTAAATGACAATTTCATAGGTCCCTTCACAACTTCACACTCTTTTTTTAGGTGGACTCTTTCCCAGGCACTTTTTCAATGAGATAAATTATAAATTTATATAGCAAACTAATCCTCTGAGATATACACAATCACACATACACGTATACACATATTGTGCCTTTATTTCAAGACTTGAAAGTAGATGATATCAGTCCTCTTTTTTTTTAATTGTTTTAGCTATTACAGGTCCTTTGCAATTTCATATGCAATTTAAATCAGTGCTTCAATTTATGCAAAAAAAAAAGACTGCTATGGTTTTGAATGGGGTTGATTGCATTGAATTTATGATACAATTTGGGAAAAATTGCCATAGTAAGAATACTAATACTGCTAATCCATCAGTATGGTGAATTTCTTCATTTATTTAGGTCTTTAATGTCTCTCAGGAATGTTTCAAACTTTTCAGTACGCATATTTTGTCCACATTTATTGAATGTATACCTAACAATACATTATTTTGCAATTAAAACTTTCGTTTTGTAATTCAATTTTCCATTTGTTTATTACTAGTATATAGAAATGCAATTAATTTCTTTTTATTGATTTTGTGTCCTACATATTGCTAAATTCATTTATTAGTTCTAGAGTTTTTTTGGTAGATTACTTAGAATTTTCTTTGTAAACAATAATTTCTTCTCAATAGAATAAATCCGTATGCCTTTTAACTATTTTTCTTGTCTTTTCATACTGGCTAAAAAACTCCAGTACAATTTTGAGTAGAAGTGGTGAGAGAAGACTTCATTCCAATCTTAGAAGAAAGAATTCATCTTTCTCCATTTTGTAGGATAATACCTAAAGGCTTTTTCATAGATGCCCTTTATCAGGTTGAAAAAGTGAGAAAGTTTCCTTCTACTACTAGTTTGTGTACAATTTTTATCATAAATGGGTGTTGACTTTTTCAAATGCTTTTTCTTTATTGAGATGATCATATTTTTTATGCTGTTACTACAATGAATTATACTGATTGATTTTTGAATGTTAAGCCAACACAACATTGCTGAATAAATCTGATTGAGCAATCTGTATTAGCCTATTTATATACTGCTAGCTTTGACTTGATTATATATATATATATATATATTTTTGTCTTTTTGTGGCCGGTAAGGGGATCACAACCCTTGGCTTGATGTCGTCTGCACCGCGCTCAGCCAGTGAGCGCACCGGCCATTCCTATATAGGATCTGAACCCGCGGCGGGAGTGCCGCTGTGCTCCCAAGCGCTGCACTCTCCCGAGTGCGCCAAGGGGCCAGCCCTTGATAATATATTTTTAAGGAGATTTAATCTCTGTTTGTAAAGCATGTTTGGTCGGTGGTGTTCTTTTATTGTCATATCTTTGATTATCAAGGTAACAGTGGCCTCATAACATTGGTTGGAAAGTATTACCTTTTCCATGAATTTCGTAGAGTTTGAACAAGATTGATATTATTTTTTCTTTACTGATTGATAGAATTCATCAATGAACCTATTTAGACCAGGAGATTTTTTGTAGCAAGGTTTGTAAGTACAGTGTCAGTTTTGGCAATCTTTCTCTTTCAAGGAATTTGTCCATTTCATGTAAGTTGGCAAATTAATTGGTTGGTCATAATATTATTTTATTCCCCTCTTAATTTCTGTAGCATACTTGCCCTTTTCTTATGACTTAAGACAGAAAGGGTTTCAAAGTCTATCAATTACATATTTCCAATTCGTAACTGTGGCAATACCTCTTTCAGATGTATTTTCATGTCAAAGATGACTATAAAGTTTATTTATAGTAGTGAAATAGAGTGGTGTGTGTGCACTTTCCACAGTCAGAGATTATTGAGCCCTCACTGACGTGGAAGGGGAAAGACCTTCCAACAAGGACAGACTTCCAGACTGGATCTTTCAAAGCCATTTTGTATGATTATTACTGTTTCTTTGTAACTAGGGATGTATTCAAAAATTTACTGACTTCCATATCACACTGTGTTTAAGGTCATAAATAGAAACCTTGCATCACAATGGAAAAACATGAACTTTACATTCAGATGGACCTGAGTGCAAATTCTGACTTGACACATATTAAAGATGTAGACTTTGGTATTTTGTTTAATCCTTCTCAATGTCTGCTTGATCAAAATCTGTAAAATGAGAAAAATCTACTTTTAGGAATGCAGTAAGGATTACTTGAGATTATGCATAGTTCCTGAAACTCAGTTAATGTCAGTGAATCCTGTTAATTTTATGCTGAATTTATCTGGATACTCAGTTTCTTTGGACAACTTATCAATGGCATAATGTATGTGTCCTCAAAATGAGTGGAGGATTAAGCATCTTCCACCCTTAGTTAGGTAATCATCTAAAAAGGCTGCCACTACATTTTTTTTTTCTGATTGTGAGAACCATAACTATGCTCCCCATGGCAGTTTTTTATTTTTTTTTTATGGGGACCATTTCTTATGGTTGCAGAAGTCATCGAAGGCAGGATACTGGTTCTCTCCTTCATGGGAACACTCAGTGACAGAATCACTGAAGTTTAAATGATCTCTTACAGATCATTTAGAAAACAGTTCAAGACCATTTAGCAGACAGAAAGTTTTCATGCTAGAGGTCTTCTGGAAATTTCTAATGTTCATTGATGCTTCTCAGTTATTTTCAAAAATATTATTTAAAAAGAGAGTCACAGAAGAGGAAGCATTCTCAGCCCCTACCTCCCAATGGATTAAAAGTTTGAGTTGGAACGCCACTATGTGTAAAGGGTAGTCTACATGACAGGACATAAAGACTCAGAAGGGAAATAATTTATTAGATGTTTTCTATTTAAGGGCAGAATTTTATTAATATCATTTGTCTCTTCTTCAAGAGACAAGATGGTCAAAGAGAGTATTATATTAATTCGTTTATGGGGACATCAAAGTAAAATTCTGTTCCCAAGTTAAAGATTATCTAACAGATTTTGATCTTGTGGTGTAAAAAGCAACAAAACCCATCCAACATCCATTCCAAGAGACCACAGGGACACGTTGGTCTGTCCTGGCTTGCAGCACAGAGATAAAAGCAACAGCTGAATAATCTTAACAAAACTAAGACGGCCTTATTGTGTGCTTGTTGGCACATTTTCCCCTTAAAAATATTATGCATGCTGAATTTTATTGTTTTGCTCACTAAACCCTATCAATCTTCATGAGCTTATAATTAAGAAAATATTATACTTGGAGGGACTCCCTGCTATTATCAAATAACTTTGAAAAGAAATGGAAAATTACAAGTTGTGTAACTATTCTTATAAGTCTAAGCTATTTGAAATGTTAATGTAAGATCAGGAGGGATTTTTCAGTGTTTTTGTGTGCATTTTAAAGGGCCAAACACAATATTGGTTGCAAACAACTCTACAACTACAAATAGCAGGCAACGGGGAATGTTTCATTTTTATTCCTATATTCAAAGGTTTGCTTCCACCAAATCTGAGAAGCAGAATACCTAGTAAAAAGCAATAGGTAGTTAAGTCCTATCTCTCCGTCTGGCAGTAGATGGCAGTATTGATACATGAAAAGTCCATTCAGCTTATTTTTATGGTTAGCTGAGAGGTTTTCCTTCTCTTTAAATTTAGGTATCGGAGCTGAAACAGAATTCCTAATGAGATAATATAGTTGTCATCCCTTCACCATTCTCCCTCCTCTGTTTTTACTTCTCTTTTTAGAAGGAGATATCTTTTCAATTTGTAGCTTTCCTTAGATTTTGACAAAGTTGTGCTGTTTCAACTTTTTTCACCTAAACTCCTATTTAGCATTCATTCAACTGAATGAATGCCAAGCACATACTCAGCTCAGCAAACGTTCTGGAGAAACAGGCGCTCAAACCTCCCAGACCTCAGGTGTCTGGGACACTTTTCTAACTGTGTCTTCTAATTACTTCTCCAAAGTGGAACTTTCCTAAGTCAAGTAGAAATAACAGGCCTCCTCTCCTTTCAGATCCCTGGAACATCATCTGTAGTTCAGAGAAAATGGAAGGCCCTGCAACCTGTTTCCCAGCCTCGAGGGCCAGGACAGCAGACAAAGTCCCGGATAAGCGCGGTGGCCGCTGAAATAAAGCAGATCCGAGCCAGAAGGAAAACAGCCCGGATGTTGATGGTTGTGCTTTTGGTGTTTGCAATTTGCTATCTACCGATCAGCATCCTCAATGTGCTAAAGAGGTAAAGTTTATTACTTGAAAGTAAAGTGGCTCTTTTCTTGGTTCGTTATTAAGAGCTTTTTTTTTTTTTTCTGTTTTCCTTTTCTTTTAGCCAGAGAAAAATCTATAATTTCTGCCTAGATACGTTGATAGCCAGATGATTTAGTTAAGTTGTTGTTGCCAACAGGTAAAGCGACAGCCTTTTAGAGTGCTCAGACACATGCTATTTTCTACGCAGATTCTCTGTTGAACTGCAGACATAAAACAGATGTTCTTCCAACCTCTCCAAGCTGATTGCTGAGCCTTAGATGTAGAAAAGTTTCTAATACAAAAAAAAGAAAAGAAAAAGAAAAAAGAAGAAAGGAGAGAGAGAGAGAGAGAGAAAACAAACTCATTTACAGCTTGGAGGTTTTATTTGATGAGACCAAATAGGTTTTTCAAAACTTGGTTCTCAAAGACATAGGCAATCATGAAAGAATTCTATCAAAGGATAAAAAGAGATAAGAATGTTTTTTTGGTATTCTAATTATAATTAAAAGTGCATTTGTGAGCATGAAAAAAATAATCAAGGCCGATGCTTTGTGTTGAATGTTTAAACAGAATGAAAGAAAATCCATATCCTGAAGTCATTTAATCAAACTCAGGATAAATATTAATAAAAATCAACAAAAACTGTTTCAGTTATGAAAAAAAATGTTATATGTTATACTGCAGGTACAAATCTTTAGTTAAAGCAATTGACATAAACAGCAGATGCAGAGACAGAGGTACACACTGAACTTCATGGCCAGCCGACTTCGTTGGGCATTATCAAAACTTGCACATAGTCTGGTCCCAAGGCAATATTAATTCTGTTTATAACAGACTTCAAACTTAAACTAGCATTACTCCTCTCACTTTTCCTTGATTCAGAGTCACAGCTGGGGACCCTGGAGAGAGGCAGCTTCGGCTAGAGTCTTAATGGTGGTATAAACACCTGCAAAGACTTCTCATTCTCTTTGGCCCTTGCTTTGATTGCTTAATTGCTTTATCAAATGAGAAGAAACGGAAAATGAACTTTTGGTCAGTAATATTATTTACTGCAGGCATAGACTTAAGGGTAAGATTTTTGGCAGCTTGAGTCCTGGAGACATACATCGGCTCACAAGAAAGTGCAAAAGGATTTTGTCCTTATCTTTTCATGCATCCCCTCTATTTTTTTTTTTCTTTCTACTTTTTGCTCACTTAGAAACCTCATACCAGTTTATTCTTGTCTTTTGCTGTTTTGCTAGGTATTGTCTTCTGTTCTTAACAACTTCATAAACATGCTATGGTACTTGGGGTTTTTCTTTTCTTTTTTTTTTCACTCTTTAAGTCAGTTTACATTCAATAAAAATTAGATTTACTACTCTCTGGGTTCCTCATTTGGGTTTCCAATATATCAGTACTTGCACCTTTCCTTTAATTATTTCCAAATACTCCTTAATAAAATTTCTCTTATTCTCTGACTTAAATACACTCATTTACAAAGAAAACAAATAGCTTTCTAAGGAGAAAGTCCAGGTTAAATGTAAAATATTTTCAAGTTTTTGGGCATTCTACTCTTTTCTGCAAAATATTTTTTAAATTGAAAATTGTTATTTTCTTTACACACACTTTTTTTTTTTTTTTTTTTTTGTCATTTTCGTGACCGGCAGCCAGTGAGTGCACCGATCCGAACCCACGGCGGGAGCGTCGCCGCGCTCCCAGCGCCACACTCTCCCGAGTGTGCCACGGGCTCGGCCCCACATTTTTTTTTTGAAATGATTATCTTCTTGTCCTTGCATTTTAAATTTGTAATTTGTCTTTTCTGTCCCTCAAAAAACCTTCCTAGTTTCTTTTCTTTGAAATTTAACTTTTTGCTTTATTCAAAACTAACTTCTTTAAAGCAGTTCTTGTTCTTCTAAGATTTCAAAGATAGTAGAAGGTTATAACATATCATGAATTCCATTTGTCTGTATTATTTCACTCTATATTGTATTTTTGTAAAACCCTAGTACTCTGTAGAGCATCACTTTATTTCTGAAATACATATCAGATGAAAAGAAAACATACAGATAGGGCCCAAATCATACAATTAATCATGGAGCCTCCAGCAGGAAATACATTATAATCTTAATCTATAAAATTATTGAGTATTGTTAGTATTCTAAAATATCTACAGCAAGTTATCTGCTACAGGTTAGTGAATAGAATTTAATATATGGTATATTTTTAAGTATGAAACAAAAAATAGACTTAAAGGATATCATAATAAAAAAAATTTTTTAGAGTTTAAAATAATACATGGGAATTTAAACTCATGAATTTTCAGAAATTACCAGAATTCTGCCTACTGAATACTAGTTTTTCTTGGGGCATAAGGAGGTTTCAGAAGCCAATTTTCGGTAAGGCCAGGAAAATTGGAGTTGAAGGAATATAATACTTTGATCAATGCACAAATGAAAGTAGGAAGAAGTATTTACAGACTGCAAATTAGAAGTGCCCTTTAAATGACACACGTATGGAATATTAATACAACATTGCTCAATTGTATTTAGAAACAAGATGAAATAAAGGTGATATATATATTCAATTTCTCTAATCTTATCCACACAAAAATATTGCATTTGCTGTTTGCAGGAAAGATGGACCCTGATTCAGCTTTTGACTTATTAATTGTGCCATGGAGGTTCTGTTCAGTTACTGAAGTTATTGTAAACTGACTGTGGTGCCCTAAATCAATCAGTGGTGATGTCTGCAGTAGAGGAGGACAGGGTCTGGCAGCTTCTATCAAGAGCCTCATGCACTTTTCAATTTAATTATTTAAAAGGTACTTTTCAGATTCATGCTAAATTTTCTGTTATTGTTCCTTTTCCTACAGAGTGTTTGGAATGTTTACCCACACTGAAGACAGAGAGACTGTATATGCCTGGTTTACATTTTCACACTGGCTTGTATATGCCAATAGTGCTGCGAACCCAATTATTTATAATTTTCTTAGTGGTGAGTTTTCAATTGTTTCTTCTATAAACCACAATTACAACCAAGGGTGAGGACTCAATGACCAGGTTTGAAACAGTCGTTTTTTTTTTTTTTTTTTTTGTCAAAACGTAATTGATTGTACATACCTTTGGGATACGGCATTGCATATCAATACCTGTGTGCGATATGTGATCTTCAAATCAGGATAATCACTATATTTTGAACTCTGTGAAGGGCTTAGATGCTATTTGAACTATTTTTCCCTGACCTTATTTGTCTTGAGTTTCTTCCTTTATGAAAGGAAAGACATGATACCTAACTCTTCAGAGAAAATTATGTACGTGATTTTTTTCTCATAAAACTTAAAAGAAATGTTAAAATAAGAGGAAAGTAAAAATTGTGAGAACAAATAATACAGATTGTTGTGTCATATGTTAAACTTATGATTAACAAAAATATAAAATACTTTTATCTGTTTTGCCTTGCTCTATTATTCCTTTGCCAATACATGCAGCCTAATTGAGATTGAATTGGAACCTTTCCACTTTTAGATACTTTAAATGTTTTGTATTTTGTATTTACATTCCTCTTGTGGGTAACATCTCTCAAGTTTACCTCAAGATTTCTCACTAGTCATAAAATATGATATTACTCCTAAATAACACATAAGCTAAATGGCACATACTGTAATGTATTCAATCTAAATGACATACATCTGTAATTTATTCAATCTACCTCTGTTTATGAAATCAAAAATGATTACAAGAATTGTTTAAATAACTACTGTCATATTTACATTTTGCCTGATTGACTTTTAGAATTGTGTTTTAATTAGCTACATCTTGACATTGTCTTCTTCTCCAACCCATTGGCTTTTTCTCTTTTATTTCTGTCTCCAAATATACGTTAATTTTATATGAAAGAATAGCAATTCATTTTGCATACTTAATAAATTATATGCATCTTCTAACCTCTTCTTTGGCCTTCTGGTTACATAGATTAAAAAACAATACAACCAATTAGATTATTTTTAATAACTTTTTTTCTTTTAAAATTATTGCACTATGACTAAAGCTCTGAGCCTTGCACTAAGCAGGACAAATATATCAGGAAATTGTAGGGAGAAGTGTTTGAAGCAGAAGCCATAGAACCAAGTCAAAGTTCTAGCATGAGGTGAAGAGTGAGACTTGGTATGTGCCTGCTAGTGTCCTGGGCCCTTAAACACTTATCTTCTCATTTAATCACTCAATAACCCAGTGGAGTAACTGAGGCTCAGAGAGAAGAAATGAAGATTCCCAATACTGCTATTCACTCGAATCAAGGGAAATTGTTTCATTTTCATAGTTAGCCAATTTCCCATCAGTAATTTGAAGACAAGGAATGCCTTCTCAAGCTTTTTTCCCCTTCAGTTTTTTTGTTTTGTCTTACATAGATAACCAAACCAGAAAATTTCTAGATATTTAAATATATTTTTCTAGATATTTTGTTGAACCGATTGGCACTAGCAGTTTCTTTAGAACAAAATGCAGGAGTAATTTCTGTATCGTTTTGGCTACGTATGATACAGGTTTTATAATTTTTGAAATTTTAAATATCTCTGGGCATCCTTCTACTGCTGAGCACTTTTATTATAGGTACATCGTTAAGATATACCTTCATTCACAACTACGTGATGCTGACTAGAAAGTGACTTAAAACTAAGCAACACATGAAAAGCAGTCTCATTATTTTATGGAAATACCTCATTGTTTCAAGAGTCACCAACCTTCCAATAAGCTCAATTTCCTTTTCCTATTTTCCTCATTTTTGCACAATATTACACCTCATCATTAGCTTGGCTCAAGGGAACAATGCGGTTGTACCCTATTCATGATTTGTTGAAACATTTACACATGATTCCTTTTCCTTTCGTTCTCCCTGGTTTGCCAGGAAAATTTCGAGAGGAATTTAAAGCTGCATTTTCTTGCTGTTGCCTGGGAGTTCATCATCGTCAGGAGGATCGGCTCGCCAGGGGAAGAACGAGCACAGAAAGCAGGAAGTCTCTGACCACTCAGATCAGCAACTTTGAGAACGTATCAAAACTCTCAGAGCAAGTTGTGCTCACCAGCATAAGCACACTTCCAGCAGCCAATGGAGCAGGGCCACTTCAGAGCTGGTAGAATACTTACTCATAGGACAAGGACACCTGAGTGAAACTATTCTTTTTTAAAATCTCTGTAAACAGGAATTTTATTACCTGACAATCTGAAGCTAAAATTACTTCTGGATCCATTTTTTAAAAAACCTATTACTCTTTGGAAATGAAAAAAGTCAGTTTAAAATAATTTCTCAACTTCTGACTTAAACATGTTAGAAGTTTAACCTTCAACTGAACTTATTTCAGGCTATTTCACTTTTAGTTTCATGTATTATAATTTTTGTCAATTAAATGTTTGAACATTTCTAATTCTTTTTATAATGCCTTGTTATTTTAATCTCTCACATTCAAATTGGTTACCAAAAATTACCAAAAGTTATCTATTGATTTTCTTTTGCCTACTAAAAGAAGGCAATTATTAATTCTGAATTACCAACAGACATGTTAGTTGACTTAATAGTTTTTTTTAAAAAATCACAAAAGACTGTTGTTACAATGTGATATCTGAGAGAATATTTATATATAAAGTAGCATATTAGATAATCCAAAAGCTATCTTTCAATACTATATAAAATACATACTATTCAACTTTATTTTCCATTAATTTTATTACTCATTTACACAATTTTCTCAGGTTTGTAAATTTACCATTGTTAATTTTTCTTGTCTCAACATATGACCAGTAAGACACTGTATTAAAATAAAAATTTTGGAGCAAATAGTAATACATAATAATTTCCATCTCTAAGGAAAGACTTTAATATTTAAGAATAAGGTAAAATCACATTATTGTATTCTTCTAACCAACAAAAATGATGTAGTCAGCATAGCTGGATTAAATTAAGAATGCACTACTGTGCTAGGTGCTAGGGAATGAAGTAGGGGTGCATGCAAACATGCCTTCAAGAGACCTATAATCTAGAGAGTAAGACACTTTGGCAGAATGCAAGGTGGCAAACGACTGTAGGGGACAATTCCTGGGCATGGCAGAGCAGTGGGCAGCCCAGGACAGTAGTCATCACTATAGCATTGGTAATACAGTTGCACTTTTTTTTTCTTTTCATTTAATTACAGTGACACTTGATGTCAGCAAATTCCACCTGGGCCTGGGGCTGAGAGCCAGATGGTTAGGAGAATAGAGGGGTTTGCTTTTAACGCACGCACAAATGAATAGAAATACAGGATGTTTTACACAAATGTAAGATCTGGTATTCAAAGCACTAAATATTTCAAATTTGTTCCTCTGCAAAATTCTTCTGATTGAAATATTCACTTCAAAATTAAATTAAAACTAAAAGAATGTTCATGAAAAGATGCTTTTCATCTCATATTACACCAGCAGGTGTTCTGATATGAAAGAAGATATGGATCACAATATTTAAGAAAATTTTCATAGAAGATAATTAATATCTTGGTTTTGTTTTTCATTTTTTTCCAACTCAACATGCTCAGAGAAAAGTAATGCAACCAAATTATCCAGCATTTGTTTTTGAATCTTAGAATTTTGGATTTTGTTACCTTGTGCCTTTTAGTACTCAAAGCAAAAACTAATCTCTTACTTGAGGTTTATTGAGATTATATTGCTAAGTATCAGCACTATATCAACAAAGGTAATGTATTTTAATTCTCTCTTTCTCCCCTTTGTACATTTGAGAACTTTTTTTGTTATTTATGCTGCATGAAAGGAGAGTTGTAATTTTCAGATTATGATGAAAGTTAGCACTTTAAATAGTTTGAGGATAACTTCAAATAACAGATGAGATGCCTTAATAGCCAAGTAATAGCTTGGAGTAAAAGTAAATTCTTTAGATCCTAATATACCTAGTTTTTGTAATTTAACAGAGAGAGAAGAGAGAGAAATTGAGAAGGAAATAAAGGAGAGGGGTATATCTAAAGAGAGAGAAAAAGGTAGACAGAGAGATAGAAAGACAGACTCAGAGAAGTAGCAGCTTTGTGGTCAAAGTCAGAATTCCTTTGCTTTAAATGACTTATTCACAGTTTGGTTCCTAAACTACCTACATCAGCATCACCTGGAAACTTATTAGACGTGCAGATTTTCACCCTATCCCAAACCTACCAAACCAGAAACTTTGGGGATGGTATCCAGGAATCTGTGTATTGACAAACCCTACAGGTGATTCTGAAGCACTTTAAAATTTGAGAATCAATACTCGTTTAGGTATGACCTGGCATCAGTTTATTAGCCCACGTGAAATAAAGTCATTTACTGCGCAGGTATCTACAACAGAGGCCGCCATCACCAGTATTGTCCACCTAGTTGGAGGTCTAAAAGAAGAGGCTGAGTATCAATGTTGAATCTCGCCAATGTCTCACTCAAAGAGAGAATGGTTTACAATTACCACTTGGTTAAAAGTGCAGTGTGAAAGAAGACTGGTTTGGAGGCACTTGTGCGCTTTATGGCAACCTGCATGTCTTGAGTTTTCAACTAAAACTTTCAAATCCCCAATTTTACTTATTAAGGTTTAAGTTTTGTGGAAGCAGACAGTTTCTAAGAATTATCATTGCTGGGAAGGAAAAAATAAAGTAAAATCTTGCACGTACAAGAAACTCTGGAAATGGAATAATAGACCATGTATATAGATCTCTACATGTGAATCCATAAATCCTTCTAAGAGGTCTGAATTTAGTATAGTTACCTTAATAGGAAAAATGGTAAAGAAACAGGTTTCCCTAAACTCTGCCAATTTTATGGAACAAAGAGTCAACCACTTACCTCATTATGTGCAAATGACACAAATGAGAAAACTTCCTGTAAAAGGAATGTGTTGAGACTGTTTTATGCTGTACATTGAATACGTATTTCTCTTTTTTGTCTATATTTCAAAGATTTAACATAATATGTCGACATCACTGAAATTTTGTTATCAACAGGGATAAAATAATAATTTTATCTAATAGTATTCATTTGAATTTTACTATTTCTGAATTTCTCCAAAACCATAAAAAACTTGATATTCAAATTAATTCATTTTTGGCAAAAGATTACTCTCAGTCTGTGAGAAAAATTACTACTAAATTCTCCAAAGCTTGGAGAGTTTCTTGGATATTACATATTATTGATGAGTTAATTGCAAAAGTGTCAGACGCTGGGCCGAGCCCGTGGCGCACTTGGTAGAGTGCTGCGCTGGGAGCGCGGCGACCCTCCCGCTGCGGGTTCGGATCCTATATAGGACTGACCAGTGTACTCACTGGCTGAGTGCCGGTCACGAAAAAACGACAAAAAAAAAAAAAAAAAAAAAAAAAAAAAAAAAAAAAAAAAAAAAGTCAGACGCAATGATATTGAGCTTCACTCCCAGTGTACATTGTTTTAATGAAAATTAAGGCAAATATGCTAATAAAATGTAGTCTGGATATGCTAAAACCTGAAATATCAGATGGCAAAAATCCCAAAGCTGCTCATGGACCCAAATTGTGAAGAGGGCTATGATTATTTTAATACTAGTATAATGATAGAATGTACTTGATGTAAATCATAATAGTAATTACTGCATTTCAAAAAAATCTGTCTACTCATTACAATTTAGAAAGCTTTCAATGCTCGTTAATTTTACAGTGGATGACTTCTCTACTTCCTACAAATCTCAAGTCAAAAGAAAATAAATTCCATTAAGTTATATTCAACTAATTTTCAAACTGCATGAAACAAAATAATAGATTTTTTAAAGAAACAATATATAAACAAAAATATTGTTAATTTAAGTTTATTCTATTACCTTACGTACCACAGAAAACGAAGTGAAAAGGCATGAAAAACATTATTAACTCCCAGAAAGCAAAGGGAATTATTTTCTACACAACTACTGCTACTTAAGATGGGGCAAAAGACTTCCCCCCAACTTGCCACGTATTTCTATTCTCTTAAATTTTATTTATAAGCTTTGGAGTTAGCATATCTTTTATGTTTTCATGAAATGTATTTCTATAATTGTTGTATCTCATGTGTGTAATATCATGTCAATTGTTTAAAATCATACATTGGAAGTTCTTTATGCCTGATTGTACTGTGTTTTCATGAAGAAAATTTTTATCAAATCCAATGTGATTACACACCTACTGCTATGAAGGATGCTCATTATGTAGTTTTTAAGTAAAAACTATATTGAGGATTCTATAATCACATTTATACTGCCTTTTCTATTGTATGAAAAATCTTCTTGTTGTTGATTAGATAAGTTGGATATTCACTCACAATTTGTGTCAAATCTTTGCAGTTAAGGATTGAATTAAGCCCTCTGGTGTGGTATTTAATGAGCAAAATATTTTTCCCAATAAGTTTATATAACAAGGGATAATCATGATATAAAAGGTTTTTAATGTTGTTTTTAAGAACAGGTACTATAATAAAGAAGGTTAACATTAGTACAGAGATATTTCATAAAGATTTTGTAAAACCACATATAGTATTAAATCTCGGAGCTGTTATCTGAGTCAAGAGATTTAATCTACTTTCACTTAAAGGAAATGATGACCTCATGATTTTCAATTTATCATCAGACTAGTAAATATGGCATTTACACAATTTTTTCCCCTGGCTATTATATTTAGGACTATTTTAAGTTCAATGATAAATTTTAAAATATATATTTTCTGTTTTTATTCTTATCTAATTGATTCTGATAAATTACAGACAAAAATGCCAAGGATCTTAACTTCAAATCCATTTTCACTCAGCCCTGTTTATTCTAACCTTTATCAAAAATGGAGCCAAAATAACCTTGCAAGGTAAATATTTGAAGCCTAGGGAAATGGATTTGAGTCTGAGGTGGTTTCTCAAGACAAGTGAACCTTCTCATAGTGAAATTCCAAGAAAGACAAACTATTACAGTACTTCAAGCTATTTCAAGCTATTTCACTCATTTGAGAATGTTTTGCTAGGAGTATCTGTTATCACAGACTATATACTTGACCACTTCTCCTACTAGAGCCAGCCCTGAAGAGGAGTCCTGGGGTCTTCATTGTCATTCAGGCCAGAGGGCATACAGGAGAAGTGGGGAGCACAGGAAAGTTTCTTAACACCTCTTTGGTCTTGCCTTCCTTTCACTGTTTCCACACTCTCCACCCGCAGCGCTTCCCCCCAGGCCTGCCCCCAAGCTCAGCATCAGCAGACCTCCATCCACAGCTTGTCTTGCCCCACGAGCCACCCCATCCTTCAGCTTAACCTCATCCAATTGCCTCAGGCTCTTGTCATCTCCTCAGCTGAGCAAGAGGCAAGTAACTATCTTGAGAACAAATAAATAAAGCAAAGCTCAAGGAAAAAAGTAAAAATTTTCATTTCTACATCCAAAATATTTACAATTATACATTTTTTAAAAAAACATTTATTTTCTTCCCAGAATATCTATGTTTATCAGTGATCTTCTGGATCTATGTCAGCTCCCTCTCCAAGCTCTAGCTAAGCTTGCTGCTTCAAGCTAGAAGGAATCCCAGTTTTAAGAATCTTATTTTAAGGTCAGTAGGGAGATATGTCTGAAGAGGTACTGCTGTGGCACCTTTGGAAACAAAAGTCTCTATTTCATTACTTTTCATAGGTTTGGCCCCTTTTCAATATCAGAAAGGTAATACTCAATTCTTTTTAAAATGTTGTTTATTATGTAATAAATTTCTAATTAATTAAGTGTTTAAGGTAATATTTTAATTACCAAAGGAGAATGGTACAAACAAAATATTCATGAGGTTGGGAAATCCTTAACAGTGCATGGAAGCTTAATTTATTGGAGATGTGATAATGAAAACATCTCCAGAACAGAAGTGACATTCCCTTCACAGGGGCATGGATTCAAAAGCTCTCTTTATATGACTCAGGTACACTAAGTGGAGGACTTGTCAATAAAGCTGTACCTAGATCATGCAGAATATCCTTTATGGAATGAAAAAAAAAATAACATTTTAGAGTATTGCCAATGCACACATCCAAAAACATTTACAATTTTTGTAGATGTAGAGTTGTATGTGTGTGTGTATCTTTATATACACATATATGCAACACTTGATTAGCCTGAGAATATCTCACAATGTATATTAATTTTATGTCAGCCTTTTAAAAAATTTTCCTTCTTCATCTAGTTCATTCCTCTCTTAAATTATACCTTCTGGGTTGGTGGCTAGTTCCCCTCACTCTTTTACAAATATCCAGGTTCCATATTTCTGCTAGTCTAGAGAGATTCCCCAAACCCTCTCCAATTTTTTTTTTTCTTATTCTTCCTTTTTATTTGTTTTCTGTTTCTTTGTTTGTTTGTTTGTTTTTTTTTCTTTGTCGTTTTTTCGTGACCAGCACTCAGCCAGTGAGTGCACCGGTCAGTCCTATATAGGATCCGAACCCGCGGTGGGAGCGTCGCCGCGCTCCCAGCGCAGCACTCTACCAAGTGCGCCACGGGCTCGGCCCTGTTTGTTTGTTTTTAACTAGCATTCTTTTTTTTTTTTTTTTTTTTTTTTTTAATTTTATTTTGTCGATATACATTGTAGCTGATTATTGCTCCCCATCACCAAAACCTCCCTCCCTTCTCCCTCCCCCCCTCCCCCCCAACAATGTCCTTTCTGTTTGCTTGTTGTATCAACTTCAAATAATTGTGGTTGTTATATCTTCTCCCCCCCCCCCCGGTTTGTGTGTGTGTGTGTGTATGTGTGTGTGTGAATTTATATATTAATTTTTAGCTCCCTCCAATAAGTGAGAACATGTGGTATTTCTCTTTCTGTGCCTGACTTGTTTCACTTAATATAATTCTCTCAAGGTCCATCCATGTTGTTGCAAATGGCAGTATTTCATTCGTTTTTATAGCTGAGTAGTATTCCATTCTGTAGATGTACCACATTTTCCGTATCCACTCATCCGATGATGGGCATTTGGGCTGGTTCCAACTCTTGGCTATTGTAAAGAGTGCTGCGATGAACATTGGGGAACAGGTATACCTTCGACTTGATGATTTCCATTCCTCTGGGTATATTCCCAACAGTGGGATGGCTGGGTCGTATGGTAGATCTATTTGCAATTGTTTAAGGAACCTCCATACCATTTTCCATAGAGGCTGCACCATTTTGCAGTCCCACCAACAATGTATGAGAGTTCCTTTTTCTCCGCAGCCTCGCCAGCATTTATCGTTCATAGTCTTTTGGATTTTAGCCATCCTAACTGGGGTTAGATGGTATCTCAATGTGGTTTTGATTTGCATTTCCCGGATGCTGAGTGATGTTGAGCATTTTTTCATATGTCTGTTGGCCATTTGTATATCTTCCTTAGAGAAATGCCTATTTAGCTCTTTTGCCCATTTTTTAATTGGGTTGCTTGTTTTCTTCTTGTAAAGTTGTTTGAGTTCCTCATATATTCTGGATATTAATCCTTTGTCAGATGTATATCTTGCAAATATTTTCTCCCACTCTGTTGGTTGTCTTTTAACTCTGTGAATTGTTTCTTTTGCTGTGCAGAAGCTTTTTAGTTTGATATAATCCCATTTGTTTATTTTTCCTTTGGTTGCCCGTGCTTTTGGGGTCGTATTCATGAAGTCTGTGCCCAGTCCTATTTCCTGAAGTGTTTCTCCTATGTTTTCTTTAAGAAGTTTTATTGTCTCAGGGTGTATATTTAAATCCTTAATCCATTTTGAGTTGATTTTAGTATACGGTGAGAGGTATGGATCTAGTTTCATTCTCCTGCATATCGATATCCAGTTATCCCAGCACCACTTGCTGAAGAGGCAGTCCCTTCCCCAGTGAATAGGCTTGGTGCCTTTGTCAAAGATCAGATGGCAGTAAGTGTGTGGGTTGATTTCTGGATTCTCTATTCTATTCCATTGGTCAGTGTGTCTGTTTTTATGCCAGTACCATACTGTTTTGGTTATTATAGCTTTGTAGTATAGCTTAAAGTCAGGTAGTGTTATGCCTCCAGCTTTATTTTTTTTGCTGAGCATTGCTTTGGCTATTCGTGGTCTTTTATTGTTCCATATAAATGTCTGAATAGTTTTTTCCATTTCTGAGAAAAATGTCTTTGGAATTTTGATGGGGATTGCATTGAATTTGTATATCACTTTGGGTAGTATGGACATTTTCACTATGTTGATTCTTCCAATCCAAGAGCATGGAATATCTTTCCATCTTCTTGTATCCTCTCTAATTTCTCTCAGCAGTGGTTTGTAGTTCTCATTATAGATATTTTTCACCTCCTTGGTTAACTCAATTCCTAAGTATTTTATTTTTTTGGTGGCTATTGTAAATGGGCAGGCTTTCTTGATTTCTCCTTCTGCATGTTCACTATTGGAGAAAAGAAATGCTACTGATTTTTGTGTGTTGATTTTGTATCCTGCTACTGTGCTGAAATCATTTATCAATTCCAACAGTTTTTTTGTAGAGGTTTTAGGCTGTTCGATATATAGGATCATGTCATCTGCAAACAGGGACAGTTTGACTTCATCTTTTCCAATCTGGATGCCCTTTATTTCCTTCTCTTCTCTGATTGCTCTGGCTAGTACTTCCAACACTATGTTGAATAGGAGTGGTGAGAGTGGGCATCCTTGTCTAGTGCCTGTTCTTAAAGGAAAAGCTTTCAGCTTTTCCCCATTCAGGATGATATTGGCAGTGGGTTTGTCATATATGGCTTTAATTATGTTGAGATACTTTCCCTCTATACCTAACTTATAGAGGGTCTTTGTCATGAATGAGTGCTGAACTTTATCAAATGCTTTTTCAGCATCTATAGAGATGATCATATGGTCCTTGTGTTTGAGTTTATTAATATGGTGTATCACATTTATTGATTTGCGTATGTTGAACCAACCTTGCATCCCTGGGATGAATCCCACTTGATCGTGATGAATAATTTTTCGTATGTGTTGCTGTATTCTGTTTGCTAGGATTTTAGTGAGGATTTTTGCATCTATATTCATCAAGGATATCGGCCTGTAGTTTTCTTTTTTGGTTATATCTTTACCTGGTTTTGGTATCAGGATGATGTTTGCTTCATAGAATGAGTTTGGGAGATTTGCGTCCGTTTCAATCTTTTGGAATAGTTTGTAAAGAATCGGTGTCAATTCCTCTTTGAATGTTTGGTAAAATTCTGCTGTGAATCCATCTGGTCCTGGGCTTTTCTTTGTTGGGAGCCTTCTGATAACAGCTTCAATCTCCTTTATTGTTATTGGTCTGTTCAAATTTTCTACGTCTTCACGGTTCAGTTTTGGGAGCTTGTGTGTGTCCAGAAATTTATCCATTTCCTCCAGATTTTCAAATTTGTTGGCGTATAGTTGTTTGTAGTAGTCTCGAATGATTCCTTGTATTTCAGATGAATCAGTTGTAATATCGCCTTTTTCATTTCTAATTTTTGTTATTTGAGTCTTCTCTCTTCTTTTTTTTGTTAGCCATGCTAATGGTTTATCTATTTTATTTATCTTTTCAAAAAAACCAACTTTTTGATTCGTTGATCTTTTGAATTGTTTTTTGGTTTTCAATTTCATTCAGTTCTGCTCTGATCTTAATGATTTCTTTCCGTCTGCTAACTTTAGGATTGGATTGTTCTTGTTTTTCTAGTTCTTTAAGGTGAAGTGTTAGGTTGTTCACTTGCCATCTTTCCATTCTTCTGAAGTGAGCATTTAATGCAATAAATTTCCCCCTCAATACTGCTTTTGCAGTATCCCACAGGTTTTGGTATGATGTATCATTGTTTTCATTAGTTTCAATAAACTTTTTGATTTCCTGCTTAATTTCTTCTTGGACCCATATGTCATTAAGTAGAATGCTGTTTAATTTCCATGTGTTTGTATAGTTTCCAGAGTTTTGTTTGTTATTAATTTCTAGTTTTAATCCATTGTGGTCTGAGAAGATACATGGGATAATTCCAATTTTTTTGAATTTATTGAGACTTGATTTGTGACCTAATATGTGATCTATCCTGGAGAATGATCCATGTGCTGCTGAGAAGAATGAATATTCTGAGGTTGTTGGGTGGAATGTTCTGTAGATATCTGCCAATTCCAATTGGTCTAGAGTCTTGTTTAGATCTTGTGTTTCTCTACTGATTCTTTGCCTAGATGATCTGTCTAATATTGACAGTGGAGTGTTCAGGTCCCCTGCTATTATGGTATTAGTGTCTATTTCCTTCTTTAGGTCTAATAGAGTTTGTTTTATAAATCTGGCTGCTCCAACATTGGGTGCGTACATATTTATGATTGTTATGTCTTCTTGATGGATCAGTCCTTTTATCATTAAGTAGTGTCCCTCATTGTCTCTTTTTATGGTTTTTAGTTTAAAGTCTATTTTGTCAGATATAAGAATAGCCACTCCAGCTCGTTTTTCTTTTCTGTTTGCATGGTAAATCTTTTTCCATCCTTTCACTCTTAGTCTGTGTGAATCTTTATGGGTGAGGTGGGTCTCTTGTAGGCAGCATATAGTTGGGTCCTGCTTTTTGATCCAGTCAGCCAGTCTGTGTCTTTTAATTGGGGAATTTAAGCCTTTAACATTAAGAGTTGTTATTGAAAGGTGTTGATTTATTCCTAGCATTTTATTGGTTGTTTGGTTGTCTTAGGTGTCTTTTGTTCCTTGCTTTCTGATTTACTGTTTGGTTTCTTTGTTTGTTGGTTCCTTAGGTTGTAGATAGTGTTTTTGTTAGCTTGTTTTCTCTTCATGAATGCCATTTTTATTGTACTAGCGGGTTTTGATTTTTCTTGGGTTTTTATGGCAGTGGTAGTTATTTTTCAGGAACCAAACCCAGTACTCCCTTCAGGATTTCTTGTAAGGGTGGTCTTGTGGTAGTGAACTCCCGCAGTTTTTGTTTGTCTGAGAAATATACTATTTGCCCCTCATTTCGGAAGGATAGCCTTGCAGGGTAGAGTATTCTTGGCTGGCAATCTTTGTCTTTTAGTATTTTGAAAATATCATCCCATTCCTTTCTAGCTTTTAGGGTTTGTGATGAAAAGTCTGATGTTAACCTGATTGGGGCTCCCTTATAGGTGATTTGACGCTTCTCTCTTGCAGCTTTTAAGATTCTCTCTTTGTCTCTAAGTTTTGCCAATTTGACTATGACATGTCTTGGAGAAGGCCTTTTTGGGTTGAATACATTTGGAGATCGTTGAGCTTCCTGGATCTGAAGATCTGTGATTTTTCCTATACCTGGGAAGTTTTCTGCCACTATTTTGTTGAATATGTTTTCAATGGAATCTCCATTTTCCTCCCCTTCTGGAATACCCATGACTCGGATATTTGAGCGCTTGAGGTTGTCTGATATCTCTCTCAGATTTTCTTTAACTAGCATTCATATGGTTATAGCAATTGGGGACAAGTGAAAGGGAGAGGTTTGTAACCTGCTTATCTCTTCCAAAATCCCATGTCAAGAATCCTTAAGAATCTAAGGTACTTGACTCCAAGGACCTTCTCTTAAGTGCTGTTGATTGCTGTATCCCCGCTTCCTAGAACGGCACCTGGCACATAGAAGTCTCTTGATACATGTTTCTTGAATTAATGAACTAATAATAATTGCATGACAATTTTTTCCCCAACTCATCCTTTTGCTCCATTTTCTCCCAGTTCTTTCCAATTGCCTTGTGGAACTCTCTTTCCATTGTGAAATAAACAGCCTATATTCTCAAAGTCTATAAATTCACACCCTCTTTTACTAAAATTAAACCATACCTTGAGAACTCCAGTTTCCATTCTTCAACCACCATCAAACTGGGAGGTAGCACCAGCATTCTCCTTGCTCACCTTGCCCAGCTGACTACTTCTTTTAATAAGTAAAACCTGGCCCCTTTGGGGGGCTTTACCATCATAGACTTCTCTTTGTCACTGACATTGTCACCCCCTTTGTTTCTCCTCCCCTCACTCATGCTCATGGCTTGAAGCCATTTCCTCCAGCCCCTTGGTCCATGTGGATGGATGCATCCAGAAATTCAGCTTCACACTTCCTTGGTCTCCCTGATGTGAATGACTTTGATTTCCACCCTTCATCAAACCACTCTGAGTGTTTCATCTCATAGCTCACAGGGTGCACCTTGCACTTTATTATCTCCTATGACAACAGATCCTCCACTGACATGCAGAATTCTGATAGTCTATGCTAAGTCAACAACCACTTCCCCATCATTTTCTCATGCTTTTCTTCCCACCACAACTTCCATCTTCAACCCCAAAGGGAACACTGGATTCTTTACCCTTTTATTTCACTCAAGGCTACCAGTCCCATTTTGGATTCACCTCCTTCCCCACTCAGAAAAGCAAGACCATCAGGTGGTGTTGCACTCATTACTAGACATTATGTACATCAGACAAAGTTTTACTTTTTGTTTTGATAAAGATCATGACAATTTTCATACAACAGAGAGAGCCTATTCTCTATAGTACTGGAAAGAAATGTTTCAAGCAAGATGCAAAAGCCTCAGGGAGTTAGATGGCCAGGCCAGCAGAGCCAACCACTCCTCTCCTGTTTAGGATGGCATGCCTGATACTCCAGATGGAAAGTGTGCCATGGAGTTAATTACACCACTTTTTTCATCCCATCTCTGCTATCATTAGCCCACATTATTTTTTTTCCTGCTTCAGAAGCTGTTCAGAAAATAATTTTATTATTTACAAATTCTCTTTAAGAACATATAGATCTGCTGAAATTGATCTCTCAAACTCTGTACAACTGGTACTTCTTCTTTATGTCAATTTTAAAGTATTTATTTTTAGATTGAAATAACATTGTATAATTTATCATGCACAACATGATGTGTTAAAATATATATACTCATACATTGTGTAATGGTTAAATCTAGCTAATTAACATATGCATTACCTCACATAGTTATCATTTTTGTGGTAAGTACACATAACATCCACTCTTTTTACATTTTTAAGAATATACTATATCATTACTATATAGTCACCTTGCTGCACAAAAGATATCTTGAAATTTTTTCCTCCTATGTAACTATAATTATGCGTACTTTGACCAACATCTTACCATCATCTCCCTATCCCCCTTAACCAACCCAGCCTCTGGTAACCACCATTCTCTACATCCATCTGATCAACTTCTTTAGATTCCACATATAAGTGAAATCATGTGGTGTTTATCTTTCTCTGTCTGGCTTATTTCACTTACTTTAATGTCCTCCACATTCATCCATGTTGTCACAAATGGTGGGATTTCATTCTTTTTTACAGCTGAATAGTATTCTATTGTGTGTATATATATATACCTTGTGTTCTTTATCCATTCATCCGTTGATGGACACAGGTTGATACTATATCTTGGCCATCGTGAATTATACTGCAATAAACATGGGAGTGCAGATATCTCTTTGACATACTGATTTCAGTTCCTTTGGATGTATACCCAATAGTGGGATTGCTGTAGTTCTAGTTTTAATTTTTTCAGGAACCTCCATAACATTTTTTATAATAGCTATATTAATTATATCCTCACCAGCAGTATGTAAGGGTTCCCTTTTCTCTACATCCTCGCCAGTACTTGTTACCTTTTGTCTTTTTAATAATGGCCATTCTAACTGGAAGGACAGTATATCTCGCCGTGATTTTAATTTGCATTTCCCTGAGGATTAGTGATGTTGAACCTTTTCCTATACACTTGTTGTGGCCATGTGTAAGTCTCCTTTTAAGAAATGTCTACTCAGCTATTTAGGTCTTTTGCCTATTTTTTAAACTTTTTTTTTTTCTTTCTTTGTCTTTCTTCTTTTTTTTTTTTTTTTTTTTGTTTGTTTGTTTGTTTGGTTGGTTTGTTTGTTTTTGCTGTTGAATAGAGTTTCTTATGTATTTTGGGTATTATAAACTATACCCCTTGACAGATATATAGTTTGCAAATACTATCTCTCATTCTGTAGGTTGTCTCTTCACTCTGATGATTGTTTCCCAGGCAGTGCAGAAGATTCTATGTTTGTTGTAATCTCATGTATCTATTTTTGCTTCTGTTGCCTATGCCTTTGAGATCTTATTCAAAAAATCCTTGCACAGACCAATATCGTGAAGCATTTCCTCTGTGTTTTCTTCTAGTAGTGTCATAGTTTCAGATCTTACATTTAAGTCTTTAATCCATTTTGAGTTAATTTTTGTATAGGGTGAGGGATAAATGTCCAATTTTATTCTTCTGCATGTGTATATCCAATTTTCCCATCACCACTTATTGAAGAGGTTATCCTTTCCCGATTGTGTGTTCTTGGCACATTTGTCGAAAATCAATTGTCTGTAAATGAGTGGATTTGTTTTGGGCCTCTCAATGCTGTTCCATGGGTCTCTGTGTCTGTTTTTGTGCCAGTACCATGCTGTTTTGGTTAGTACAAGTCATATTTCTTCTCGTCCAATCTTCATTTTCAGTTGGGTGTGTTTAGGGGCAGAATTAGGTTTATCTCATTTTTCTGTTTACTAGCTACTAATAATTTTCTTATTTATTTATCTTTTAAAAATTCTGAGGTATCTATTTCAAATGCATTTGCAGAAGGGACTGTTTTTCTCTGTAAATCCTGTGGCTTTATTCCTTCCACTGAGAGTAGTTAAAGTAGAATTTACCTCACCAAGCTCTGTCATCTTGAAAAGGTAGCATGATTCCTCCTTATTTGATTATTAAACTAATCATTTTGTATTTTTTCTTCTCTAAGAGGAATTTTCCTCATGTGCTCTGTCAAACATTTTGCCTTTTAAGAATTGACTAAATTAACTAAAATATTTTTATTAGAAAACTATCTTTCTCTTTACTTAAAAAAAAAGTATCCCTACTTATATCTGTGAGTATGTTTTGTCAATTCTAAAAGCCTATTTTCCTCATGTGAAAATCTAGTCTAGGCCCCTAGATGTATTATTATAAGGAAGTATCGATCAACCATATTTTTATTTGCTTTGTTTTGTTTTATTTTGTCTGAATATTTAGCTCCAAATGTTACCCTATGGTTGTTATACTTCTGTTGTTGAAAGGAGCCACCTTCTCCCTACCTTCTTATCCCTAAATTGTGTTTTTATTATGACTTACTTTGCATATAACCAGAATGGAGTGAGAATGGAGTGAGATCATGAAATTAAGAAGATTAAGACACAGAAAGAGAAATACCACATGTTCTCACTTATTGGTGGGAGCTAAAAATAAATAAATCAATTCACACACACACAAAAAAAAAACTGGTGGAGGGGGAGAAGACACAACCATTACAATTCCTTGAAGTTGATACGACAAGCAAACAGAAAGGACATTGTTGGGTGGGAGGCGGGAGAGGGAGGTGGGAGGGAGGTTTCGGTAATGGGCCACAATAATCAACCACATTGTATATCGACAAAATAAAATTAAGGAAAAAAAATAAAAAATAAAAAAAAATTAATTAACTAATTAAAAAAAAAAAGATTAAGACAAAATATTTCCTTCATTCCATTAGCAGAAATCTGTGGTTCAAAAGTTAACCCTGTTCTACATATTGTTGTAAGAAACACTTTCATGATTCATCATGACTCATCAACAAGTTACATGCTGGTTAAAAACTGTCCTAAATGCAACTTGTTCAGGAAACTGAAACAATCTCCCTATCTCTTTGTTTCTCAAAGAATGCTGGTATGCCCTGCTACTGATGCTTATACTCATTCTGAAGTTCAGTATTTTCTTAAGAGCCAGGTTCTGTTGAGATGTTCCCTTAACAAGATTTTCCAATGGGGTGAAATATTATGGAGTTATTTCTCACCCTTTAAATACTTGAAAATTTTGGTTTAATGCAATGTTTAAATCTGATGGATTTGAGACACCTTTTGCTGTTACAGATCACAGAGTAATAGTATTTTCTATACATATGGCAAGATCATGTTACCACTAGGAGTATTCAAAATAGACCACTGAAACAGCTTTCTAACTACTACTATCAAATAGAGCTTTAAATATTTTAAATAAACATCATTATTTTGTATAGCTATAACTAAATAAGACCATCAACCAATGTTTGTACAACTTAGTGCCCCGACCTAAGATTGTAAGTGATATAAATTGTAGTCACCCATGTAGCTAGACACTTTATCCAATCATAGTAGTGTTTATTTTTCAATCAGGTGATCTTAGCTAATGATAATTAAAACTGGACATTGTATGAGTGATTTTCTGGGGTGTTTTTCTATACAACATTTCCAAGCTAAAATTATTGAGGCCAGGCTGTCCTGACAGGGACTTGAACTTAAGAAATCTGCATAAGGTACAAATGTAGATTTGGGGTCCCACTCTCCCAGACTGTGGTTTCTGTGGAAGAGATTGGGCTGGCTCCAAATTCCACTCATAATTAGGATAAGTTGTTTCTGCTCTTGTCAGCGCTGAAGAGTGAACATCCCTGCCTTATAGATCTTTAGAGATCAAGACCACCCACGTGGAATTTGATAACCCTCTATACCATGTGTCACATTAATAGTTTTTATTCAAAAAGTCTCCTAAAAAGAATTTTTACATTGCTGGATCCATTCAAATAATTTCCCAATTGATCAATTTCACATCCTGATGAATATGTCAGTTATGATTTTCTTAAGATTGAAGAAGTAAACACTATTTTCAAGAAGTATACACAATTGTTCTCTCAAAACTTATTAATTCAGTAATCTACTAGATATCCTTTCAGAACCCTGCAGTATCAGTTTTCTTCTCAATTAATTGTAGATCTGCGACTTTTGATTTGGGCATACAATTTCTTTCCTATTGGGACATAGGTATTTGAAGACAGGAACAACATTATATTTATAAGATATTTGTGCCTGCCCCTGGGCCTAGCACAGTGCTTTATAAGATGTAGATCCTCACTAAAAAAATAAGTGAAGAAATCCCTATCCAGGGATTTCATTTCACTTAATTTTGAAAAGTGTTAGGAATAACAGGAGACACTTTTAATGAAGAAAAACATATTGAGTGTCTACTCACCTAAACACGGCACTAAGAAAGAATATGTAGATCAAAAGGACTAAATCCTTGTCCACATTTAAGGCTAACCCTTTTGAGAGGAAGAATGTAAACAAGGTTAAAAAGTAAATTTTTAGGTGCTAGAGATTAGACAGGATAAGATGACTTTAGAAAAGGCCCTTCTGGAGTTTAAAGGCAGAGATGAGGAAGGCCATTCTGGACAGAAGGGACAAATCCACAATAGGCTAAGGGTGTGGAACATCATGGTCTCTCCTGGAAATTGTACATAATTTAAAAATAAAATGAGGCCTATGACAGGAAATGGCACTGGACAGATGGGAAGGGGTAGAGAGTAAAAAGCTTTTTGTAATATTCAAGGAAATTTGAAACTTTTGTTATGTAATGGGGAACAATTTTAAGAATTCTGTCCAGAGGAGTAACATAGTTAGATTTGTGTTCTGGAGAGAATATTAATAGCCCTGTAGCTGGTGAATTTGAGAGCTGGAGGTTGTAAGTTTAGATCTCAGATAGGTTTTTATAGTATTCATACTCAAGAAACTTGATTTGGATCTAAACCAAGGCAGTGGCAATGGGGCTAGAAAATAAACACTGGGTTTAATATCTAGATGAAGACTTGGGGAATATAAGCGAGGTCACATTAATGTTTAATTCTGTTTACAATGGATTCTAGCCACCATCCACTTTAACAGAGGTGCTGTTTGGTAGCTGAGAGTACTGGGTGCTTTAAGGACATTTTGAATTTATCCTCCCCTTGTTAACATGCTTCCCCCCCCCCGCCCCCGTTTGTGTGTGTGTTGATGGAGGAGGTTGAGTTAGGACCATGGTAGAAGTGCAATCCTTGAGCTGTCTTCCTTCTCTTTTCCCCTCAAGTGATGACCCCACCCCCTCCTTCTGGCATATGTTGCTTCAGGCCCCATGACACTGCTTCCAATTTGCTAGTCTGAGAGCCAGGAATCTGCCATCACCTGGCTTACCACAGCCTGCTCTGCTAGTTGCACCCTGCCAATCGTGACTGTAGTATACAACTGTGAGCTCTGAGAGCTCTGTTCTCTCTCTTTGAGTGTATTGGTAAGTGTGTGTGTGTCTACTGTGAATAGGAGAAAGCAGACCACATTTTCTGCTCTTGTGCTATATACATGCAGGAGTGTCTCATATTGAAACCTGTGTAAGGTCTAAGTCTTAGAAGCTCTTAAGTGATACAGTTTACACTTGGGTTGCTCTTTCTCAAGGGGCTACCTTGCTGTCAGTTGAGATTATAACAGCCCACTACAGTACCCCAACCTGTAGCTCCTCAGACGTTCATGGATTCTGTGCCTAGGCAGAAGCAGAAATTAGGGTCTGTGTGTTTCCAATTGAAAATGTGTCAGATCCAAGGGTAACATTTTATAACATTTAATGAGTCAAAGAGAATATTTCCTGGGAAGGTATTCAAAAAAGTACTTAAACTAAAATGATACCTGAACTGAGATCTCAAAATAGGGAATAATAAAGGTGAGAAGAAATAAGCTGAGCAGTAAATCTTGACATAAAGATTCACATATTTATGTACATGAATAGGGTCAAATCAAAATCAGTTATTTACTAAATAGGATTAGCTTTAACTGCAGAAAACAGAATGATCAAAAGGGTTGCTTAAACAAGCTAAAGTTTACTTGTCTTTCTCTTACATGCAATCCCCAGAGGTAAGAGAGGATTGGCATGTGGGCCGGGCAGCAGGGTCCTTGTGTCTCTGCCCCACATCCTTAGCACAAGATTTTCATCCTCCAGAATGCCTTATGTACAAGGTGGCTGCTAAAGCTCCATTCATTATGCCCAAATTAAAGCAAGAAAGAGAAAGGGAAGATGAGACAGAAAGACACATGAGATCTTCCTTTTCTCCTTTTAAGGAGCTTTCCTGGAAACCTCAGCCAACCATATCCATCGTCAGGGAGGCCAGAATATGAAGTGTTTTATCTAGGATCATTGACACTTCAAATAAAATTAGGTATCTAAAGAGTAGTATAATTATCTGATAGGAAACTATCAGTCCCTTCTGCAATGATGATAAATATTCTGGAAGTGTTTAAATTTCTGAGATCTTAAGGAAAAACTGCATCGTGGCCTGGGACTAAAAACTTTACATAATTTATGATAAAAACCTGAAAGTTGGTGGAGAGTTGGGAAGTTGGGTAAACAAAGAGAATTTGAACAAAACCACCAAGAGTAGAAAAAGTGTCATCATAAAATGATTTGGAAAACATAAAATCAACTATATTTTATTATAATAAAAATGAATGGATTAAATGACCTAATAAACCAAATTCCAGTCATATATTATTTATTAGAAGTGTATTTAAAGTAATAAGAAAATATTAAAACTAAAATTATAAGCAAAGATACTCCAGACAAGCACAGACAAAATAAAATAAGATATTATTACATAAGGATAAATGTACAATCCACGGTCACAAACTTTTATGAACTTGAGATTATATTAACAAAATTCTCACAATATAAAAATAAAAGAACTTGATAAAACGTAAATAATCAGGCTACAATAATATATTTGTAACAGGAAGTGACATATCAAACTAAAATAAGAATGTAAGTTTATCTAATCTATACATCATACATGTGTATAGATTAGATAGGTAATCTAATCTATCTATCACTAATCTATTATCACTTAGATAATCTAAGCTATCACTTTGTAGCTTAGAAAATAAGAATATAAATTCTCTTAAGACATTGGAACATTTACAAAAATTGATCATTTATTTGGCCACTCAGAAAACCTTCATAAAGCCAGGAAGGCAGAGATAAACCAATGAATAATAATTTCATAACATTAGGTATAAAATGGAAGCAGTGTTATACAGTGGTTGAGAACACAAATAAGACAGTTAGCCTAGTTTTTTTTATCTTGAAGTCACTTACTTTCTCTCTACCTCAGTTTAATCATAAGGAATATTAAGATAATAGTTTCCACATCACAGGGTTCTTTTGATAATTAAAGACTTACTATGTGCAAAACACATGACCATTATATGTATAAATAATGTAAGTATAAATAAATGTTACATAAAAAGTTGATACATGCTCTTAAATAGTAATTGATTTAAAATAAAATCAAAACTGAAATGACTTTAATTCAAAAATGATTAAAAAAGAAAAGACTTCAAAAACAATGGATGAAAACAGCTTTATATAAGTGGAGAATTATATGTGATATAAAATGAAACCTTTAATGTTGGGAGAATTAAGTCAAAACATAAGAGAAATTTCTATTAGCAGCAGGCCAAATTTTCTGCTAACAGGAGAGAATTGTGAAAGGTAGATTTCAGAAAAGCAGTAAATGTTTGCAATAGCCATCTTGGGGAATGAGGAATATTTCTAACTAGCTGAGAAAATACCATCGGGCAATGTCAAAGACCCTGGTTGAGGATAGAAATTAAATAATAGTAATAAAGCCAACAAACGCAGTAATGCAATTTTCTCTAGTATGATTCAGTAGCACAGAAGCAGAGATAATTAAATGTGGGGATTGCCAATATTTAGTGTGTGAGAGTACTTTAAAAAGTTTGAAAAAATGGAATCAAAAGATAATGTAAATCCTTCCATGAGCTTTTTGAAGACCCCTCATATTTAAGGATGACAAGGAGAAGGCATGTGAGTATACTTAACAATGTGAAGAAATTCCTAAACCTAGAGTCAGGTCGGGAGGCAAAGAAGTGAAGCCAGGAGAGTAATGAAAGAAGAATATCATGTGGGACTGGAGATTATGTTGAAGTATAAGATCATAGTTAGAAAGAGAAACATGAGTCCAAGTGGAATGGGATTGGTGCTTGAGAGGTCTGGCAGATTGTGGCTTTCAAAGGTGGGTGCATCAATATATGTCCCATCTCAAATGCTGTTTTTATAATGCTATGTTGACACTTCTCCATCAGGAGGTGGGGCCTATGTCCCCTCCTTTTGAAACTAAGCAAACTTTGCAATGCCTTGACCAATAGATTGAAGTGGAAGAGAGGTGCATGATTTCGGAGGCCACCTCACAAAAGTCAATAATGACTTCCATCTGGCTTCTTCTTGGGATATGTGCGATGGGAGCCCTGAGCTGACATGTAAGAAGCTCAGCTGTTCTGAAGTTTATATGCTGGGTAGGCCATGTGGAGAAACTACATAAAGATGGAGATTATATCCAAGGAGCCCAGCAGTTCAAAGCTTGCCATTTTGGGTGCCAGACGAGTGACGAAGAGGCTTTCGAAATCATCTCTGAAGTAGTTGTCTGATTGCAACTTCAGGAGAGTCCCTGAGACAGAACCACCCAACCAATATGTGGTCTCAAATTCCAGGCCCACAGAAAGAGTGTGCAATAGTAATTGTTTTAAGGTAGTAGGTTTAGGGATGATTTTTACACAGCAAAAGAAAAAAGGAAAACTAATGAATGGGAAACATGGAGAGAAATGCACAGTAGGAGAAAATGGGGGGGGGGAGAAAGGGGAAAATAAATAGATAGATAGATAGATAGACAGATAGATACATAGATACATAGATACATAGATAGATACATAGATACATAGATAGATGCATAGATAGGTGCATAGATAGATACATAGATAGATAGATAGATAGATACATAGATAGATAGATAGATAGATAAACTCTGCAGAAAAAGGTAATTGAATGTCCCTCAAAAGGAAAGTTTGTTCTGAGCATTTTAATAAATAAAAGGTCAAATTATATGGACAGCATCAGCCTCAAATACTATTAACCTTAGGTTCTTTTTTTAGTAATTCAACTATTCGAAAAGTATGAGTTGGTAATGAATTTACAGCAACAGAGAAGTTGATTTATTTAGAAATCTACACTAGCAAAGAAAGAATAAAAGCTGTTGAAGAAATTTTTAAGATAATTCTATTAAATAGATAAAGTCCTTTTCAGCAGGAATTAACACACTTAATGTGAAGATATAGTCATCTACTTAAAATGATATAACATACTAACACTTCCAGTGAAAGCAGCAGACAGATTTAGAATATACATGAGAAATAAAAACTAAAAGTAATACCACAACATAGGAGAAGAAAGCTAACCTCAGGCAGGAGCTTCTAATTTAGAGACAGATGGGCTAAAGCAAACAGCCAAAATTATATTATAGATGTGACTCAACAATTCATTTGATTTTCACTTGCAGTCAGAAAAGTGCTTTAAGTGTAGAACAAATATAATCTAATAGCTCCAGTGTCACTGTTTACCTCATATCCCTCTTCAAACACTGCCCCGATTTTCTTTTTCTTTTTATAGTAAATTCCCTTGACAGAGGAAATAGCCATTACCAGAAATTTTCTGCTTCCATTCTATTCTGAATACACTCCATCTAGATTTTTGCCCCCAAACTTCCACAAATTGTTCTCTTATTATGGTCACTGGGGACCTCCAGATTGCTAAATCAGTGCTCTGTCCTCATTTTACTTGAGTTATTAGTAGTTGATTACTCCCTCCTCCTTGAAACGCTTTCTTTACTTGGTTTCCGGGATGCACTGTTCTCATGAATTTCACTTCACTTCATAGGCCATTCATTTCTGTTTCCTCTTCATCTTCCTGAACTCATGTTTCAGTGTACTCCAAGGCACTGAGCTAGCCTCCCAAGTGGGCTTCCTACTTTCACCTTAATTCCCTACAGTCTATTCTCCACACAGCAGCACTTGTGATCTTTTAAAAAATGTAAATCAAATCCTCTTACTACTCTACTCAATACTCTCCAATGACCCATTATTTCCTTCAAGTAAAAAATCAAAGTCCTTACTGTAAGCCTACAAATTCCCACATGATATGGCCCCAAATCCCTCTGACCCCATGTTCTATTACTCTTTCCCCACCCATTCTGGCCAGCCACAGGAGCCCAACAGCTGATCCGTAAACACACCACACACATGCCTAATCTCAAGGCTTTTCAGTTGCCGTTCCCTCTGCCTGGAATCTCTCCCCCTTGTACTGAATGTCTTGTTCCTGCACTTGCTTTACTTATTTGTCCTATATAGATTAGTAGTAATTCTTTCCCCCACAACTCTAGTATTTCCTGTCTCCTTTGTCCTGCCTTATGTTTCATTTTAGATTTAGAGATACCTGCTGTTGATGTTATTTGTTTTTTTTATTTACTCATGCTTGTTTTCCTCCACTAGAATATACACTTCAAAAGAGGAGGCATGTCTCTTTTATTATCAATCTCTAAGACAAGAGCTGTGCCTGGGATATAATAGTTGCTAAATAAATATTTGCTGAATAAATGAATGAATATTAGACTGGATAAAGTTTAAAACATCTTCTTAACAGAATAGTAGGTAGACATACATATGACAGTTTTGTTACTTGCATATGGACATGGAAAGGTGTGGTGCATTATTAAAGGAAGAAACCAAATTATGGAACACTTTGTAGAGTACAATCTTAATAAAATGTGTATGGTGTATATGTATAAATATGCCTAGAAAAGGTTTAAAAGACGTACATCACTTAACCTAATTTTCTCCAAGGTCATCCATGCTGCTGCAAATGGCAGAATTTCATTCTTTTTTATAGGTGAGCAGTGTTCCATTGTTTATATATACCACATTTTTCTTATTCAGTCTCCATCAATGAGCATTTAGGTTGGTTCCATATCTTGGCTATTGTAAATAGAGCTTTGATAAACATGGGAGCTCAGATATCCCTTCGACATGATGATTTCCATTCCTTTGGGTATATACCCAGTAGTGGGATTGCTGGTTTGAATGGTAGTTCTATCTGTAGTTGTAGTTGAGAAACCTCCATACTGTTTTCAATAATGGCTGCACTAATTTGCAGTCCCACCACAGTGTAGGAGGGATCCCCTTTCTCCACATCCTCGCCAGCATTTGTTATTCCCTGTCTTTTTGACTATAGCATGTCCTCATTCATAAGTGGGAGCTAAGAAATAAATATATAAGGAAGGAAGGAGGGAGAAAGACAGGAAGAAAAGAAGAAAGGAAGGAAGGAAGGGAGGGAGGGAGGGAGGGAGGGAGGGGGAGAGAGAGAGAGAGAGAGAGAGAGAGAGAGAGAGAGAGAGAGAGAGAGAGAGAGAGAGAAAGAAAGAAAGAAAGAAAGAAAGAAAGAAAGAAAGAAAGAAAGAAAGAAAGAAGAAAGAAAGAGAAAGAAAGAAAGAAAGAAAGAAAGAAAGAAAGAAAGAAAGAAAGAAAGAAAGAAAGAAAGAAAGAAAGAAAGAAAACAGTACATTGAACTTTCAGAAGGAGAGAGAACTGTGGTTACTAGAGGTGGAAAAGGAACAGGGCAAGGGGAATAGCAAGAAATTGGTTAATGGACACAAAAGAGCTATTAGGAAAAATAAATTCTATTGATTTACAGTCGAATTAGGCAGCTATAATTAACATTAGGAGGAGAGGAGATCGAATGTTCTCGACACAATGAAATAATCATGTTTTGTAATGATAAATATGCTAATTATCTTTATTGGATCACCATACATTGTACACAGGTATTTATATTCAACTCTGTACCCTACACATATGTAGAAAATATGTTTCAATAAAAATAAATAAATAAAATGTACATGAAATCTTAACATCATTTATCTCTGGGAGTAAAAATCACATATTATTTTCATTTTATTATTTATGATTTCCTGTATTTTATGAGTGTTTGACAATAATTACAAGTTACCCATATAATCACAAGACAACTGAGTAATTTCAACAACCAAAAAATGCACTACAAGGGTAAACCATTTATTTTATCTAGTATTCATCGAATTCGAGTCATTTGAATTTCTGTTTTGACACTTTGTATTTGAAGAGGTTTTTTTTTTAAAAAAAAATTAATACCTTATATCCAATAAGTAAATGTAGAATTTTAATGGAAATAGCTAGAAACTCAGAAGAGACACTTTTACCAAGTCTTTTTTCACATTATTTTTATCTATAATTTATGCATAATCCCATGCAAACTATGCCTTTGAAAATGCTATACTGTATAGGATGCATATATATATATTTGTATGTATGTCAAAAACTTGAGAAATGTAGCCAGATCTTAATATTACTTACTCAAAAGTAGTAGCGTCATGGTGATTTCTTTTTTCTTTCTTGATTTTGCAAAAACAAATTATGCTATTAATATTTTAATGTACAAATGTATATAAATTATAACAGTGATGCTTTAAAAACTGTAAATAAATATAAGTAAAATAATCTATTTTTGTTTTTGTTTTAGTTTTTGAGTCCTCAACAGATCTAGGAATCTCCCTTTACCCAAATATTGGCACTATCCAAATATTGGCAGTAAGTCCCTTTGGGGAAGGACTGGAGCAATCACTACTATACACACTTAGTGTGATATTCAGTGCCCTTCCTCGAGGAAACTCAATCTTTCTTACTTTTTAAAGTTTTACATTTGATATATTTTTTTACACCTTTAAAAGTATTATTCTGAGCAGTGGGTCTATAGAGAAAGGGGACTGATGGCACAGCGAACATGCTTTAGATGGTGACACAGCTGATGATTATGATTTTGTGTGGAAAAAGCAGGTATCTGACTACAAGTGCTTCTACAGCTCTAAGCTGGAGCTCTAAGACCTCAGCAGCTGCATCTCTTTGGCCAAGATCAGCACCGTTCCCCCTCTGCCTTGCATTCGGTTTCTGTATATCACCACACTCTAGAAACTCAAAACTATGTCACCTACCTTGAATAGAAAACTGTGTTTTGTTATTCTATTCCTTTATCAGTTTGTTCTTCTTCTGGTGGCCCTACTTAAATTTAGTATGTAGATGCTTTACTGAGCATGTCGTTTTTGCCTGCACAGGATCCGTTCAACTGCTTCTTCTAATACTGTGATTTCTTTGGTGACACCCCTCCCCAACCATCAGATTCTTTGCTTTGAATAGGACCAACTCCACCTACAACCTACACCTATGATGCTGGAGATGGAATCGGTCCCCCTTGGTAAATAAGACCGATGGGCACCTGCCCCACCTAGAACTGATGTGACAATTCTGACATTTTAATAGGAAAAGAGTTATACTTTCCACTCTGGTTTCTAGGAGAGAAGGATGTACACCAAGGGCTTGACAACCATCTTCCCACCAAGAGAAAGAACCTGCCTGAGAATGGAGCCAATGCAGAAGAAATCAGCTAAGAGGAGAAAAAACAAACACGCAGGCTCTGAAAACACAGTTTAAAACATGCCTGAAATTAATTCTACCCCTGGATTCTTCAACTATGAGAGTTACCAACTCCTTCTTAAATTTAATCCCTTTTAATTTGGCTTATATCAAAAAGAACAATTATCTTGGTAGAGGTTATAAAACAAGTTTAGTGACTCAATACCTTTAAAAATAAAAATCGATTAATTTTATGATATTATAATTTTTTTGTTAAGTAACAAGTCAGTGCTGGACTCCAATCCATGCATTTTTCATTATACATTATGAAAAAAATATAACTTCTGTACTAGTGTAAAATTAACATGAACAATATGCTTCAAAAACTCTTAATAGTGCAACTATACACACACAAACTATTCCTCTCTCCTTTACCTGTTTTTTCTTAATATCTTGCCAAAACAGTATTTTATATTTCCTAAGCATCTGTTACAGAAAGTTTTAGGGTGATTTAAAAACAGAAGCTTCGTGACACCCCAAGGGACATGATGTGGTCTAGGCTTAAGTGAGGAAGACAGAATCCAGGTAAGACATGAGATAAACAATGACCCTCATTGAAACAAGGAGAAAAACAGTCATCAAGTGATGAACACAAATGGATGATAATCTTTCCAGTGCAATGGAGAATTCCCACATCACTGCGAGGAGTCATTTTTTACACTGTCGCTGTCTTTGGTGGGTGTGAGGAAATAAAGCTGACGTGGCAAAATTTTTAAGCATATTGGGGTTTGGGGCAAATGGGAGAAAACGTTCCTTGTTTGGGGGGATGAGATACCAGTGAGATTCTTAGTGGAACTTGGATTTCGCATACATTTTCCCGGTATGCTTCTGGCTTTTTTTCTTTTCCAGATCCTCGAATGACAAGATTGCCTTAATAAGGCTAATTAATGAAGTGGAAGCCGAGCATGCTCAAGTGTCTTGGAAAAAAATCTTGGGTTGTATTTGAGAGGCTGCTACACAGTTTAGTATCTAGTGGAAGAAAATTTATTTTCATGGATGTGCAGAGTATATGTCATTTCCCTCAGTATTTGGCTTGTGGGCTGTCTTGAAAGCATAATATCTGAGATCAGCACACTCAGGAGAATAACTGAATTTGAATATAATTAGGAAAGTTCACAGCTCAGGAAAGATCGGTGAGGAAATGGTGACATAGGAAGCTGACTTGACTTGGTAATGGCTTTAGGAAGCAAGGGCAGAAGCTGGAGCCTTATTCCAGACGGTTTCCGTTCAGAAGGTGGTTGGAGTAAATACATCTGCCTTTCTTCCAGGTGAACAGTCTCAAGTTTTACAGCATGATAGTGCTCATTTTCCTGGGTAAGTAAACTGGGCTTCTGGTTTATCTGAATTCATCATAATATTAATTCTTTGTAAACCATCTAACATAAGCATAACAAAGTCTTATAGTGCGAAGTACCAATTACATTACAAATGTGTACTTTAACATGATTTATTATTTTTGCAAAAACGTACACTTACTTTTACTCATTTATTTCTAACTCTGTAGAAAATGTGCAATGTGAGAATTGCATTAATCTCTCAGGTTGCTTTTGTTTTTATTGTATAGAGTAATCCAATGAGTTACTTATGAGGATTGATGAAATATGCATAGGTACAAGAACCTTTTAGAAATGAACCCTTCCAGTGTCTATTTACAAGTTATAAGATGACAAATTTCAAGTTATTACCTATTTTTGCTTTGAAATTAGATAAAAATGGGATTAATTTAACCCCTTCAATTCCTCTCATTTGAAAGTGTTAGTATTGACTAACTAGGAGATGTTTAGTAGAATAAAACAACTTAACACCACATCAAATGCTCCACATTTCAATCAATTTTTATGACCTAAAGGGGGGGACTTATTCCCCTCATATTGGATCTTTTGAATGTATTGTAAGACTGGTGAAAAAGATTTCATTTGCATTTAATGTAGAATAAAATTCTACCTGCTAGATGTGTAATTGAAGAAGTTTTTCCATCGTCTTCAGCATTTGGTAGAATCTATAAACTGAATTCAGGAAAAGGGATAGTTGTGATCATAGCTAGATATTAATAAGCAAAGCCAGAATATTTTCTGTTTACTCTAAGCTAGTAGATATTGATGAATAAAGGCATAACTGTGGGCAAGAAATCAAAAAAGGCTATTTCAAATTATGTTAAACATAAAAGGAGAGTCAAAATAAATCAAGCAAGATAAAATTAAGAAGAAAAGGAACCCTTTATATATTTTCAGGGTTTGGGGGGGAATTTAAATAATAGCTCTTTATTATTTCAAACTTTTGGGTTCTTATGTTTATTTTTTAAATATTTCCTTATTTCTCGTATTGATTTTAAATATTTCCTTATTTCTATTTTTTCTTATAAAGAGAATCTAGAAGACTTTAATTTTTGTAGATCAGGCAGCAATATAACGAAACATACAAAATACATTACAATCTCATTATGACCTCAATTGAAAAGACAATGTCTCTTGTATTTTACTTCTAAATTAACCCTGACACCAGGTTGAATAAATGAGAAAAATTATTTCTAACATTGTTAAGACCAAACTTGTACTATTTGATGGGTTGTACTAACATTTCCCATACTGTGTTCTTCAAAATACTTGTTCAGCATCATCTAAATAGGTCTGGTGATGAGTGAAATTTTTGTTTACCAAAGAAAATGTGGCAAACAGTGAATTTGTAAGACTCAGAGCATTTAATATACTAATAAACCTCATGCTCCATCTTATTAATTTAAAAATAGAACCTGTTTTTCACTGTGAGTTTCAGGAGAATCCTTGAAAAAACGTGGATTAAAGACAGAGCCACAAATCATAGCAAAGAATAAATAAGAAAGATTTTGGAAAGGTAAAGTTGTATTTTGATGGCTGTGGGCCAAATCATTGATAAGGTTTTCTTAGTTGATTCAATAGATGGAAGATGTGGAAAAATCATGTAAAATAATCAAGTGGATTATTCAACCAAAAAATTGAAAATGTGAAAGGAAGTGAAAGAAATTTGGGAAAGATAATATGTGGAATTTATAAATGATCATTACACTGAAGTAACAGTGAGGGTTTGATGATATATTCAAGGGATGATCACCTATAAGTTTCTTGAGGGAGCTGTTCACAAGATAGAATGCTCGATGGCAAATAAAATGCCAGTTTTTTATCAGTTAAATTTCTGACATGAAACCCCTATTTCAGGGTTTTTGGAAAACTGGATTCAACCATGTAACTTTGGGCCAGGATCAAACAGAACTTCTTTCTCTTTCTTTGGGCTTGCCAACTTAGGAGCACAGGAGTTTGGCTAGATGAGGTTGTCCATAAACAAATGAAAAAACAGAAAGATGATCTGTCAGTTTCCACTCCAGCCCTCAACAAGAAAAATGTGACCAGGCCACACCCATGGACTTAATCTCCAAATGCAGTAACCCAGCAAGTAGTACACATGGTCCAATTTGTCCTGGATTCTCCTTAACAGAAAAGATTTGGAAAGAGGTAAGATAAAAGAAAAGATTTCAAGGCTTTAATTGAAGCCTATGAATCTACACTGGCACAGGTGATTCATAATTAATGTCATATTTTTAAAAATTCAAATAATTTGGCTCCGATTAAGACATAGCTTGAGGTCTCCTGATTATAGTTAATGTAACTACTTTTACAACTCAGTTGTGATTCCCATGTTTTTCTATTAACCGATTAAGCAAGTGTCACTTTGCATGTTTGCAAAATCAGTTTGACTAACTTGTAAAACACACTAAGTTAGCAATGTTACTTTCTTCATTGTTCTTAGAAAACTTTCTAGAACTTTTTCTCTTCCACCAAAAATAACTTGTAAATATCTGGAAGGTATTACTTTTATTAGATATCATAAGCTATTTTATGTAACTGATCTGTAAACAACTAATAAGTTTTGTGTAATTCAACATACATTTATTGAATATCTATAATGCATTATTGTATTAGATGATGGGAATGCAATTATAAATTACCCCTAATGCCTGTTCTGTGAAAGCCTAGAACACACTGGTGAAGACAGACATGTGAATACACACACTATAGAGCAGGAAATTCTATAGCTAGGGGATTCTCAAGGTTCCAGACAAACAGATGGGGAATATAAAATTCAATTTGGGCATGGACAAAGTGGGTATAGAATTCAGGGAAGGTTTCCTTAAAATAAATCATGGTTGTGTTGAGTTCTAAAAGACAGAAAAAGTGATTCCAGAGAAAGAAAGGGAGTGCTTACTAGGAACCAGACAGTAAATGCTCAGAGGTATAAAACATCATGCAGCATTTGGGAAACTATAGGTGTCTGAGGACTTCCAGATCGCACTTAGTGAGAAATATAATTCATGTTGTGAGGAATCATCCAAAGAAGATTAATAGAGAAATGGCAGAACTAGAATGGTGTATTAGGTACATTAGGAGGTATAAAGAGCCTACCCGAATAAGACAAAGCTGGAGGCAGACTGATGAACGAAAGAGTTAGTCAAATGCACAAAGTCAGAGTTAATGAACTCCTCAAGAATACAGAGTGAAGTTGAAAATGGAAAAAGAGTCTATCATAAATCCAAGGTTTCTAGTTTGGGTGCCTGTGTTAATGGTGGCATTGCTGGTGAAGCAGAGTGGTCTGCCAGGGAGTGGTGAGGGGGATGACAATGTTAACAATAATATAATCTGCAAGTGTATCTGGAACAATTAGCTAGAGAGAGCAGTTATCTATTTTTGACAGGAGTAGTGGAAGATATTGGCATTGAGCTACGTGTGTGAGATCATCGGTCTAGAGGTTTTAGTTCAAACCATTAAAGTACATGGATTTGTTCACAGAGAATGTATAAAATGAGAATTGGAAAGGTCTGAGTGCAAAACCAAAGCTAAAAATGTACTTTAACAGAAGAACAAAAGGATCTTGGGAAGGATTCTAACTTTAACCAGAAAATATCAAGTGGATAACTATCAAGAGAACTAGAAGAGAGGGTTGCCAAAGGAAACAAGAGATTTGAGGACAAAAAAGTCAACAAAAAGAAAAATGGTAAAAATAGGTGAGATAATATGTTAAAACTATTAAATTTGATGCTAAGGAGGTGATTATAGACATTTTTAAGAGCAGTCTCAATGGAACGGGTAGTCATAAGAATAAATTGTAAGTTGAGGATAGGCAGTGAGAAAGCAGAGAGAGCAAATACAGACTATCCATTTAAGAATCTTATATAGGAGAAATATGTATAGATCTATATTTAGAGGGGAAGTTAAGGTTTATTCCTGACTTATAATAATTTTACTATGTTTTATTTTCCATAATTCTTCTCTTTATCATTAATATCATTAATATAATTTATATTTCGGAATGTGACTGCCAAACTAATGGTACAGACTTTTTGTTTTTGTTCTTGTTGTTATTCAAGCTATGGGGCTGAGCTTAGAAAATGAATTCACTTCCCAAACCAGTGACTGCACATATTTAAGAGAGCAATGCCTAAGTGATGCAAATGGATGTAAATATTCGTGGAAAATAATGGAAGATGCCTGCAATGTTTCAGGTAAAAGAAGTTGCTGAAAATACACTCAAATGATTTCTTTCTACTAAAATAAAAATTAGATTTGAAATTTTCTTTCACTATCCTAAGAACTAAGTTAGTTTTGCTCTGAATAACTTAATCTTGATATTCAATTGCTTCACCTTCAATTGCTTATTAGTGAATTTAGTTACAAAATGATATTCTTAATTACTAAAGGGCACTGATGTATTGACACCAAAGCCAGCTTTATTCAAGAGTTCAGATTAATTTCTTTCTTATCTGACCATGTATAATGCTACAATTGCATACATGCTTCTCAGAACCATGGTAACAATTTTTCAAATAAAATGTTATTTTACTTGTATGTTAATATGTCAATGATAAAATAATACATAACAGTTGTGATAATAATTAGTTTGTACATCTATAATATACATTTTATATTCTTGCAACATATATACTATTTTTCATTTCAGCTGTGTCAAGAACAAGTTAAAACATAGTTTTATTTTTAAATTGTCCTACAATTCAAACATTTGAGGGGATTTTCAAGAGGTAGAGTATAGGAAGATTGGAGAGTAACTAGTATTTGCTTAAAAAGAAAAAAAATATATAGGTCCTGGATATTTGAGAAGCTGAATAAATATTGAAGGAGAAAATTATAGCAAGACTCCATTCATTAAATGTACATATAATTTACTGATTAAACATTGGGACACTGCCCTAATACTATTATGACAAAACTGTCAAAAAATAGTATTCTAACGTAATGACAAGTTTTATCATCTTATATTATGAATATTATAATAGTCTAAAAATCTGATAAACTTTCTGGAATATTCAGTAAGAGAAATCCAAAAGCAAAAATAAAAGTGTATTCTTCCATGACTCACTCTTTTTCTTCATCTGTTTCACAAAGAGTAAATTCTCTATTGTTCATGACTCTGGCCTGTCTTCGTGTGTTACCTTTACC
Organism: Cynocephalus volans; assembly: GCF_027409185.1. NCBI lineage: Eukaryota > Metazoa > Chordata > Mammalia > Dermoptera > Cynocephalidae > Cynocephalus > Cynocephalus volans. Next base: position 65,422,197 of record NC_084464.1, read on the forward strand.
TCCCAAAAGGTGTGAGGTGGAGTGTGTTGGGTTAAGAGGCAGAAACTGATCTCCCCCAGTAGAACTCCTGCCTAGATACATGACCTCAATGGATTACGCAGGGTATGGAGGAAAGCAGAGTTCCTTCTTTTCTCTGCCCTTTAGGAAGTACATGGAATATTCACATCCCAAGAAAAGTTATAGCAACTGATCTAACATTCATATTACTGTTCCGGAAAAAGAATTTCAAAGGCATATTTTGCTCAAAGTAATGCTGTAATTTTAAGATAAGGGCAGAAAATGATAAAAAAAAAATCTGTTATATGTTTTGATAATGAAACTCTTTGCTGCATTTTATAAGGCAATTTAAAACGTGTTGTTAAAAATGTCACATATAGTGTGTTATGAGTTATAATTTATTTACATATTTCAGTGCACAAATAGCAAGTCATTTGCAGTAAATTGCAATAATATTTGCATAATTAGTCCATGCATGAAGCTGAAATAGAAATACTCTCGAATGTGAAAATGAAACAAACTCAAGTAGTTCTCTTTAAAATAATGAATGAAAGAAAATTTTCAGGAAGAGGAATAGGCTTTTTAAGTGAAAGCAAAAAACAAAATATTGGTAATTAAGAAAGACTCATCCATTGATTCAATAATATTTATTGAGTATTTTCTAAATGCCAGGACCACCTTATTTCTCATGATAAATTTAGAGTCACCTGCACATCTCTCATTATTGACATGTAAAATTAAATAGCAGATTAACACAAAATAGCTAATAAAACAGGTAAGCAGATAAAATAGCTAGGATTAGAGAGCATTCTGGTCACCTCATCTAAGGTCAGCCTTAATTATTACTGAAGAGCAAAAATTGCATTCTGAGTGCATCTGAGTGGGGACAAAGTTACTTTAAAATGCAGAAAGTTTCAATCTAGTTTAGAAAGTGCTCTATTGGAAAAAATGCAGTAAAATAGGTGTTTTGCTTAAAAAGTCATTTATATGGACATCCTGCAGCAACCTGATAATTTTACTATACTAATGATTATACATTCAGATTAATATATTAAAAGCACTTTGGGGAGGGGGGCTCAAAACTTATATTCAGAGTAGTCTCTGGAGTGTCATATATTTGATTGTAAAATCCAGGTGACCCCTGCAAGATGAGGAATTCGTCACACTGTAACCTGAGTATCCAGTCTTTAGTGGAAAGCAATGTCCAATTTAAAGAGTGTCTCTGTACTGATGACCTCTACTGTACTGTGAACAAATTGCTTGGAAAAAAATGCACCAATAAATCAGGTAATACTTTTTTAAAATGGAATATTTACAATCATGAAAAAGAAAACTGCAATTTCAAAGTTAACCACATCTATGTAATTCGATTAATTCTTGACATGATTTGGGGTTCTGTAAACTGTAGACTTCTAAGGGCATGACCTATTTCTGTAATTGCTAACCATAATTTAAAGCTTCATTTGAGTCATTAGAATTACATATTCATTCATTCAATTCATATATTTGTAGGGCTTATTATGGCTTTTCAGGACACCTAAATGATAGAAGACTAATAAGATATCATCTATGTTGTTACAGAACTCAGAGTCCCCTGGGAGAGACCAAAATATTTGTACAACCAGTTACCTAGAGTTATAATAGTCTTTGCAGAGGGGCACCTAATTGATCTAATACTTGAATAGCGGTAATCAAAGTAGTCTGCATGTAGGTACACAAAGATTTTCTAGGAAATATGTAGAATCAAATAGTTCTAAAATGAACAAACCAATAAAGAGTAACAAGATTGAATCAGTAATAAACAATCTCCCAGCAAGGAAAACTCCAGGACTGAATGGCTTCACTGCTGAATTCTACCAAACTTTTAAAGAACTAATACCAGTTTTTCTCAAACTATTCCAAAAAATTGAAGGAGAGGGAATTCTTCCAAACTTATGCTATAAGGCCAGCATTACCCTGATATCAAAACCAGACAAAGATATTTTTTAAAAAAAAGAAAAGAAAAGAAAGAAAACTGCAGCCCAATAACCCTGATAAATATAATATAAAAATCCTCATCAGAATACTCGCAAACCAAACCCAACAGCACATCAAAAAGATTATTCACCATGACCAAGTGGGATTCATCCCAGAGATGAAAGGATGGTTCAGCTACCCAAATCAATAAACATGATACATCACATCAGTGGAATGAAGGACAAAAACCATATGATCATTTCAATAGACACACAAAAAGCACTTGATAAAATTCAACATCCCTTCCAGATAAAAACTCTCCACAAAGTATAGAAGAAATTTACCTCAGAACAATAAAGACCATGTATGACAAACCCACACCTAACATCATACCGAATGGGGAAAAATTGAAAGCCTTTTCTCTAAGGTCTGGAACAAGACAAAAATGCCCACTTTTACATTTTTATTCAACATACTACTGGAAGTCCTAGACAGAGCAATTAGGCAAGAGAAGGAAAGAAAAGTCATTTGAATTGGAAAGGAGTTAATTTATCCTGTTTGCGATGTATGATCTTATATTTTAAAAAATTTAAAGACTCTATCCAAAAACATTTAGAAGTGATAAATAAATTTAGTAAAACTGCAGGATACAAAGTGAACATATAAAACTCAATAGCATTCATAGTGATATCATTGGACAATGTTTTGTTCCATAATGTTGTCTTTTCCCGAATTTAGTTCATTTAAATGGAATTATATAACATGTAGCCTATTGAGTCTGACATCTTTTATTTAACATAACACTTTTGAGATTCATCAATTTTTCATGTATAAGTTTGTTCTTTGTCTTGATGAGTAGTATTCCATCGTATGGGTATACCACAGATTGGTTATCCATTCAACAAATAAAGTAATTTGCATTATTTCCAAGTTTTTAGAGATAATAAATAAAGCTGCTATAAATACTCATGTATAAGATTTATAAAACCATAAACTTTTATTTCTCTTGGGTATGAAATTATTGTGTCATATGGTAAGTGCATGTTTAACTTTATAAAAAGCTTTCAAACTACAAATCATATTTGATGTAACCAAAAGTTCCAGTTTTGACACATTCTCAGAAGCATTTGATTTTTTTTTTTTTTTTTTTTTGCCATTCTGCTATATATTCAGTGGTATCACATTATGGCTTTAGCCTGCACTTAATAATATTGAGCATCTTTTCATGTGCATATGTGACATCTATCTATCCACCATCTGTCTCTCTATATTTATATATTATTAGGTAAAGTATCTCTTCAAAACTTTTGCCCATTTTTAAATAGGGTTTTGGTTTCCTTACTGAGTTTTAAGTTGTTTCTATATACCAAATGGGGTTTTTTATCAGAAAATGTGTTTTGTATAACATATGTAGAAGTTTGTGTCTTTTATTTCCTTAAAGGTGTCTTTCAGAAAACAGAATTTTAAAAATTTTAGTAAAGTCCAATTTATGATTTTTTTTCCTTTTATGAACGATACCTTTGATGTTGCATCTAAGAAATCTTTACCTAACCCACTTTCACAAAGATTTTCTCATATGGTCTAGAAATTATGTAGTTTAGGTTTTACATTTAGGTCTGTGTTATATTATCAGTTTATTTTTGTGTACGGTGCAAAATGTGGATCAGATTCTTTTTTTCCATATGTATATTCAGTTATTCCATCCACATTTGCTGAAAAAATTTTCAGTTTCACCTTTCTCAAAAATAATTTGGCCATATATTGGTGGCTCTATCTCCAGACTTTCTATTCTGTGCCATTGATTTATATCTGTACTTTTGCCAATATTCTACTGCCTTACTATGGCCTTATATGATCTTGAAGTCAAGTAATGTGATTCCTTCAACTTTGTTCTTTTTAAAAATTGTTTTGGCTATTCTACTTCTTTGTCTTTTCATAAAAAATTTAGAATCATCTTGTCAGTGTCGACAAGGAATCCTGCTGGCATCGTGATTGAACTTACATTGAAAATTATTAATCAATTTACAATGTTGAGTCTTCAGATCCATAATATATTTCTCCATTTATTTAGGATTTCTTTATTTTATCAATATTTTATAGTTTTAAGTATATAGTTTTTGCATACATTTTGTTAGATTTATACAAATATACTTATTGGGGCTGTTATAAATTGTAATTTATTTTACATTTTAATTCCCAAATGATCACGGATGTGTAGACATACAATTGAGTTTTTCATATGAATCATGTATCCTGTGCCTTGTTAAACTCAAACATTAGTTCTAGTAACTTATTTTTTTTTTAGAGTATATAACTTTTTCTACATAGTTTTGTCATTTATAAATAGGGAGTTTTATTTCCTCCTTTCCAATTTGTAGGCTTTTATTTCTTTTTCTTGCTCTTTTGCACTGGCTAGAAATTCTGGTATAATGTTAAATAGGATAGTTGATAGTGAATTTTGCCTTTTTTGCCTATCTTAGAAGGAGAGCATTCAGTTTTCTACCACAAAGAATGGCTTTTGTAGTAGAATCTTTGCAGGTTCCCTTTATCAGGCTGAGGAAATTTCTCTCTCTCTCTCTCTCTTTTTTTTTTATCATAAGTACATAAATGGATGTTAAATTATGCTTTTTTTTTTTTTTTTTTTTTTGCCTGTTAAAACAATTGAGTTTTTTTCTTCTTGAGTGTTTTAAGTGGTGAATTTCATTATTTGGCTTTTGAATGTTTACCCAGCGCTTCATTTCAAGGCTAAATTCTGCTCAGTCGAGATGTATTATTCATTTTATATATTGCTAAATTAAAATTGCTTACATTGTGTTGATACATCTATGTTTATGCAGCGTATTCTCCCATTGTTTTCTTTACATATAATATCTTGGTCTGGTTTTGTTATCTGGATAATAGTGGACTTTTAAAATAAATTTGGATGCATTTCCTCCTCTTTTATATTCTGAAACACTATACAAAAAATAACATTATTTCTTTATTAAATGATGAGTCTAATTAAGCAGTGAAGATATCTGGGCCATTTTTCATTGGAAATTTTTAAAATATAAACTTAACGTGTTTAATTGTTGTAGAACTATTCTAGTTACCTATTTCTTCTTGAGTGAGCTTTGATAATTTGTGTCATCCATTTGCTAGATTTATGTTGGAATTTTATTTTGAGTTTCCATTTTACTCTTTCTTTTTTTTTACTTCTTTCTCTCTACTAAGTTGATCCTAATATTCCCTAATTGTCCTTTTTAATCTCTGTAGGAGTTGTAATATTCTCTCTTATTCAGATACTGGTAATTTGTGTCTTCTCTCTTGCTCTCTTTTTCTCTTTTTTGATTTTGCTGTTTATTACTTCTTTTTGGTGTGTGTGTTGTATTTAAGTTTCTCTTCATTTCATGGTTTCTTAAGATAAAAGCTTGGATCACTAATTTGAGATTTTCTGCTTTTCTTACATAAGCATTTAATACTATGAATTGCCTTCCAAGTACTGTTTTAGCTACATCCAAAATTTTTTGTGTGGTTTTTTTTTTTTATGTCTTTTTGTGACTGGTAAGGGGATCGCAACCCTTGGCTTGGTGTCATCCGCACCGCGCTCAGCCAGTGAGTGCACTGGCCATCCCTATATAGGATCTGAACCCGCTGCGGGAGCGCCGCTGCGCTCCCAAGCACTGCACTCTCCCGAGTGCGCCATGGGGCTGGCCCTTGTGTGTTTTAATTTTTGTTCAATTTAAAATATTTTCTCCTTTCCCTTGTGACTTCTGCTTTGACTCATGGTTTATTTAGAAGGTTGTTGTTTAATTTCTAAATGTCTAAGATTTCCCAGATATCTTCCTTATTGATTTCTAGTTTAATTCCAGTATCATCAGAGAACATATTTTGTGTGATCTCAATTCTTAATTAAAGTGATAATTGCCAAATATCATGCATACAATGTGATACATGCTACATGATATGCTTACACAGACACACACGTGCAAATACTTGAAGTCATAGAGGAAGAAATAATGGTGACTCAGAAGACTTCACAGAATCGACAGACTTGAGCCTTTTAGGGTGAGCTGGGTTCAGTAGGAAGGCAAAACAAAATGGATGTTTTCAAACAAGAAATACAATGAAGCAGCATTTGGGGAGCAACAAAGCCTTTGTTAAGCTGGATTGTAGAATGGAGAAGTATTAGGAGATGACATTGGAAAGAACCCAGATGTTTATAAAAAGGAGGAAAGCTGAATTTACATATCTTGCTAAAGAGATTAGATTGCAAAGTGTTGTTAAGGGGAGTCATTATGTATTCTAAACAGAGGAATGCAAAATCAGCTTTTCAAAAGATATCATTGGCAGTAATGCAGAAGATGGAAAGGAGGGGAGAGAAAGATACAGGCCAGAGATCTCAGTTTAAAAGCCATTGAAATAAATTGGGAGAGTTGATGCATGCCTAAACTAACTCATTGGTCCTGAGAATTATAAGAAGACATATTTAAGGTATATTTATAAATTATAATTGATAGAAATTGGTGACCAGTTGGATATGACTGTGAAATATATTAAGCATGATATCCAGGTTGCTGGCTTGGGACAAGGGTATTGCTGTGCACTGAGACAAGAAATAAAGAAGAAAGTACAGGATTGGGACAAAAGCAGTAAGTTGTATTCCATAAACATTGCATCTGAAGCATAATTTGGAATATTCAGTTTAGGAATGTTAATATATATTTTTTTATGTTTCCCATGGGGAAAAAATAGTTTAAAAAAAAAAGGAAGTAAAGGAACATATCTTATCTAGCTAGCATTTGGAAGCAGGGATCTTGAGGTGAGGAGAGAAATCTGAAATAGAGACAGATTTTGGAATCAGAGGTTTATAAGTAGATAAAAACAAGAAGGACAATAAGAAAGGCAAGGAAAGGACATAAATTGATAAGAAAAGTATTTTTAGAACAATTTTATGATCTAGTTGAAGAAACCAGAAAGAAGTTTTTAAAGACAGGAAAAGAAACTACTATAAGCAGAATTCTTGAAGTCAATGAAAGAGAGAACACAGAGAAAATTATCAATAATTTCAAAAGCTGAGAAGTCAAATAGGACAGAACTGAAAATGACATTAGTTTGCCCATTAGTAGGTCTTTACTAGCGTTAGATTGAAGTAGGCTGAAATGTAAGCATGTTGAAATGCTTATTAAAATATTTATTAAATTTTGTTTCAAAACGGTAAGACAATTTCTATCTTGATAACCATTTAATCATACCTAGTTTTGATAAAATATTGTTACCAGTCAACAGGTATGTACATATTTAAAGCAGGAAAATTCAAATCAATTCACATACTAAAACCATTTTCCTCAATAGAAATTTACTAATTGCTACTACGTGGAAATATTAATAAACCAGCCAAATGCTGAAAAATCTTATAGTCAATGAGAGTCCCATATGGACAAGACCTAGAGAAGACCTAAGAGATCTCACAAATGTGCTTCATGATGGACCTGACATGGTTTTGTTTACAAAGAATATTCAGGTGATCACTTAAAATTCAGCTTAGATTAAGAAAGGAAATGATCACTGAAATCTTACCATTCACTCTACCTCAAGTGCAGTATCTTCCATAAACACTTTGATCTTCACTCCAATAAGACGTGACCTCTCTCTCCTTTACATTCTCAAAACATTCCTCAGCATTTAGGCATACACTTTTCCATTCTTGAGAAAATTCATCTTTGGCACTTCTTTTTTTAAAAAAGGCTAAATCACTCAATACAGTGTTTGACACTTACCAAATTGTCAATAAGTATATAATGTAAATATTTTTAATTCATTTAACATATTTTGAGCATCTAAATCAGGTACCATTTATAAAATATTTAATGTTAGGTTAACATGTATAGACATTGTATAAAGGCTGGGGAACATAAAGATGGATAAGATAATCTCTGCTTTTGATTAGCTGACAGCATAGAGTAAAATTAACATTTAACCAGATTATTTAATTTGGACTAGCTTATTTCATATATATATATAAACTTAGATTTTTATGTATGTATAGTAAAATACATAGATATTTAGGCAGATCTACAGCTTATTCCAAAACTTATAATTACCAATATAAGAGAGCTAATTATATGAGGACAGCATTCATTTATATACATCCTCTTCATTGATGCCTGGACATACTAGCTATTAGGGATACAAGAGATGGTTTCTGTTCTATAGAGGAGCACAATAGAACTAACACAATTCATTGTGAACTGTTGTTTGAGAAATGTGCAAAATGCTATACTAGTGTGTGTTTCAAAACACATGCACTACAAAAGCTACAACTCACAGTGCTTATAAGAGTGCCATAGCAGATTATAAGTAAACATTTTCATATTATGAAATTGGTAATATTATCTTTATCTTGTGTCTTAGGCATTTTTTTAAAAAAACTAAGGTATAAGGAATACTCATTTAATAAAAAAAAAAAAAAAATTAAACGAACAAACAAGAAGCGCAAGGTACTCCCAAAGAAAAAAATGACTTTGGCTAAAGGAAGAGTTAAGATCAAGAAAGTTTTTACTCTAGAGGCCCTCGTGAAGTGCCTCAGAGGAAGACAAGACATTGTAGAAGTAGACAATATACTTCTGAAAGCTTGTGTTAAGCTTACACAGAGTCTTATATTGAAATTATTTTCTTACCTTCTTTCCATAAAATTTATGATTCTGAGCTTTTTAGATCTATCCAGTGGGACATGTGTTCTCAATGAGGGCAATACAACCATCGAGGGGTAAAAATTGGTACTTGGAGGTGGACAAAAAGAATCTCTACTCTGTATAAGTTACTGATGTACATATTCTTACAGGCCCTAAATAGGTATACAATATATCTGTGGAATTAAAATTTCATGAGGGAGTAGGGGAATTAGGAAAAAAAGTTCTAAAAAGTCTTCTTAAGGAAAAAGTAATTTTAAAAAGGTTGAGAAACACTTTAGTAAATGTACATTCTCAAGACAAAATGAAGATTCATAAAAATTTACATCAGAAATAATGGGTTATATTTTAAATCAAACCTGATTTCTATCAATCATCAAAATGTAATGTAAAGAAAAATAAATAAGGACAAAATGTCACTAAAAGAAAATAAGCAGTCATATTATGTGGTTACACCAACCATAAATTATCAGTGGTTTTTGTCTCAATATTTAAAAATTTAAAATCATTTGTAATGGCTCTCTTAAAATACTTTTTCAAAGGTTTATGAAAATAATAATGAAATAGTTATAAAAATTTGTCTACACACTTTTAAAGAACATACTGAAAGGTCATAAGTAAATAAATTCATTTATTTTTTAGTCATTCCTTTATTTATAGAAGAATCATCACTGTCCTCAGATTTGGTTTCACAATCAAGTATCACACAATGGTTCCATCAAAAAGATACATCATTAATGGCTAGAAAAAAGAGTGACTGTGTCATTGCAGCACAGGTATGCCAGCAATCTGAACATTGTGCTTTGTTATATGAGAATTTTAAAAAAGCCTGTGGGAGAGAAACACAACAATGCAAGACCCTTGACGGAGGCCAACTATGTGCAGCATTAAGAGAAAGTTTGAAAGAAACGATTTTGTGGAATTGTCAATGTGGTGACCCTTCAAAAGTAGACTGCATTGAAATTTGGAAAAGTTTGTTTGAAGATATTTGTATACAGGATTCTCAAATAAATCAAGTTCCAGCCTTCAGTGAAGATGATGGGGATGGAATCAATCGGTACATTGTTTCAGGTTAGTATTTGAAAGAAGAATTTAGAAACCTTAAGTATAATCACAAATATGAATTAACTAAAGAACATTTAATTTCTGATTCTGACTCTGTCGTATCTGCTTGTGTTTCTTTTAGAAAATTAAAATGAAAAACACTCAATTCCAAAAATGTGTCCAAAACTGATTATGAAGAATGAGGCAAAGTATCTTAAAATTTTGGCATAATGTTAATTTTATTCATTCATGGAACAAACACTTATGAGACATTTACAGTGTACTAGATTCTATGCAGTACAATATTAAAAAAAAAAAAAAAACCTGTCCTTCATTAAAGGAGCTTACTGTCTTTTAGGGGATTTAAAAAACTAAAGAAACAGATAAAATGTGGTAACAATCACTTATTTACATTGAGTAACTACCATGTCCTAAGCCATGTTCTAAGCTCTAAGAATAAAGGAATGAACAAAACAAACAAAAATCTCTGCTCTCTAGGAGCTTACACTCTATAAGTTAAGGAATATCTTGTGTCAGTTTTCTTGGAAATGAGACTCTGAGACAGAAGTTCACACACAGAAAAAGTATTGGGGTCAGTGCTCAGTAACAAAGCTCCATAGAAGATTAGATGGAGGGGAAAGCTGAAATGCAATACAATTGCACAAAGAGCTTAATTATTTCCACAGGGAGATTTGGACCTGGGATGGCCTTTCAGAGGCGTTTCCCATTGAGGCAAGGGAGCTGGTCCTTTATACCCCTCACTCACGTGGACCAGTATTAGATATGAGCTATTTCCTTGGGAAGCCCAATATTCTTTCAAATATATTTATTGAGTGTTAACCTGGTGTAACAACTTCTCTGCGTGAAGGGAATGCCTGAAAGAAGACCGGTGTGAGCCCAACAATACTCCCAGCAGATGAGGAAATGAGTGCCCAAATTACTGAGGGGATCTTAATGGTGCACCACAGCATCCAGTATGGGGACAAAGAGGAAATTAACAGATGACTACAAATTTTTTTTTAAATATATAAACAGCAATAAGTGCTAAGGAGGAAAATAAAGAAGGTAAGGCAAAAGAGGTCTGAGTGGGTCGTTTGTACTTATAATAAGATGGCCAGAAACGTGCTTTGAAAAAAATTCATGTTTAAGTAAAGATTAAAAGAGACAAGAGAATGAGCCCTGTGGATATCTGGGGAAAGAGCATGCAAGGCAGGGGGGAAGAAAAAAACACAGTAAATTTAAAAGTCCTGAGCTGTGGATATGACTGGAGGTTTGAGGAACAGCAAAGAAAACACATAGCTAGAGTTGAGAGAACAAGGGAGAGAGATGTAGGAGATGAAATCAGAAATATAACAGGGAGCAAGATCACATAGGGCTTTGTATGTCATTTCAAAACGTTTGTCTCTTAATCTGAGTAATAAAGGAAACTACTGAAGGATTTTGGTCAGGGGAGTGTCATAGTCTGAGTTTTATCTTCGATAGTAAAATTATGGCTTTTGCGTTGACAATTGACTGAAGCGAAGAAAAGGCTGAAGTAGAAAGACCAGTTAGGAGACTTTTGTAATGATGCAGCAAATATACGATGAAGGACTAGTGTGGGAAGATGTCAGATTCTGGATATAGTTTGATATTAATGGATCATATGGGAATGCAAGAAAAATAAATGAATCAAAGTTGACTCTAAAGTGTTTGTCATCAGTACTTAGAAGAATGTGGTTGCCATTACTTTCATTAACAGCTCCCGGAAGAGGAGGCTTTAGTGGGGGACAGAGAAGTCAGAAGCCAGTTGTATATTTTAAGTTTAAAATATTTATTAGTTATCCAAGTGAAAATATCAAGTAGAAAGCTCCATATATGGAATTTATGTCTAAGTTTTATATATGGTGTATAGAAGTGAGATCTGTGCAATAGAGATAATGGGTGGGGGGGGGTTATTTACTCATAGATGGTAAATAAGGCCATGGGACTAGATGAGATTGACAAAGAAGTACATGGTGTCCTGGGCCAGTGTGGTAGCAGGGTGAGACGATATCAGATTCCAAATATATTTTGATATTAGTAGATGGATAAAAGAGAAAGCACGGGTTGATTTCTAGGATATTTCTACATTCACTGGTATGGGAGAAGAAGACAAAGAAGCAGTGAAAAAGAAGGACCTGCCAGTGAGACAGGGTAAAGCAGGAAGGCACAGCAGCAGCAGGAAGCCGAGTGAAGAAAGTGTTACAAGGAGGGGTGAAAGATCAAATGACACGATGGAGAAATTACGGAATATGAATCAATTACTGCATTTGGCAATGTGGAGGTGATGAATGATCTTGATAAGAACAGTTTCTGTGGAGTGACAAGCACAAGGGCAGGATTCGAGGTGGAACTGTGAGAGTACACAGGGAATAGGAGAAGGAAAACTGGAGCCAGAAAATAGAGACGTTTCTTTTAAGGAATGTTGCTGTAAAGAAGAGAGAAATGGCAATACCTGGAGAAAGAAATGGGGGTAAAGAGAGGGATTGTTTTTTTAAGATGAGAAAAATAAAGTCTATGTGATGATGGGAATGCTTTACATAGGGTGGTAAAAATTGATTATGCGGGGATTAAATGGTGAATGATATCCATCCAATATTCTTTCAAATGTATTTACTGTGTTATTGAGTGGAAATTTAAGAGAACAAGATATAGTGCCTTCTTTCATGGGTCCCGCATGCCATTTTTCCAGCACTGTCCTCCAGCTTAAAAGGTTCTCAATTGAAGGCTCTACTTTCTGCATAAAATATAGGTCAAGGTCATCATATGAGAATGATTAAGGAAATGGTAAGATATGTAGCTCTAGGTGAAGGTATAATGTCTGGTGACATCTGAAATCATGTATAGTAGAAGAAAATTGGGGACTATTATTTTTTCAATTTGTGAGGATACTAGTTTGCATGATCATGTGATTTTTTTTTTTTTTACAAGAAAACAGAAGTGTAAATGTGTGAGCTGAAAAACACACTGTAAAATTTCATAGGGCTGTCATTTTTCCAGGGAAGCAGTGGAAAGAAAAAGAAACAAGGAGGCAGTGATGATAAGAAACTGTTCATCTGTTAGAATGTGAGATCTAGGCTGAAAGTGTCAGTGAATTTAGGAGATGATTCAAGATTGGAAGAAAATATAAAGATGAAAATTCTGGTGGTATAAGTACAGTAGAAATGATCAAGGATGTGAAGTTTTTGGAAAAAGGTAGTAGGATAATTGACATTTATAACTGAGAGAGAGAGAGAAGTTCAAGTTAATGTCAGATCTAAAGTTTGAACACTGGTGTGGCATTGTTGGTGTGTAGGTAAAGATCATAGGAGCTATAGTTAAGGAATTGTGAAGTAAGGGTGGTAGATATTTTTTTCCAAAGGACATAGAAGTATCCTAGCACAATGGCAAGATTGCAGGTGGAGGAGAATATTGACACAATACCTAAGTCAATGATGAATATTAGGGCAAGACTTTGTGGCTAGTATTTGACAACAGAATAGAAGAGGCACAACATGATAGCACAAAATTCAGTGAAGGAGAATTGTGAATAAAGAAAGGTGAATAATTAATGTTTTGGAAGCTGCAAAGCTGAGAAAGTAGAAATGAACACTCTTTAATAATACCGTGGTTTGTTCTATGTGGGAAGTGGGCAGCATCCACTAGCAAGAGCTTTAGGGAAACAAAGTTGGGGAAAAGCCAGACTTCCAAGACATCACACTCCTACTTTTCCTCCTTGTCTGATCCTTTTCAGTCTCCTTTGCGGATCTTCTTCTGCCTTAGATCTTGGTGCATAGCCTCTGAAAAAGAAATCTATTGCATCTAATTTGCTTAATCATTTTATAGAATCATCTTTGTCTATTAGCCTATGATGGGCATGTTTTTATCAGATTATAAAATTTAAATTAAAATATTTACATGAATTTAGTTTCTGATAGGATTACATTAAGGGAGATAAGATATATAGAAGTGATTCTGATTCTAATGTAAGATGTTAGAGTATATTGAGGGAACATTGTGTATTTTTGGATGCATTTGTATATAATTTTGTAACTTAGATGTAGGCCTGGTTGGTACTTCTATTTACTTTTATGACATACTGCCCTTTGGCTCCTCTTTGTTAATTAAGCTACTGTTTAAAATATCCTCTAGGAAAAAAAGGTGTGTGTGTGTGTGTGTGTGTGTGTGTGTGTGTGTGTGTGTGTGTGTGTATGTTCAAAGGTACTTCAAAAAATTTGTGGAAAAATAGAATTGAAGGACAATACGAATCTTTCCATGAACTTTTTGAAGTACCCTTGTATCACATATATCATGGGGGTGGGGAAGAGCACAAACATTCATTTCATAACAGAGAGTGAAGTTAGTGTTTACTTACATTTACATACATCTATGTGAAATTAGCATTTAATGTGTAGAGAATTTATTACAATACATTACTCATAGCATATAAAAATAGTATACAAGATAGAATTTATTTTCCCATTCTAAAAAATAACTGTTTGGTTCTGTTGGTAATAATTACCATAACAAATTACCATGGCTGGGTGGCTTAATAAATAGAACTTTTATTTTCTCACAGTTCTGGAGGCTGGAAGTCCCAGATCAAGGTCCAGCAGGGTCTGTTCCTTCTAAGGACTCCTCTCTTCATGGCTTGTAGATAGCCAGTCACTTTCTTACTATGTCCTCACATAACCTTTCCTTGATTTGTGCTGAGAGAGAGAGAGTGCGCACACACACTGGAGAGCTCTCTGATGTCTCCTCTTATAAGAATACCAATCCTATCAGTTCAGGGCCACTTTTATGACCTCATTTAACCTTAATTACTTCCTTAAGGACACCATCTCCAACATAGCCACGCTGGGGTTAGGGCTTCAACATATGAATTTGGGGGCTGAGGTGAGGGGGGACACAAATGGTTTATATCAGTGAGTTGTCAGTTTTATTTTTGTCTTAAGGGTAGTCTCTTAGACATGTTTTATTCAGTAGCATGCCTTACCCATCAATTCCAGTGCAGAGGTATTAATACATAATAGAATGGCTAGCCTAGACTTTTGTGTCTGTTGCAAAAGCTATATAACCCACTGAGATATGTTTATTGAGATTTCACTCCATATAGAATAGCAGTATGGAAGTTGGAACATCTAAATCTTCCTCAGGGAGACAGGAGAGTGAACTCAAGAAGAAACAGTGATTCTTTAGCTGAGACTCGATCAATAGAAAATGAAAAACTATGTATAGTGAGAACAGCTGGGGAAATACAGGGAGTCTGGAAAGGCTGTGACACACCTAAGAGCAGGAAGAATTCTTCTGATTGTACCATCATATACTTGCAGTAGACTGGCAGATAGGTAATATAAACAGACAGCCCAGGTAGGTTCAAACT
The DNA here is from genome assembly GCF_027409185.1 of Cynocephalus volans. Taxonomy (NCBI): domain Eukaryota; kingdom Metazoa; phylum Chordata; class Mammalia; order Dermoptera; family Cynocephalidae; genus Cynocephalus; species Cynocephalus volans. The sequence continues at coordinate 65,437,245 of NC_084464.1, forward strand.
TAATCACAGGGGAATATTTATGACATGACAAAAATTAATATCTTAATAGCCAATGGCAAAATTTAATTTTCACTTGAAAATCTGATCATACTATTCTCCTACCACTTTATGCATATGTGTATTAGTGCTCCTTACATTTTATTTTGGCTTTGGTTTGTATGTCTGTATTTCCTACCAGGTTGTAAGATGCTGGACGACAGGGACTGCAGATTTGCAGCTTCAGTATGTCACCTGGAACATAGTAGGGACTCAACCAATGTTTCTTGAACGAAAGTTTTTAGAATTAGATGGCCACTGAGTTCACTTCCATCGACAAGATTTTCCAATTCTATAATTACAAATCCTAAGAACTCTTTTTTTTTTTTTTTTTGGTTCAGACAATATTCCTTCTGTTCTTTCTCCCCAGACAGGCTTTGTTTACTTCAGTGCACATGGTCTAGTCATTAGCATTTGTTTAAATCTTCAAGTAACTAAATCCTCAGAGCAGGGCTGTTTAACACAGTTGAATGATATTTCAGAGGTTTATTTTTCTTCATCTCTACCTAATTTTGAATACCAAGGGTTAAGTAAGTGTTACATGAGTTTGTACGCATTTTTGCTTGATTACTCATTTAAAAATGTAGCCCACACTCCTAGGAAATTTAGAAAATCGTTCAATAATACAAACTTTCTTTGTTTTCCTTCTAGATAACATGAAAGAGAATAATAAATTCAAATGGAATATAAGTACTCTTTCCCATCGTGGTAATGTGTTTAAGTTATAATTTTGATATGCATTGCAAATACTAGACAGTATAATTTAAAATGTAGTTGCCAGGCTTCTTAAAGATATGCCAATACAAAATAAATTGTGTGGTTTAACAGTTCTAATATAACAAAATGTAACAAAATTACACTACATTTCTTCCACGAATGACATATCAAAGCAACTGCTTTGTCCATTCATCATCAATTTATGGATGTGCTGAAGAATACTTTACAATTAGAACTAAATTCTAGATGTTGATTAAATTTCATGGATATTTTGATCACATAGATTAAATCATTTAGAACTAACTGTTTTTGTGTATGCATGTGGTGGGGGGGGGAGCATTCTCACATACCTTTGTTTTCCAGAATGTGAACATCTTTACACGTTAGGATAACAATGTAGGGCCTTTATTCAACATTCTCCATACATCCCCCCCAAAAAAAGTGAAACAGAACAAGAATCATTTTGACTTGAGCCAATGAACTCACCATAAACTATACAGTCCAAATGCAATTTCTGAAGATTTATTGTTTACATTTGAAAAACTTGGACTCAGAGATCTTTCCTTCAGCTCAGTTTTGGCCCTATACATTTCCCATCACTCTGGATCACAAAACATATCCAGTACAGGTGAAAGATGATCCAAATAACCTACTATTCAGGTCCCAGTAAATTCATACTTACGCTAAAAAAAAAAAAAGCAATGTTTGCCAAAAATAGCACATTGGTACACCTTGGATACCAATTCATAGACTCTCACAGTGTTTTGTAGATTCTGTAGGTACAGCTTTGTGTTTACTTTTCCATGACCTGGGCATATCATTGCTTTCAGGACTCAAAGGGATCCTGTCCTGTTTGGAAGTGGCAGAGGCGTGTGTAGGGGATGTGGTCTGTAATGCACAGTTGGCCGCTTACCTTAAAGCTTGCTCACCAAATGGAAATCTGTGTGATGTGAAACACTGCCAAGCAGCCATACGGTTCTTCTATCAAAATATGCCTTTTAACATTGCCCAGATGTTGGCTTTTTGTGACTGTGCTCAATATGATACACCTTGTCAGCAGTCCAGAGAAGCTCTTCACAGCAAGCCATGTGCAGTGAACATAGTTCCACCCCCTACTTGCCTCGATGTAATTCACAGCTGCCGAAATGATGAATTATGCAGGTGAGTAAAAACACACATACTGTACTTTCTTATTTCGGCACCTTATTTGTTACAGTCCAGTCCTAACACTTGATTTCATTACATTAGCTAGAGTTCCCACCATTATCCAACATGGTGTCAATAAAGCCAGACAATTCATATGTTTGGATCTGTGGTACATGTGTAGTATCCTTTTTTGAAATGCAAATGCAGAATAGGTTTTTGGAATAAAGAAATTCAGTATGTCAGGATTTAGTAGCCATGAAATAGCATTATTAAAATTATATATTCAAGTTAGACTAATGAATCGGTTAATAAACCTGGCTTGTATATCAACTTTTTATTTTTTTGGTGTGATTATATAAGGCTGTTAAAAATCATAGAATTTTGGCTAGATGACTCTTCTGATTTCAAAATAAATCCCTTCTGTCTTAGGCTGGAGATCAGGATAGAGGAGGTAGCTTGAGTATAGTTTGTATATCCCCAGCACGCATGTATGCCATAATGTCAGAAATGTATCCATTCTCCTTTCCCAACCTCACATCCTTGATTCTCAGTGGAGTAATGTTAGTCATCTACATGTTCATTCAAAAAAAATTTATCATGTACCTACTACCACTCTAGGCATCCGTGAATAAGAGACACAAATGCCTGTCCTGTGGAGCTTATATTCTAGTGGGGAGAGATAATTAATAAATAAGGAAAATGTATCTGATATTATAAGGTAATAAATGCTGTGGAGATTTAACAAAAACAGAACAGAATAAAGGGGATTGTGAATGGGCTAAAAGAGTTGCAATGTAAATGGGTGGTCCCACCAGGAAGCATTTCACTGTATAGGAGAAGGGAAGGAATGGGCCTCTCTCAGTAAGTACCGGAGAGAAGAGAACCCAGTAAATGGTCCAGCCAGTGCTGAGGAAGAAATGTGCATGGCATGTTCAAAAAGAAGTGAGAGTAGAGTGTACGAGGGGGAGAGTAACAGGGATGAGGTTAGAGATTGAACTGGGTGGGGACAGGCAGGCCTAGATCACCTAGGACCTTAAGGGGCACTGTAAGAACTTTGGCCTTTACTCAAGTAAAAAGGAGAAGTACTGGAGGATTTTGATAGCTGAGACTAGAGTGTACCTATACAGGTAACCTAATTTTGGGAACCATAAATTTAGTCCAACACTCTCCGGGTTTTTATTTTCCACACCGGATCTTCATTAATACATTCTGTTGTATATTCAAGATGAATTTGTTTTTGGCATGGCCAGAAATCCACACTTAAGTGGACCCTTTAGGACAAAAAAAGAAGATGCAGGAAGGAATGAGAATACTGAATAAATCTAATGAGTCAAAAATATTTGTAACATAGATGTTATGTCAAAGGAGTTTATGAATAACCAACATTATATCATATAAATTTTGGATTCATTTTTTGCTTCTTTTTTGAGTAAATCTTCACATTAATTCACTTCTCCAGTGCCTTCTATCAGGGACTGTTTTACTTAATTTCATTCAAATGAATAAAACTTCATATATATAAAATTCATGTAAAGATCAAAATAAACATTAAGTATGGTGGAGTAGCTCAGTGTGTGGTAGCTCTAGCAAGGTTTGTCATACTTGTCACCTTGCTTCAATCACTGCAAAAAAAAACTAAAAGATTTAATGGTATCAACTTCTTGAAGGTTCCTGGTAAACTGCTCTCTTTTAGCTTTTTAACTATCTCCACTCTCTTACTCTACTCATTCTAACTTGGAAAGTAGTTTCAGACTTTGTAAACATTTGTCAAAAAAGTTACTGCCTCCCTATAACACGCTTTCAACACACACAAAAAAGTAAAGATCTAAGTGAAGTGCTAGATCATTGACATATTGCTTCAACTTATCATATAGGACATCAAGGTTCTTCAGAAAATTTTATTTGAGGCTCTTGTCATACAAATGAGTATCAGTTATTTTAACGTCTACTAATCTTATTTCTCTTGAGTGAAGAATAAAGTTAATAATTTTTATAATGCAATTTAGTTTTAAAAACTTATTTATCATCTCCTTATTAGTAAAATAGTATATATTTCATTGATCCTAAAATGTAAATTTTTTACACATTTTAACATCTCTGACATATTTGGAATGAGTCTTAAGGTCAATGGCAATATTCGTCGTAATTTAATTGCCAAGTGTTTTTTGTTGTACATGAAATAATGGTATTGCCTAAAATCAATGAAATATGGCAAACATGTTCAATTACACTACTTTTCTCATATCCCAAATACGCTATTTCTATCTATCTACCTACCTACCTAACATCTATCTACACTAACAATGAAACCTAATAATATTTTAATCAGCTGGCCAGAGAAACCTTTTTTTTTTTTTTTTTTTTTTTTTTTTTTAAAGCAATCTCTGTAAAAATACCAGATTTCCATAGATGAGTACCCACCTTTGCCTGATCTAGTTCCAGGGCCCTAGGTATGCTACCTCATTATCCTGCAGTCATTTGCACTCAACATTCAGAGCATATTTCTGAGGTTTTATATCAAATAAAGTATCTTAATGGCAAGTGATGGGATCTGCTGCTACGTGGTCCTTGAAAACCCCTGTGGTAGACTCTGAAGCACACATTCCTGCATTAACCTCCCCTTGGCATCAGCACTTTCTCAGACTGACTGGTACACAGTTGAAGATTTTCCTCAACAAGAACTCCCAGGTTTAATCACCTCTCCAAAGTGTTGGGTACAGGGTCTGGAAAAAGAAAGGCATACAAAAGATGTCATCTCCTTTCCCTCCTCTTTTGAATATCATGCACCTAATTTTTATATTTTAATGTACATATACACATCTCTTCTTATGTAATGTCTTTCTTAGATAAGTTCATAGAGTAAGAACTGTGTGTCTTCAATTTCCTTTCATCGTGTGCAAATAGTCCCTAATGAATACTTTATAGAGGTGATGGAAATATTATACAGTATGGGTAGTCAAAGCAAAAAGACAAATCCTGTCATATTTCCAAGCAAATTTTGCCTTAGGGAGATTTCCAGCATTTATATTAAATTATTGCTAATGTAATTCAGATGAATAAAAATCTCCAAATGGAAAACTACTTTAGTGAGGATGCTAAGCCCTTTATCACTTACATTTTTTGCAGAAGAGCCTGTACACAGTCAATTCAGGGCGCATGGGTTTCAAAATAAAATTTCTGTCCAGATTCCTCAATTCATGATAAGATTTGATACTTTATTTTTTGAAAAAGCCAAAGAAGGAAATGTAAACTCCTTTACTCAATTTTGTCCAAGACAATATCCACTGAGAAGTGAGATTATATTTTGCCAGTTATAAAAGTTCAGGAATTTATTTTTTAAAATGTATTGTATTTTCATATGCATGAACTAAAAAAAGTAGTGAACAAGTATTTGCCTAGAAAATATTTTAACTACTTCTTAAAAGCAAATCTTCATAATATACTCATTTATTTTAAGTGGTATGGAATATTTACAAAATGTGGCTATATATTATTAGGTCACAAAGGCAAATGTAATACATTCCATTTGTAGAAATTACATAGACCACATTCCCCTATATTTTACAATGTAACTGGAAATTAATAACAAAAATAAAACAAAATACTCAATTCCTTTAAAAAAATTACTTTAAAACATGTTAGTATTTGAACAATAAACCAAAATTTAAAATTGCAAAATTCAAGAAAATAAAGATAATGAAAATACTGTATATCAAAATATTTCCAACTTAAAATAAAAATTAACACAAAATTTTTTACCATATTTAAAATTTTTAATTTCAAATGATTTATTTATCTAGCATATCAAAGTATTATTTATTTTAACTAAGTATTCTTTAGTTCATCCTTTTGACAAAATTTCATGATTTTTTCTCTATGAAACAACTTCAATGAGTAGATAAATCATGCAACTTAAACTTAGTATATCACATATTTAAAAAGGAATAAATGGAATCTAGGTATGGATTTATTCTCTATTAGCTTCCTAAATAACAATCAATACCTTCAAAACTTATATTTAGATGTCATTTTATATATAACCCTTAATTACATTAAAGGAACATATTTGTTCTCCTGGCCTCAGAGTTCTATGTGCAGGAAATTTGCAGTATTTTCTTAATTATAAATTTTTAAATGTGATTAATTTTCACCATTGTATTAAAAAGCTGATCCTTTAAGATGACTTAAAATGAGATTATTGAAAACAAGGTGATTCTTGGCTTTTTAGCAGAGTAGCACCATGTGGTCAAATAAATTCATAACAAACATGTACTCAGAGGACTTCTATGCACATTTGATGGCAAGCTATTCAAGAAAGGGTTAAAAAGTTATTTTACGTAATAAATAGTAAATTGGAAGATATTAATCCTTGGTTCCATTGAGAAGAATATCTTCATACTTTGTAAGTTTAAAAACATAAAATAAAATGACATTATCCAGACTTATTGAAAGCTATTACAGCAAGAATTAAATGCATAGTGAGAAAAGTTATGAATGGATGCAGTTTCAATGAATTATCTTGGTCATTAAATAAGCTTGTAATGTTTTGCTTTATATTAGCTCTTGCTGCCAGTGAATGCCAGTGAAAGCATTTCATAAATTCTAATTAGTCTGCTTAATAATATTAAGAAAGAGTACATAACCTCTCATCCTGTGGGAAAACCGGCTTGAAAGGTCAAGAACCCTATTTGAAATCACTTGGTGTATGATGGTGGCCAAATGCTAGCCACAAAACCACATCTGGCTTAAAAAAACTGCTAATAAATCTGACAAGTAGTTCATAATGCATAAAACAAAATTAGTAATGAAGGAAAATCTATCCAGGGAGTTCTAAACTTAGTCTCGGTCTTTCATCACAAAAGGACAATAATTCACAATGTTTCTCTACTTTTTTTTCCTTTCACACTCTCTACTGGGATGTTTGAATGTACAAACTTAGTTTTCAACTATGTGCTGGCATCTAGGAGGTGTTTTGTTTTATATCAGTCTTTCATTAGGTGAAGGAGCATCAGATGTGTTAATGTAAAATAACATTATCAGAGGCTAATTCCATTTCTTTTTAGGAGGCGCTATAGGACATTTCAGTCAAAATGCTGGCGGCGTGTGAATAGAAAGTGCCATGAAGATGAGACCTGCATGAGCACCTTAAGCAAACAGGATCTCACTTGTTCAGGAAATGATGACTGCAAAGCAGCTTACATTGGTACCCTTGGAACAGTCCTTCAAGCGCAATGTACCTGTAGGGCCGTTACACAAAGTGAAGAATCTTTGTGCAAGATTTTCCAGTACATGCTTCACAGAAAATCATGCTTCAGTAAGTTCCACAAGTGAAATTCTCTCTCTCTATATGTACATATATACATTTATATATACAAATGAGGGGTCTTTAAAAAGTTCGTGGAAGAATTTGTATTATATTCTATTTCAATTTTTCCATTAACTTTTTGAAGTACCCTCATATAGAGAAGTATATGTATCATTTTTGACTATACAGTACAAAGAGGTAATTCAGCAAAGAAAATCTCTTCATAAAGACAATTTTGTGTTTGCTATTTCATTTTTAAATCTCTTTTCTTATTATTTTCTGTGTATTTGCTATTTTACTCATTTATGAGACAGTGGTACTTTTTAAAAATTCATATGATAGGTAACTCATAACTATCATTTATTGATTACAATATCAACAGCATAAAAGGTATATCTGATCAGATAACTGAATATATCTATTGCTGGGTAACAAACCACCCCCAAATTTAACGGCTTAAAACAATAACCATTTATTTGCTCATAATTCTGTGTATTGGGCTTGGCTCAGCTGGATGCAACGGTCTTGTATGGGGTCACTCATGTAGCTATGGTCACCTGGTGGCTCTACTGAGGCTGGATGGCCCAAAATGGTGTTCAGCAAAAGTCGTTGACTGAGATGGCATGGGTCTCTTCCATGTGACCTCTTCAGCAGTATAGCCTGAAACTCTTGGGCAGCACCAAATTTCTTAGTGTCTAAGCCCCAATGTGCAGGTATTTATCAAGTGTCTACTACTGTCACATTTGTGCATATTCCATTAGAAACATCAAGTCACATGGACAACCTCAGCATCACTGTGGGAGGAGATTACACAAGAATGTGGCTATTCAAGACAGGATTCATTCATGGGTCGTTAACTGAACACCCTACTATACATGACTGTTCCAACCTATGTAAAATATATTTACCCTCTAATTTAGTTTTTTCTCTGCTTGGTCTTTTACATGTCTCTTGATCAACCTACAGTGATGAGATAGAAAACACATTTTCTGAAGTTATTGTTTAATATAGGGATAAGAAAATTGATATTGGGAATTAAAATAATTTTTCCAGAGTTTTTAAATGAGCAAATTAGTCAAGAGAGATTTTTCTATGACTCTTAAAGAAAGAACCTAAGGATATGATCCTGTACTAATTAAGAATCTCTCCATTATCCATCTTCAAGGTTAGTCCACACTACCTCCATGTCCCAAAATTTCCCCAAGTCTCTAGGCCCCTAGTTGTAACCACCAAACCTTCAGGTACCATGCCCAGGAGGAAAAAAATCAATTTTACTGTTTCATAGAAAACCAGATCTTTATATTTATAGAAAATGTTTTGCAAGTATGGATTTATACACACACACACACACACAAACACACACACACACACACACACACACACATAGATACACATGCATTTTTAATTTTTAATTTTTTTCTACTTTTCTTTACAGATACTTAAGAGATACATATTAGCCAATGTGATTAAAACTGTGATCTCTTGTATACTAGGTAATACACATATGATTTTGATTTCAACAGTGCTTTCTCTGGAATACCTAGTTTCTATAATTAGCACTACGGCTGTATTTTAATTGAAATCATGATACAAACAGAAGAACTGCAGTGTTGTACATGTTCAGTCATATTCTCTAAATAATCTTCCTCTCTGATAAACTTAGTTCTGTTTAACTAAAAGCACTCATATGAGTGGTTCATAATATTACAGCAGGAAATATTAAATAATCAAATAAACTAAACCATTAGCAATATACACTATTACATGATAACAGTTATTTATAATTGCTTTCTCTATATTTATTAAATAGTATGCATAAAAATATGTAGATTCTACAGGTTAATAATCACTCAGTTTCTTGGGCGTAAGTTTCCTAAAAATGTCAGTTGAAGTTTTCAAATTCTAGTTACAAACCTGTTTTTCTCCCATGTATTTTTAATTATTAATGTATTTGATTTTTATAGTGTTGTGCTACTATAACCTTTACAGAGCAAAAAATACAGATAGGCGGTAGAAATGGACATTAAAAAACACATAATCATTAAAGTACCATATGAATCTTTTAGAAAAATGAGAATTCAAAACTATTACACTTTACTCACCTAGTAAGACTAAACTTTAGGAAGTTTTCTCTTCAAATATTACCTACTAAAAATAGGATTTCAAGAGACAGAATTTTTGAATTAAAGGAACTTTAATGGCTTTCAGTCACAGTTCTTAGTACTTGAATAAATACGAAAAGTTTCAAACGAAAACAAAAATCAAGCCCTTAGGCCTTGCTAGTTCTAACTCTTATCTCCTGCCTCAAATCTACCAAAGTAGTACAAGGGCATTTTTTGAAGGAAGGATGTCTCGAACCATTGCCCCTGACTTCTCACAGCAGCCCAGCACTCATGCATTTTCAAGAAAATCCATCATTACAGCATGTTTCCAAAACTATTTTGCTTCTGCTCACTTTACTTGAAAGGGGCATAAATGAGTGAACCTGAGAGGACAGGTACGGAAGTTTTTCAGTTTGTCACACTTATGTAACTTAGACACATTGTTTCTCAAACTTATTTGACCATAGGCCACAGTAAGCAATACATTTTACATTAGCTTTATATGTGCAATGTACTCTGTTTTTAAGAAAGTATTATTAATTTCTTTTTTTTTTTTTTTGCTGATTACTACCCACTAAATTGATTATGACTCACTGTGTTGTTCTCTGAAGTTTAAAAACATTATAATATTATAAAACATTATATAATTGTACAATTAATAATTATTTATAGAATTAATAATTATTTATATTTTAATTTATATTATATAATATAACTTATATCATATAAATTATATTATATAATCAATATATATAATTAATCGATTAATTATATAATTTACATATACTATAATTATATATTATGTAATTATATAATATAATTAATTAACTAGAAAAATTATAATTATAATTAATTTATATAATATAGTATATCATATATACTATATACTATATACTATATACTATATTATATATATTATTATATTATCATATTATTGTTATATATTATATGTTATATATAATTTGTATTTATATATTAATTTATATGATTATTATTAATTACTTATATAGTAATAATTATTTTTATAATTATTAATTATATAATATTAAAACCATTATAATATTATAAGACCTAGACAGTCATAACAATTATAAATAATTATGGAGTCACTAATATTTATTGAGTGCTAATTTTTTGTCACATTTTCACACTTAATCATGCTTTCTCTTAACAATTCTGAGCTGGATGCTATTATCTTCTTAGTTTTACACATGAGGAAAAGGAAGCTAAGCGAATAAATGGCTTGCCCAGGGTTCTACACTTGGGTACGGCACAGTCGGGACCCTGGCTGGCTGACTCGGAGGCTGCTATGCACTCCTCCTTGTGAATGGTAAAGAAAACTAGTGTGTGTCTGTTCAGTATGCTTCAAAGCCTTGTCAGACCTTGTTGGTGGTTCTCAGAACTAAGCTTTGAAAACATGCTAAAGAGCCCCCATCTGTTCCTGTGTGCAGGACTAGACTTCGGCAAAGAAAATTCTCAATAAAGTGTGTATTCTGCTACCAAACTCCACTCACCTGCTCACCTCTGCACTCACAACAGACTTACTTTTTTGTGATATTCTGTAGCATAGAGCAAAACTGTGGCAGTTAGAGCTGACAGAGGGATGAGAGAAATGGAAGAGAAAGAAATTAGTTAAGAGAGAGAGGACCATAAAAATGGAAAGGATTAAAGAACACATTATTGTGTTTCCCCATTCCACTGAAAGAATGAGAGACTGTACCTTGAGCTGACAGGAATGATCTCTTCTCACCTTGCTAAAGCAGTCTTTTTTAATGCCAGCTGTAGTCACTTAAAAAAGATATGGAAATATCACCATTCTGCCACTGAAGACTCAACTCTCCCTGTTTGGAGAATTTAAAAAGAAGAAAAATACTTATATCTAGTAAATCCTATAGGGAATGAAAAGCATTGCAATACAAATATGATGCATACATAAACAAATTTAAATAATGCAGTAAGACCCCAAGGCAGTAGCACTAAACCAGCACCCTCCATGGGATACATGCAGGGCAAATTCTCATCACCAAGATGCCCAACCCACTGGCACCTACACCCCAAGGCAGCAGTGCTGAACTACAGCCTCTGCAGGATCCAAGCCAGGCAAGTTCCTGCCCCACAAAGGGCTGACCCACCAACCATGAGGCCCTGAGGCAGCAATAGGCAGCTGAGCATCAGCAAACCTCCCTGCCACTGCTGCAGACACCAGGGTGGAACAAGTAGACTGTAAAAGTTTCTGCCACAATGACTAATTATCAACAGACAGATATTAAAAATACGAAAATCCAAGAAAGTATGACATCACCCAAGGTATATAATAACCCTCAAGTTCTAGATCCTATAGAACAGAAAGTCCTTGAAATGACAGACAAGGAATTTTAAGCAACAATTCTAAGGAAGCTAAATGAGATAAAGGAAGACTCAAGGAAGACTCAGACAACACAATGAAATGAGAAAAAGTATACAGGACCTGAAAGAGGAAAAGTACAAAGAAATCAGTGCCCTGAAAATGAATGTAGCAGAGCTTGTGGAGCTGAAGGATTCACTCAACTAAATAAAAAACACAAGAGTTTAACCAGCAGGCTAGAACAAACAGAAGAGAGAATTTCTGACCTTGAAGACAGGCTGTCCAGAATAACACAGGCAGACCAAAAAAAAAAAAAAAAAAAAAAAAAAAAAAAGAAAGAAAGAAAAAAGAATTTAAAAAGTTGAAGAAAATCTCACAGAGATAATGGACAACCTTAAGCAAGCAAATATCAGAATCATGGGTATTCCAGGAGGGGAGGAAAAGGGAAATGGCATTGAAAACATATTCAAAGAAATAATAGCAGAAAACTTCCCAGGTATAGAAAAAGATACAGATTTTCAGATTCAGGAGGTTCAAAGATCCCCAAACATATTCAGCCCAAAAAGATCCTCTCCAAGACGTGTTATAGTCAAATTTGAAAAGCTCAAAGACAAAGAGAGAACCTTAAAAGCTGCAAGAGAGAAGTGTCAAGTCACCTATAAGGGAGCCCCTATCAGACTAACATCAGACTTTTCATCAGAAACCCTAAAAATCAGAAGAGAATGGGATGATATATTCAAAATACTAAAGGACAAAAATTTTCAGCCAAGAATACTTTACCTTGAAAGGCTATCCTTCCAAAATAAAGGACAAATAGTATATTTCCCAGACAAACAAAAACTGTAGGAGTTCACTACTACACAACCAGATTTACAAAAAATTCTCAAGGGAGTACTGGGTCTGGCAACTGAAAAATAATCCTCACTACCATGAATACTCAAGAAAGAACAAAACCCACTAGTAAAATAAAAATGCTAACAATAAAGAGAAAAAAAGATTGTCTACGATCCCAAGAGAACAACGAACACAGAAGACGAACAGTAAACCAGAAAGAAAGGAAGAAAAGATACTTAAGACATCCAAACAAAAATCAGTAAAATGCCAGGAGTAAATCAACAGCTTTCAATAATAACTCTTAATGTAAAAGGATTAAATTCCCCACTCAAAAGACACAGAATGACTGGATGAAAAAGATGAGCCCAACAATATTCTGCTTTCAAGGGACTCACCTCACCTGTAAAGAAACACATAGACAAAGAGCGAAAGGATGGAAAAAGATATACCATGAAAATAAAAATGAAAAATAAGCTGGAGTAGCTATTCTTATATCAGATAAAATACACTTTAAACCAAAAACCATAAAAAGATATAAAGGAGGCCATTATATAATGATAAAATTATCTATCCAACAAGAAGACATAACCAACATAAACTTACCTGTACCCAACATGGGAGCAGACAGATTTATAAAGCAAACACTATTAGACCTAAAGAAAGAGATGGACACTAATTCCATAATAGCTGGGGACCTGAACACCCTGCTCTCAACATTGGACAGATCATCTAGGCAAAAAATCAACAGAGAAACACAAGATCTAAACAATACTTTAGACCAATTGAACTTGGCAGATATGTACAGGACATTTCATCCAACAACCTCAGAAAATTCATTGTTTTCATCAGTACATGAAACATTCTTCAGGATAGACCACATGTTAGGTCACAAATCAAGTCTCAACAAGTTCAAAGAAACTGGAATTTTTCCATGTATTTTTTCAGACCACAATGGACTAAAACTAGAAATTAATAACAAATAAAACTCTGGTAAATATACAAATACATGAAAATTAAACAACATTCTACTTAATGACATATGGTTCCAAGAAGAAATTAAACCAGAACTCAAAAAATTTATCAAACTAATGAAAATAATGATACTTCATACCAAAACCCATGGGATACTGCAAAAGCAGTACTAAGGGGGAAATTTATCACATTAAATGCTTACTTCAGAGGAATGGAAAGATGGCAAGTAAACAACCTAACACTTCACCTTAAAGAACTAGAAAAACAATAGTAATCCAGGCTCAAAGTCAGTATACAGAAAGAAATAATTAAGATCAGAGCAGAACTAAATGAAATAGAAACTCAAAAAATGGTACAAAAGATAAATGAAACAAACAGTTGGTTTTTTTGAAAAGATAACTAAAATTGACAAAATATTAGCAAGGCTAACTAAAAGAAGAGAGACACAAATAACAAAAATTAGAAATGAAAAAGCTGATATTATAAGCAATACCTCAGAAATACAAGGAATCATTTGAGACTGCTATAAACAACTATACACCAACAAATTTGAAAATCTGGAGGAAATGGATAAATTTCTGGATACACACAAACTACCAAGACTGAGCCAAGAAGACACAGAAAATCTGAATAGACTAATAACAAAGAGACTGAGGCTGTAATCAGCAGTCTCTCAAAAGAGAAAAGCCCAGGACCAGGATGGCTTCACTGCAGAATTCTACCAAACCTTTAAGGAAGAATTAATACCAATTCTCTACAAACTATTCCAAAAAATTGAAACAGGGGCCATTCTCCCAAACTCATTCTATGAGGCAAAATTCACCCTTACACCAAAATCAGAAATACCAAAAAAAAAAAAAAAAAAACCTAAACTACAGGCCAATATCTTTGATGAATATAGATGCAAAAATCCTCAGTAAAATACTAGCTAATAGAATAAAGCAACATGTACATAAAATTATACACCATGATCAAGTGGGACTCATCCCATGGATGTAAGGATGGTTCAACATATGCAAATCAATAAATGTGATACAACACATCAACAAAATAAAAATAAAAAACACATGATCATCTCTATAGATGCTGAAAAAGCATTTGACAAAATTCAACATTCGGTCATGAAAAAGATTCTCTATAAATTGGATATAGAAGGAAAGTATCTGAACACAGTTAAAGCCATATATGAGAAACCCACTGTCAATATCATCCTGAATGGGGAAAAGTTGAAAGCTTTTCCCTTAAGAACAGGAACAAGACAAGACGCCCACACTCACCACTCCTATTCAACATAGTGTTAGAAGTTCTAGCCAGAGCAATCAGGGAAGAGAAGGAAATAAAGGGCATCCAGATTGGAAAATATAAAGTTGAACTGTTCCTGTTTGCAGCTGATATGATCCTATATATAGAACAGCCTAAATTCAGCAAAGTTGCAGGATACAAAATCAGCACAGAAAAATCAGTAGCATTTCTATACTCCAACAATGAACTAGCAGAAAAAGAAAACAAGAAAGCTAGCCCATTTACAATAGTCACCAAAAAATAAAAATAAAATGCCTAGGAATAAAGTTAACCAAAGATGTGAAAAATCTCTACAATGAGAACTACAAACCACTGGTGAGAGAAATTAAAGAGGACACAAAAAGATGAAAAGATATCCCATGCTCTTGGATTGGAAGAATTAACATTGTGAAAATATCTATAATACCCAAAGTGATCTATAGATTCAATGCAATACCCATCAAAACTACAATGACATTTTTCTCAGAAATGGAAAAAACAATCCTAACATTCATATGGAATAACAAAAGACCACTAATAGCCAAAGCAATCCCAAGCAAAAAAAAATAAAGCTGGAGGCATAACACTACCTGACTTTATACTACAAAGCTATAGTAACAAAAACAGCATGATACTGGCATAAAAACAGACACATGGACCAATGGAACAGAATAGAGAATCCAGAAATCAACCCATACACCTACAGTCATATAATCTTCAACAAAGGTACCAAGTCTACATACTGGGAAAGAGACTGCCTCTTCAGTAAATGGTGCTGGGAAAATTGGACATTCATATGTAGGAGAATGAAACTAGACCTATACCACTCACCATATACCAAAATCAATTCAAAATGGATTAAAAATTAAATATACATCCTGAAACAACAAAACTCCTTAAAGAAAACATAGGGGAAACACTCCAGGAAGTAGGACTGGGTACAGACTTTATGAATATGAACCCAAAAGCACAGACAATCAAAGAAAAATAAACAAATGGGATTTTATCAAACTAAAAAGCATCTGCACAGCAAAAGAAACAATTAACAGAGTAAAAAGACAACCAACAGAGTGGGAGAAAACATTTGCAAAATATACACCTGACAAAGAATTAATATCCAAAATATACAAGGAACTCAAATAACTTAGCAAAAAAGCAAGGCATTTCTCAAAGGAAGATATACAAATGGCCAACAGACACATGAAAAGTGTTCAATATTACTCAGCATTCGTGAAATGCAAATCAAAACCACATTGAGATATCATTTCACCCCAAATAGAATGGCTTATATCCAAAAGACTGAGAATAATAAATGCTGACAAGGATTCAGAGAAAAAGGAACCCTCCTACACTGTTGGTGGTACTGCAAAATGGTGCAGCCTTAATGCAAAATGGTATAGAGGTTCCTCAAACAATTACAAACAGATCTACCAGAAGACCCACTATTCCACTGCTGAGAATATTCCCAGAGGAATGGAAATCATCATGTCAAAGGGGTACCTGTACTCCCATGTTTACTGCAGTGCTATTTACAATAGCTTCTTGTTGAAACCAGCCTAAATGCCCATCATCGGATGAGTGGGTAAGGTAAATGTGGTATCTCTACACAATGGAATACTACTCTGCTAAAAAAAAAAAAAAATGAAATACTACCATTCGTAGCAACATGGATGGACTTAGAGAAAATTATATTAAGTGAAATAAGCCAGGTACAGAAAGAGAAATACCGTATGTTCTCACTTATTATTGGGAACTAATAAAAATAAATAAATATACTAACAAATAAATGGAGGGGGAGGAAGAAAAAAAAATGAAGACACAACAATCACAACAATTCCTTGAACTTGTTAAGACCAGTGATGGGGTGGGGGAGGAAGGAGGAATTGGTAAAGGGACACAAAAATCAACTACATTGAATAATGATAAATTACAACAAGAAAAAATACAGTAAAACAAACAAAATAAATTCTTCCCTTAATCCTGTTCTCGAGAGATAGTCAATGTTAAACAGGTTGCTGTAGGTTCTTTTGAACTTTTCTGTAATTATAATGCATACATACCTTGAATACCTAGTATGCACCCAAACACATGCCTCCCTCACCATGACACACAGTCACACACACATACACACACACACACACACACACACACATTTTTTAGTGGAATCAAACTATACATATTGCTTTACAGTTTACTTTTTAAACTTAAAAATACATGGTGGACCCATTTGCAAGTGTGTACATATATGGTGGCTTAATTCTTTTTAACTACTGCATAGTATCCTGTAGTATTTATATACTATAATTTTTAACTAATCTTTTATTAATGTGGGCATTTAGATTGGATGCAATCATTTATTATTACAGGCATTACTGCAATGAATGTTATTGCTCAGTTTTTGCTGGAATTTCAGTAGAGTAGATTTCACCCAATGGAATTACTAAACAACAGAATTTTTACTTTTTTACATTTGGTAGGAACTGAAAATAAAGGTTTGTTCCAATTAATTCTTAGAAAAGTCACATTGTTTTTAATTTGCATTTTTATCATAAATAATGCTGAACATGTGTTAAATGGATCGTTGAAAATATTCTTTTTCTTCTTACCTATTCACATTCTCTACTTAAAATATCCTGCTTCTTTAATACTCATATTACTAAATAGCACTTTAGTTGCCTGTATTAGTTGTTTGTATAGATTTGTGAGGATTCACTAACCTGCATACCTCTTCCAATAATCCTGAATTCATGATCTCTACTGGCAATGTGATGACCTGGTATATTTTGGGCTCAGATCTGGACCCTGGTATATGTTATCTGGGTTATGTAAGGGGAAAAATGTTTAGCCATTTCTTGAATATTAAATCATTCTTCCTCAACTGAATTATTTCCACTACTTTTTAAAGATTGTTTTTGATAAATGATTAGTAGTTAACAACGAAAATTTACAATATAAATATAACTATGGAGAATAATAGTATCTAGCATTCAGTTTAAGAAAAATACCATTGTCATGATCTTTGAGATTTGTTAAGTGCCCTAGGTATTGCATCCTTTCCTCTCCCAACTCAGAGGAAACCCTACTCAATAAATTGTTTAGTTGTTTATTTGGGGAGCATTATATAAATGAATGTTTGCTCTTTTTTTGCCCAATTTATCATCTTGAAATGAAGCCATGTTGTGGTGTATAACTAGTAAATTCCTTTTTTACTACTACGTAATTTTCTGCTGCATGAAAATACCTGCAAGTATATTTATTCATTCTACAGCTGACAGATATTAGTCTCTTTCTTTACCATTGTTCTGCTCTTACAAATAATAATAGTACGAGCATCCTAGTACATTTCCCCTCGTACACAGGTGTGATACTTTCTATGGCAGCAGTTATCTATCTTTGCTGGACATGAAAATCATTGAGAGATTAAAAATTCTGATACCCAGCAAGCCAGTAAAATTATATTATATGATGGCATGATTTGGGTATCAACAGGACCAGTGTCACGGGTATGTGGCCAGTGAGGTCACACAAGTCTCTGTGCTCAGAAGGGCCCTAGGCTTGGGGTTTAATGCTCGGCAGTCATTGTCTTAAAATTCTTAAGAATTTTATCTTTGAATTTGTGTTTTGTAAAAGAAGTTCAGTGGAATAATGGAATATATGAGAGGGGCTTGGAGCCTCAGCTCAGGTGTGTTCCTGTCTCCTGCCAATTCCCCTCCTCCCAGGGACAGGCAGGTTTCTCTCAGCTGCCTGTTCCCAACCCTTTGGTCCACTGGGCCCTGCCCAGTACCCCTCTACTCCCCTACCCTGCAACTGCTTCTGGACATTTGCCTATATTTTTAAGTGATATTAAGCCTTCTACTCCACAGATGTATATGTTTCTTTTCTCTCTTACCATGAGCTTTTATTATTTTGTCGATAAAAATAATTTCTCAATAATTTTCTTACAGAGATTAATTTTCTTTCCAGGGATTTTAGAAGTCCTCTTATTACTAAGATTTTAAGCCACTTTCAAGAACAGTTGAATATTCTTTCCTTCTTGACATACTTTTGTTTTACCCTTTCTTTCTCTTGGCTCTTATTCCTCCGATCACTCTGGATGCTTCTTCTATGTCTACCTTGTAGGCTTATCTATTTGGCCAAGGCTCACCTGCAGGCTCTCTACTAAAGTAACTCAGTAATCTTCCCCTAGAAGATCTCATCCATGGCTACAGCATCATTACCTCTTTTATTACTTTGCTATCTTCAGAGAAGACCCTTTTTCTAAGCTTCAGATCCAAGTATCTGCCCACCTACTTAATGTCTTCCTTTAGATTTTAAGACTGTGCTAGCTGATAGAACAAATAAGCTCCAGAAGCTCAGTGGCTTTACACACAGTGGGAGTTTATTCCTTGGTAACATAAAGTTCAATCAGCATTAGCAGTGGTCACTTAGAGGACTAGCCTCTTTCCAACATGTGGCTCCACTTCAGCGTAAAACCTCAAATTCCTCTCCACTCAGCTAGAGGTCAGGAAAAGACAGCATATAGAATGTCCCCACAGTCACAAAGGAGCATTTTATGGTATGGTAGTAGCAGCAGTGCACATCACACACATCCACATCACTGGCCACAACTCAGTCACATGGCCACAGCTACCTCAAGCGAGGCCAGGAACTACCTTCTAGCTTTGCACCAGAAAGAAAGGCAACTGTGATTACTGATCAACAACTAAGTCTCTGTCACAGTTTACTTTTCCTTTTACAAAATAGCCATTTCATTATTCTGTTCACAGAGAGAATGTACTTACTCGTTCTCCAATGGGGGTA
This sequence comes from Cynocephalus volans, assembly GCF_027409185.1. Lineage (NCBI taxonomy): Eukaryota > Metazoa > Chordata > Mammalia > Dermoptera > Cynocephalidae > Cynocephalus > Cynocephalus volans. The sequence goes on from NC_084464.1 coordinate 65,456,782, forward strand.
TCTCAAAGTTTCCCAAATTTTCATCTGGTCACAGCCACTAGCTCAAAGGCCAGGATGCTGTGCGTGTACAATCCAGATGTTGTGGCACTTGGTAGTAGACAGGCAACCTATGAACTAGAATGACTCATTATTCAGTGCCGTCCCCCTAACATACATATACATATATACATATATATATGCATATATACATATATAGTGTGTGTGTGTTTGGTTTATATACACAGTATCAGGAACAAGATAACCTCAATAAAACTTTTATTTCAAAGTAAGGAAAAATGGGAGAGCCATAGCCCACGACAATGAGACCCTGCTGGGCAGGCATCAAAAAGCCTCTCTGGCAGTATTGATTTCCTCAATTACATCCTGAATCAGATATCTGTAAAGAACCCCCTTCTGTGGCTCCCATTTTGTCCTCTGGAAGGTTCTTGGCCCTTTTTCTCCATGGCCATATCTGAAGTAGGTTTGTGGGGAATGAGTATGTCCTCCTTGGGGAACATGGAGCTCTCATAGGCTAAATCCTGCCCACACTGTTTGAAAACTTGAGAGATTTTTTAAAAGTCCCAGACTTTTTGCAAGCAAAATGGTGGCTTCATTGGCAACATGATCTCCTAAAATATATGCTAGGTTTCTAATCTCTTTGCTTTACATCAGTTATATGTGCCAGTACCTACAATAAAAAAAAGTATTTTCTTGACTTCTGTCCCAAGTCTTCCTTGTTTCCTTGCTTCCTCACCTCCATGCCTCTCTCTCTAATGGAGCCACTTAAACTAATCTAAAATATAGACTTGAGTGAAAAGGGAATACCTTTAATGTGATCTTTGCTGCATAGTTGAGTCAATTTGTTTAACTTAAAAATACAGGGCCTTTTATAACTGGAGTATTTTTCAGTTTATCTCTCACTGTTTAGGACCTAGAAGTAGTCAGGTATTTCAGTGTTAGAGAGTTCTTATTTTAATATCTCCAGTCTCTTCTTGAAAACCAACCAGTTTCTACCTGAGCTCCTTACTTTACTGTAAAACCCTGTACAATGCAGACAAGAGTGATCAACTCATACTATACCTCCAGTTTTTTCAAACCAACCCATCTACTGTGACCAGCTGGGTGGATATTTGATCTTCCTTTTAAGTTATAGCAAAGGATTTGCCACTACAAAATAAAAAGGAATCTCCATCTTTCCAGCTTCCAATATGCATTTCATCACCACCTGACCGCTAAGGCAATTCAGTATATTTCAGGATTGTACCATGGCGGAACCCCCACTTCCAAGTGCCAATTTTTCTATGAGCCATCACTAGCTGCTATACTGATAACACATCAAATAATAGTAGAATGACACAAGAATTAACTTCTCACTCATATAAAATATAATTATACAGAGAAGAGGTATGGTGGAGTAAAGGAGTTAGAGGAATTTAGGAGTCCCATATCTGTACAGTGATTCCAAATGCTTCCACTATGTGGCTGTACCCTCTTCTAAGTTCACAGATTCCTCTTCATTCATCCTGCAGATTCAGAAAGAGAGATTATATCACAGATTTTTATGGGCCAGTGGTTAATTGCACTGCACATAACATCCACTTATACTTATCTGTGGGACAGCAGAGAAATATAGGTTAGCTCTGTACTTGGTAGAAAGGAAAGTCAGTCTATGAGTAGCTAGCCAGTCTCTGCCACGGTATCTCCAACGAAACATATAAACTGTCTCTCTAAACTGGCCCTATTTAATTATCATTGGTACCACTCTGTTGTATATACTGGAGAGCTTGAAACCATCTTTGAAAATGTCTGTTATATATGCCCCAGAACAAAGCATAAAGCAATGGCTGCATGTAGTAATCGTTGTTTGCGAGCACATGTAAAGGAGAGGAGGAGTCAATAGTCAATACAAAGATGCGGTATTGAATTGTCTTCTAATTCAGGTAACTGAAGCTTGCTCCTTTTGGGACCTTCTGAGACGCTTTGTGAAATGCAATGCAGGACCACCATCATGGGGGAAGAAAGATGAAAGCCCTTTGGATCCTGTCCCTCACTTCTCTGTCGTGGTCCCAGGAGCTTTGCTTTCCTGGAACTTGTATATAGTGTATGCATGAGTGCTGAGTGGAGTCCCATGTTACATTTCAATCTGCAGTGGCAGAAAAGCATTGGGAAGAGAAGAATGAGGCACACGGTGTAAGGGCCAAGGTGAAGCTCTGTCAGGATACAGCTGCATAAAGATAGATTAGGAATTCTGGGAAGCATTTTGATGCTAAGGAAGGAAGGCAAATCCTTATCACAGTAGGTGTACATTTCACTAGGGAGGCATCACTGCTTCCTTCAGGTAGAAGGGTTATGGTATCATCAATCTGCTGCCAATCTGAAAATAAGAGCTCAGTACAGGTTTCTGCTGCTGCAAGAGGTTTGCTATTCAGCAGAACCTTGATCAATCAGCCTTAGGGAGGAGGGATCCATTTTGCTGGGCCTATGCATAGCCACCATCCTTGCTACCATAGCTATAGTCTTCATGCTGATTGCACAAGCACAGAGTGGCTGAAGGAAGGACCTGGTTGACCTCCACTGGATACATCACTAGTTTACCTGGTGATAGAGGGCCTTTTCTGTGGTGGTCACTCTGCCAGGCGTTAACTTGAGAAACAAAATTATGCCAACCTAGTGTCACTACCATTGCATTCTTCAGCCTGTCTCCTACCCTCATTTCCTTGTCTACAGTCTTCCAAGTTTTCTCTTTTCATCCCTCGACCAAGCAATTTACCACTGACCATGAATCTTACTTCTAGCCACTTCCCTCTATACAAAGTGAACGATTAAGGGTATTGCTCATGCTCTGCCTATTGGGAGGGTTTTTCTTCATCACTATTCTCTAGGGGCACCTCTAAGTGGGTTTATGCATGGCAGCTGTCCATTTACAGTAGGCACTGATATATTGGGCTCACCTTTCAGGGAACCAATGATTTAAAGGATCTAATAATACCCAGTAGGAGCTATATTGCAAATGGCAAGTAGTCCTCCACTGCAGATGGCATGGGCTTGCTCCAGAACGCAAGGGGTCTGGGCTGTAACTCTTATTATCTTATTCAGGCTTGCTAGAGACTTTAGTCCAGAGAGCCTTAATGATATTAAGTATATAAAGTGCCTGTTATACAGCACATATTACATACATTTTAAACACTCTGCCTTTAAAACCATTGTTTTGGTTCAGAATTTAGGACTGGACCATCGGTTTTCTTTCTTTTTTTGGTGATTTACAAAGAATATACATAGTTTTAGAAGTTTCTAAGGTTTTACTAATGCCAGCTGGTTCCCCAACCCTGTTGGAAACAATCATTCCCAAACTATTGAGAAGTATTAATGGACACTGAATTTTTGGTTTTAAAACCTGGCTAAACTTCAGAAATATCTGCAGAGTTTGCTGAAAGATATTTAGCCCTAACCTCAGTAATTCTAATTCATAGGCCTGGGGTGGAGCTCAGAAATCTTTATTACAATGAAATCACCCAGGTGGTTCTGATTTTCAAAAAAGTTTGAGAAACACTGCTCTAACCCACATGTGGGAAAAACCCAGTCACCAGCCATAGGTCCCAGATCCTCTTCACTCACACCTCACAGGGAATGAGAAACGTCTGTGCTCAGAAAGGCAGGACAAATGAGACTAACAAAGTGCAGCTCTCAAGGTGGCCTGCTTCACCTCAGTGCTCAAAAACAACTACTGGTGCACATTAGTCACTCAATAAATAGTGAATGAATAAATGAGCAAGTGAATGAATGGATGTATAAACTAATGTTTACCATATCTCTATGGCAACACTGTCCTTGAATACCATTGTTTTTCTTTCCCTTATTAGAACTCCCCTGATAATACAGCTTCCCTGTTAAAAACCTCAATCTTTTATGTTTTCATTTATGCTGGAATTTTCAATTCAAATATTCGAGCAAAAGAATCAGGAATTAACAAGCCCAGCCTTCTACTGCTCACTTTAATAAAAACATTTCAAGCTCCTTGTATTTTCCAACACTCTTCCTCTTTATAGATCTACTTTCCGAAAGCCTGAGGAGTAAGATTTTACAGTTGGTCTTTAGGTGGTGTCAACGCTGTAAAGCAATTCATCTTAACATATTTTGCTCTTAAATGTGTGCATCCCCTTAATGACCTATGTTATGGTTAACTCTGTCTGTCAATATAAGGATGGAAGGTTGTACCCAATGGATTTGCAAAATCAGCTGGCTTTTGTGAAATATTAACATAAAAACTCCTAATAATGTGTATAGTTATTTGAGAAGCTTAAGAGCCCTTCTGATTAGTACTTGTTTCTACCATTTAATTTCTTTTTTATAGCTCTACTTCTCATCCATCTATTGATGCCTCATCTTACATATCAAGATGCTAGTAAGACTGTTTTATTTATCTCACTTGTCTGTATTCAAGGGATAGATTATTTATTTGGCTGCATTTCTTCTTGCCTTACAATATTTAATCCATCTAGTCCCAGTGAAGGTCTGGATTTAAAAATATTACATTAATGAACATTTTAATATAAAACCCCTTAAACACACCCATATATAGAGAGAGGTGCATAATATACTGTTTTTGTGGGTTTTTTTTCTAAACTGCATAAAAGTTTGTACCTATTTTTTGCAAAATAGTTAAAAAAACTGTACACAATGGATTAATACAGGCTCAAATTCACTATTATAAATTCTTGTTTTAATTTTTATTGTCATCTGATCACTGGCTGTCTGAGAAAGGAAGATTATAGACTATAAATAAAAGTGAACTAAGTGAATTGTGAAAAACATTTCCTTTGCAATGTCTCTCTCTCTCTCTCTGTCATATGCACACACACATGAACACACATCTTCTCATAGCCAATTCATATAACATAGTATTTCAGGAGCTTTATGTTAAGTTTTGGCTTTAAATAAATCACTTCATCTAGCCAAAACCACTGACTTTTTCTTGGTTCCTACACAAAACTCTAATTCAAGTCCAGTTTCTTTCAAATTCACTCCAGGTGCTAAAAAAGTGTCTTGGTTATCCAAGGAACATTCAACAGAATTTCTCTACTCTATATTCATATACATAATATAGCCTCTAAACAGTCCAGTATTTTGTATTTTCTGGATTAAAGTGGCTCCATAGTGAATTTGTAGTCTGTCAAATTCATAGACACTCACTTATAAATGTATGTTTTTCCTTTTAAAATCAATGATTATTCCTTAAGGATCTTATTTTTCATTATTTGCAAATTTTTTTGAATTCTGTACAGAATAGGCATGTGTGTTTTAAGTTAGCAATAAAAAGAATAATAAAAACAAATAAACCATTTCTTTAAAATTAGTTTAGTTACCACCAATGTAAAAATTCATACCCATGGTAAATTCTGCAACTTTTATCTTTTATGCTATTAAATTTATAGACTTAGAATTCTGAATATTTCTTTTAGTTTGGTCCTCAGGGATAAATCAATGCATTTAATCTTTATCAGCTTTCAAATCTAAAATACATACTCTCCTCCCTCGGCCTGATGAATTTTGGTTAAAAACCATGATCAGCAACAATGTCATGTTTGGAAGTGTTAATAGACCTTAGAGAGGCAATATAGCACCAGTATATCTGGAGTCAAATAATTTCTCCATTATTTAAAAGATAAGAACCTGTGAACAAGTTACTTTCTCTTTGCCTCAATTTCAGGTCTGTGAAAAGGAAATTAAAATAATCATCTCTAACCAAGAATGCTGATGCAAAGTTTATATCGGTGAAGAAGTTATATCCAACACATAGTAAAACTCAGTAAATATTAATTCTTACTGTAGATACTGAAGGATTTGGAAAATCACACAAATCAACATTTTTTTTATAATTATGACATCACACAAGTGGTGTGAGAAAACAGGATAATTTCTGGAAGATCTAAGGCATATTTTTTCAGGATAAGTGACTTCTTAAATATAATGTTATCTTTGAATGATTTGAGGGGAGATATTCAATTAAGGCAATCAGTCCCAAGCTTTACTGTGCATAAGAATTACATGGTTTCCAGTTAAATTGCAGATTTTGATGTAGTATGTCTGGGATGGAGCCTGAGATTTGCATTTCTAACAAGCTCCCAGATGATGCTATTTTCCAGGGATCACACTTTGAGTGGCAATAACCTAAATAATCTCTTAAGGGACTTAAGAAAAAAAATTATCTCATTTTATATATATATATAAACTGCATGTCTGCTACTGAGAAATAGATCAACCTAATTGACTTGGTACATTGTGACAATCTAATATTTTGTTTTTCACAGACACTGGTTGTCTAAGTATCATGAAAGAGTTCAAGCAGATGTCGTTATAATCTCCTGAAACTTTTCTTGATAGTGTCTTAGAGCAGTGGGTCTCAAACTTTACTACATCAGAATTACCTGGAGGGCTTGTTATACACATATTATTGGATCTCTACCCAGTTCCTGATTCAATAGGCCTGAGAGGGAGCCTGGGCATTTGCATTTCTAACAAGTTCCCAGGTGATGCTGATATCGCTTGTCCAGGCATCACACTTTAAGAACCACTGGCTTAGAGAACTCGTTGATTCTTCCCTAAAAATCTGCCAGTCTAGCAATGTCCTCTTACCTGGGTCATCAATATAAGCATACACTACTGTACCTCCACAGGAGGAGCTTCAACACTGGTTGCTTTGAGATACCATCCCCAGTTTTCTCATGCTTTTAAATTTGCTTACCAAGTCAATGCAGCAGAACTCAACACTTCCCATTTATCTCCACACAATAAGACATCCCCAGACTCAAAAGGAAAAGAGGCACTGGTTTTGATTAAAGAATAGCGAGGTGATGCTTGTTCTTTATTAAGTATAAATTCATTGTTACTGTATGCAAGATTGTCATGTTATAAACATGAAAAAGTAGACATGGATGGCTGGAAGAACTCTTCTGCCTCACAATTTCACTGTCCCCATTGATAACCACTGATCTGAAGGATAAAAGTCAAAAGTCATAGAACATCAGAGCTGTGTCATCGCTTGATTTTTAGCATACAAAACATGATGTTCAGAAAGTAGAGAAGAATATGTGCTTCCCACTGAGTAAAATTAGGCTTCGAAGTAAAGAGCAAGCAAAGGGTGGGGGGAAAAGACCAGCTAGATAATGGGTACTCGTTTAAATACCCAATATGAAACCTGAATGTATTTTAGTAAGTCATATTTCCCATGGTAACTTTTGCAACTATAGAGAACACTTTGGTCCTGGAAGTTGGAATCTGCATCAGAACTCTGCAAATAGATAAATCTTAGATCTTTAGATTTATTCTAGATTTACCTAATCTTCCACAAATAGCAGAAAGTAAATCAGTCTCAGCTATCAGATTAGACTACATGGAAGGCTCCAACCTCTCTGATGGTGTTCTTGGGGCTATCCTGGAAGGTACCAGTCTTTAGAATAGAGAGGTGGAACCCATAGATGAGGTTTACCTGTGCATCTGGCTTTAAATTCAACATAACCTTTGATGGAAAACAATGACTATCAGGTTTGGGCACTCTTCAAGCACACTATCACCTGCCTCAAAGAGACTGCATAAAGGGAGAATGACTAATAGCCAGAAGCAGATCTTGAAAACATTGCATTAAAATGACTAGTACAGATGCTTCTCGACTTATGATGGGTTAGGTAAGGATAAACCCACTGTAAGTTGAAAATGCATTTAATGTACCTAACTTACCTAATATCATGACTTAGCCTTGCCTACTTTACATGTACTCAGAACACTTACATAAGGATGCAGTTGGGCAAAATCATTTAACACAAAGCCTGTTTTATAGTAAAGGGTTGAATATCTCATGTAATTTATTGAATACTGAAAGTGAAAAAAAGGAATGCTTGTATGGGTACTTGAAGTACAGTTTCTCCTGAATGCATATGGCTTTCACAAAGTAAAGTAAAAAAAAAAAAAAAAAGCATAAATTGAACCATAGTAAATCAGGGACTGTCCATATCAGGATCTGGACAAATTATTTAAAACATTCTTACCATTTAACCAACATCAAGAAAAATGTTCACGGATCTTCTTGAAATTTTACCTCAACACTGTGAATGATGACATGGAGAAAATTGAAGCTATACAAGTTATTGAAAGAAAGTGAGCCGAGATGCTGGGTACCATTCAAGCTTTATTTAAAGGAAAAGAATCTGCTGGGCTGTGCTGAAAAGTGGGGAACAACCCAGGGCTACCCTGGAAATGGAAGACAGCAGCTAAACTAGGGCGGTGGGAGCTTATATTGGTATGTTGGCACCAAGAGGCTGGGTGATGTAATTCCGGAGTGGGGATTGAGTTGGGTCATGGGGAAGGAGAGTTCTGCGCATGTGGAAATGCCGAAAGTTTCATTTTCTCGGAAACTATGAGGCTTCTTGTAAAAGAGAACGGGGGAGGGGAGGGGAAGGGGTGGACGGTGCCATTTTGTACTTGGGCTTGTCTAAAATGGCGCTGGTTATGTTGCAAATCTATTAGTTATATTATCCTTCAAACGGAGGTTCAATAAACATCTAAAGATTTTACTTTCCCTTTTAAAGCTACACCCTGGCTATGAACACTAGCTGACTTGTCTTTTATATACCCAAGGTCCTGAGACCTGATGCTTCCTGTGTCAGACACCATTCTACTCACTTTAAATGCCTTAAATATTTAATTTTCACAAGCAATATAGGACGTAGGTGCTTTGTTTTACCCAAGAGGAAACTGGGGCATATAGAAGTTAGTAATTTGTTCAAGTCACACAGAAGACAATAGAGCCAGAATTTAAACAAGGCAGTTTCTGTCATCAGAAGCTGTGATTTCATCTACCATAATATACTTCTTTCATCAAATATTATAACATTTATAATTGTCAATTGATTTATGTGTTACATCTCTCAGGGGACATGTGTGTATGTAACAAGAGAATCTTTGAAAAGTGTGTTTGATGGGAGGCAATTTGCTATAATATAAAGAACAAGAGCCTAGGAAACAAGCTCTAGCCCTAACTATACCAAATGATATAGGGGAAATCAGTGATTTTTCTCCCTAGACCTCAGGTTTCTCACATATGAAATTTTGGTAATGGTTTCACAGAAATGATGTCTGATATTAGATGTGCCCTAATATTCTTGAATTAGATAACTGAGGTTATGTTCAAGGCCAGCACATTTTCAGCAAAGCTTCATACTGCCTGTGTACAAAACCACCTCTAGAGTAACTTTTTTTTTTAATTTTCTTAATGCCAGAAAGGCTAACAGTCTGCCAATAACTTTTCCTTCCTAAGATTACACTAAAATTTTAGGAAAGCCTGTCTCATTTCCTTCTTTACCCTTGGAAAAATACTCATTCTTTCAGGGATCTAAATTGAGATTTGGAGTAAAAGGGTTTTCTCTAGTGTTAGATTACCTTTTATTGCTTTGTTTTCCAAATTCTAAATAGTTTCACAAATAACATGCCCCAGACTCACTAAACAATTGTAACAGAGCATGTTTCTTTGCTTTTACTACTTATGTGTTTAATTCTATAAAACTGAGTAATCTTTTAGCACGGGACTCAATTTCCACTTAAGACATACTCAAATATGATGTAAAACTTGTATCATCTATAAATCCAATAAGTTGCCCATTAGTTGCCACTTTGACCAGACACAATTGTATATTATGTATATAAGTTAAAATGTATGTGAATATGTCTGTTGGCTTTTGTTTTTGTAAGTTCACGTGCATAGAGAATCATTATCTGTTTTAATCTGGGTAATTTAGAATCAGACTGCACAGCTTCCTCTCATCTATCTGAAGATTTGACTAAGAGAAGTATCATATCTGGTTGCACCTTACATCTCTGTTGGCTAAAATTCCAATTATATTCTCTCAGGAATTATCTGGCAGGTTTCATCTTAGGATCTTTAAAAAATCAAAACTTTTTCAAGAGAAGAGACACGGGGGTACAGCTCCTATATATGAAGCGCATTCCAATGGAGACAAATGCTGGCTTTAGTTTCACCAGTAGGTCTACTTGCACGCAAAAGTTGCCAATACAAGCCAGCTGGTTTAAATTTTGTCTGCAGAACTGAAACCCAGCAAATTTGGCTTGACTTCCTATTTTGCAGAAAATACTTCACACGGCTGTAATCTGGAAATACTGAAGTGTACAACCCCTCAACAGAAACAACAGGAGAACATGTGTCTCCTACCTTCACTTTCTCCCAACTCTCCTCTTAGAGGCTTTAGGTGTTGTTAAAGGAGGGAGAAAAGTCTGCCACTAAGCATGAAATGGTGTATGAATCATCCATGATGACTTTTTTTTGTTTGCTCTAAGCCAAAAAAGAAAGATTAAAGAGTTGCCATTGATGAGTAAGACAACTCACATTTTGGCATCACTAGAGAAGAAAAGAGCATTTAAAATGATGGAGGGAAATAAAACAATACTGTTACAATTTGGACAATAACAGGCTTCAGTATGTGAAAGCATAGTGTTATCTTTTCCATTTTCCACCCTTACGCTTTCATTGGCTTCGTACAATCCCCTCGTTGACTATAATTTGGGATGGATTTAGTGCCAAAGCTGCATAAAATAAGCAGTCTTGCCTTTATGCTTTCTGTGCATCATGATTGTGTATGTGAAGTCATAAAAATCATTTATTATGAGCATGTGTACCTCTGGCTTAAACAGCCAACCATTCTTTTGACAACAATATAATAGCATCAGATGTATTCCCATAAAACACCATATGTGGGCACTTAATAGTTACTGCCCTGGCACCTACATGCTGGGATATCATAAGGGAGACTCTTTAGGAGAAAAAGAATGTTTGGTACTTACACAAAGTTCTTTAAATGACAGAGGTGAATAATGAGTAGAGATTTGTTAAGAATCTATTGATGATGTCAATAGCTCATCTTCCATTAGCAACAGATTTTCTCGAATCATCTGCTAGAGTTCTTTTCATAGGTTCACAAAAATCCTATACAGCATTGCAAACATCAGTAAATGTTACCTCAATCTAAAAGTTGCAAGAATGCTCTAACATCACAATTGATATCTAGTAAACTGGGAAAATGGGCACAACATAATTTTCATTCTTCTCACCCATTGCTCTTTGGAAAACATCTATTCAGGGCATGTGGTACAAATTACAGTAAAGAAATTAGTGTTCAAACCAGATTAAAAAATATGGAATGGATGAAAACTGCTTCTTGGCACAAGTGAGTGCTTAGTGATGTTTTGAGAGTGTGCCTGTGTGACAGAGACTATTCCCCATTGTCTCTTTCCTTTCTGCTGGCTTCTGCCTTAGGCTGGAATGGTTTCCTTTGGTTGCCACTGAGACGGTAAACTGAGCTTTCCCAACCACCAGTATGCTTCAAGTTTGCAGTAATTCAGGAACTGATGTTCTACTATTGAATTAGCACCTGAGTCATGTGGCCAGACACTTATTGTAGATACATGAAGGGGTCTTTCTCAACAACTCAGCTGCAAAAAGAGGTCAGAGACTACCAATTCTTGCTTGTATCTCTAGTTAGGAGTCAAGGTGATCTGAGAGGAGGGAAGCCACATAAATCAGTCTGCATGGCTTTTTTCAAAGGGTGACCTATCTTAGAGATACCCTGCTATGTGTCACTGGCATCCATGTAGGAAGATGCTGCTGCTGCTGTTTGAAGTTCCCAGGCCTGCCATGATTCAGTACCTTTGTCTCTAGTCACTCACTCTTCCTAGTGTAACAGACAGTCTAAAACTTACAATGACATTTTGTTTAAAGTACATATGGTAGTTATTACATTGAAAATGTACACTAAGCATATGTCTACAACCCTAATAGCTGCTTCCAACACTTCTACACGACTGCTTCAACCCAGTTAACTTCTCCTACTGTTCTTTGGTCCAAACTTCCATTCCAGCACCCCTACCCTATAACGGAAATATTGTTACTTTTAATTGTTCTGGTTCTTTTAATACTGCCAGGTAGCAAGGAGAGAACTTTTGAGGTGGTAACATCTCTTACTGATTCAAATATTTTTTTTAATTGGTAAAACTGCCTTAGCAGTTACCATCCCTACACCTGGTTATTCTCCAGCAATTGCTGATATTTTAAAAAGTCCTTTATGTAGTAAACATAATTCCCCAAACACTCTTTCTGCTTCTCCCTCACCAATGACCCCTCTCTTAAGAACTTCTATTCCATTAGCCTACCATAACGTGGTTTAGAATCTGATTTCTCTTTCACCTCCAAACTATGTGTTTTCCACTCTATCAGTGGTTCTCAATCCTGACCGCATACTGCAAGTGGCTGGAGAGCTTTTTAAAATCATGATGCCCAGTACTTTATCTCTACTTTTCCCCCTCACCTATTAAATCAGAACTTATAGTGACAGGGCCCAGAAATCTTTAATTTTAAATGCTTCATAGTTAATACTGATGTGTAACTACAATCAAAACATACTTTTTTAATTACAAAAAATCCTTCTATTGTATGTTTATCTGCAAGATGCTTTATATGTCTTGCCTCGGTTAATCCTCACGATTAGCCAATAAGTATCATACTAATTTAGTAGAATAGAAATTGGGGCATAGAATAGTTTTGTTGTTTTGTTTTTCTAAAATAGTCCAGGCCAAACATTTACCAAATTTTAGAACAGGGTCTTGAATCCACAGTTTGAAGCCAAAGGCTATAGCCTCTTTTCACTGTGCTTTTATATCACTCCTCACTACATTCTATTGTCTGTATTTAATAGGAGCCTATTTTTATTTCCAGTTCTCATTATGTCTTTGTGGGTTTACTTAAAATAACACAGCTAGAAAATCCATATTTACAAAGGGGCTAATATCTTGTATTGTAATGCACCTGAAGGTGTTTATGAATGAAAATAACATAGCCTTAATTTATCAGTGGATATAATATAATTCTAATAGACATAGTGATGTTGCATCTCATACATCATTCTGAAAATAAGATGAACTTAAAATTAACAGTGGTGCATGAAAAATAAGGGGAGACTACGATCAATGCATATTCTGCTGTCTGAAGTTTCCAAAAAAAAAGAAGGGAAAGCTTTCATACTCCCAAGGTGGAAATACTTCAAGGCTATTCCGATTCTAAGTCCACTCTCCTCCTTTTTCACCTTTTCTTCACTTTTTTCTTCTCCCTCCACCTACAATTCAATTGAAAAATACATGAGAAGAAAGAAAAGAAAGAGGTTGATGAAGCACCTACCACCTTTCAACAATATTCATTCATGTTTTATTATTACCCCTGAATCAGTCAGCTTTTGCTAGGTTTGCCAAATTTCAGTGGCTTACAAAGACTGATTTTTATGTCATACTACATGTAGGCATCTGTGGGTTGACTCCTCAGGCTCTGTTTCCCATGTCTAGACTCAAGCTAAAGGCACAGCCACTATTTGGAACATGCCATTTTCATGGCAAAGAGGCAAATCAAGTAACAGAATCACTATTAAGCTTCTGCTAGACCATTACATACATCATTTCTGCTCACATTTTTGACTAATGCAAGTCAAGGTAAAGTACAATGTCAGTGAGGCAGTAAACATGCACCTCCCACAAAAATGGCGGTCAAAGTCACAGGGCATTCTGTGGTTGATATATAATCCTTTAGAGTGAAAGAGGATGGAATCCTTGAGAAAAATAATAGTTTATCTAAATTGCCTTTTTACATGTGAGAAGCATGAGGCTCAGAGATTACATTATCTTGTCCAAGGTTACTGCATCTAGTGGATGACTCATCTAAGATTGTAATCAAGTTCTTTCTGATTCCAAAGCCAATGTTCTTTCCTTCGCACTTTCAGGTTGAAGAGTGGGAGACAAACTTTGTATTTCTCTCCTTTATTACTCTTTTATATTTCACTCCAAATCTTTTTTATGATATCATGTCATTTCAAAAACTAGAATGATCTTTGATTTAACCCTCTTCATTTTCCATATAAAATAAAAATTTAAATGGTATTATACTTAATATTATTTATTAAGCACTTATTTTGTGCCAAGCACTGTTCCAAGTTTTCTTCACATATTCCCTTATTTAGTTTTTAACAGTAAGTTTTGTGGCAGGCATAATCCCATTTTAATGATGAAGGAACAGAGACTCAAGTTGCATAAAATGACAGAGCTGGGGTAAGACAGAGCAGGTTTTAAGTCCACATCTGATTCTAGTACTGTGCTGCTATGTTCTGCATCATTCTGCTTCCCAATAAAAATCTCTGTTTTAAATACATCCTTACACTTTCTCTCTTCTCTACTCTAGCTTCTACCATCTATTTTTAGGTTTTACATTCTCATGCCTAAATTTCTGCTGCAGCTTCCTAGTTAGATCTCACCCACAAACTATAAGACTAATTCTCAAACTCTGCCTTGATCATGTCATTTCTGCGTGCAAAAGACATATATTGCTCGCTTTCGTCCTTCCCACTTCTAAACTCCTTTCTCTGATTTCCAAGGACACCCAGAACACAAATTACTCTTATTTCCCACCATTCCTCAAATGTGTACCTTTTCCCAAGTTGTTTCTTTTTGATTTCACTTTGCTTTATTCACATTATTCTCCTTACTGAGAACTAGATTGAGAACTTCCTGAGAGCAGGGCCATGTATCATCCTACCACTAAATCCCCATGTTGATTGTAACAGCGTTAGCCTTGAAGCAGGAAGCAATTACTTAACTAGACTATCTTTATTTGGGTCCAAATATGGTGGTTTCTACCACATGGTCCTGTGGACATTTATAGGTGACTAGCAATAAATGATCTGTGAACTCCCAGTTCTGCTGGAATGGATCTCTTAAGTAGACAGTTGATTCTAAACTCTAATTCCCATGAGGACATGCTAAGAAACTGAAGAATGGCAGATTAATTTGCAGCAAGAGGAATTAACGTTGCATCACACCAACCTCTCGAAGGGGCAACATTAGTAACAATTGCGAGGTAAGGCATCTCCCAAATCACAGGGTGGAAAATGTGCTTGACTCGCAAAAATAGAGAACGAGAAAAAATTGTCATTCCAGGTGATTGTGTATATGTGTGTTTAGTAGAGGTAAGGATTATAAATTAGTGCTTATATTCATGGGCAAAAAATATTATCAGTGTTTTTCCCTGGCTTTTCATTGACTAAGTAAAGCTAAGGATCCTCAACTAACATCTTATGCCTGCCCAAAATATATAAATGCTTGTCTATCAGTCATATACTCAGGTTTTCTAGGATTTTGTGTGTGGGGGGGGGGGGGGATTCCCAGATATATCCCCTGAAGAAAATAAATTTAGGTAATCTCTCCCATTCTAGTATATTAAAAAACTGTAAAACGCAGAAAAAAATTACATATAATTTATTTTGTCTAACCCGGAATTGTTCAAAGTCACTTACTTATGGGATCTTTTATTTGCCTACCACATGAAAGTATTCTTACAGAATTAGTGTTTCATAGAACACAGGTTAGAAAATTTTGCTTCTTTTAAAAAACTTTGAATTTATTGTGTCCTGAAATCAGGTTTCTGAAATAGAAAATGACAGAGGGTTTTACTTCACTATGATCCTTCACATCTTTCCAAGGAGATGGCCTTCAGGCAGACACCTGAAGGAAGAGAAGTCTGCTCCAGGCAGAAGCAATAGCAAGTTCCAAGTGCTCCAGCAATAAAAGACCTAGTGTATATGATAAACTAGAAGGCAGGAAGGCAGGAAGGCAGGGAGACAGGGAGACAGGGAGGGAGAGAGGAAGGGGTGGGCGGCAGAGGAAAGAAGGTTCTTGGTGGCCAGAATAAAATGGGCAAAGACAAGAGTAAATGAATTGAAGAGATCAGTAAGACTGCGATCATGCAGTATTTTCTAGATATGGTAGAGGCTTCAGGTTTTCATTTAAGTTCAATGAGAAGCCACTTATAGATTTTAAGTAGGGGAGGTACATGATTTGATTTGGTCTCCCTGATTGCTGTTGGAGACAGACAGGAGTGGAAATAGAAAGGTAAGTTGAGAATATCAGAAGTATTTATTGAAGCATATCCAACGGGGTATGATGAGGGCTTTAGCTAGGTCAGTGAAGATAACAATGAAGAAGAATTGAATTAAGGGATATGTTTAGGTAAAATCAACAGGACTAATTGGCTAGTGGGATATGTGATTAAGGGAAAGGGAAAAAAATCAAGAATAATTACTAGATTATCTGAATGTTATGGATGAACTGAATTACGTACTGAAATTTAAGAAACACAATGAGAGCAATTAGTCTAATAAGAGAAAATCTAAATTTAGTTTTGGACTTGTTTAACTCAAGATGGCTGTGAGATACGCAAGAAACAATATCAAGAAAGCAGCTGGATATAAATGTGAAATTCACTTAAAACCATTGGAAAATTGAGATCACTTGGTGATATTATTATATTTCTTATTAAAGGGGAGGGGTAGGACTGAGTCTTGTAATATTCCAGCATTTAGAAATTAGGTAGAGCCGAAAGAGCCACAGAGGAAGAATATATTAAAATGGCCAAGTAGGCCTTAGGTGAACTTGAAAAAATAATTTCAGTGGAATAGTGGAGCAAAAGCCTTTTTAGAAGGGTTGTAAAGTAAAATGGGGTGAGGAAGGGATAATATTGTATATACAACTCTTTCAAGACATTTGGCTAATGAAGGATAGTTACAAAAGATAGCTTTAGTATTGATGCTTTAACAGAGTTGTGTGGGGTTCTATCAGTATGGCTAGAAAATGTATTACTGCATATAAAAGGATGGAAACCACAGGTAACAGGTGGTTCCTGAGCTATCATCTTTGAAGTAGTCTTTGATTGGTGACTTCAAAAGCAGCAAACCTGGTATATCCTCACACCACATTTAATAATATTGAAAAAATACATGTGAATCACCTTTTTATCTCCAGTGCCTGTCAATAGTAAATGTCCACTAAACCCTTGTTGAAGAAAGATAAGAAAGAAAGAAGGGAGGGAGAGAAAAACAAGGGGAAAGGAAAAGAGAAAAAAAAAAAACAGCAAAAGAATCCCTTCTTGTATCCTTGTTTTCCTTTCCAGTCTCATTTCCTTTCTCATGGAGGTCCACAAGAGTTAGCGTAATGTTAGTTTTAATATTAGTTTTAATTCTCAAAAGTATCTTGCAAATATAGGTATTACTAGTCTAATTTTATGAATGTGAAAACTGAGGTTCAGAGAAATTATAAAAATACCTTTATTCTTCTTAAATATCTTTAATCCAATGACCGAGATACTTTCTTTGCCACCAGTAAAGAAACTTGACTGTTAGAATTAATCTCCAGGCTAAATAATTGCTTAACAAACTTTTATTGACTGAGTAACTGTAGGGATGAAAAGGGCAAGCTAACCCCTTCACCCTCTAAATATGTGCTCAAAATTAACTGGCAAAAGTCAGATTAATAGAAGAGAAAGGCATACACATTTATTTTAATTTGCATAGCATGGGAAAATCACATGAGAATCACATTACCTAGTAACCCAATGAGGTACAAATAGTCATGTAACCTTCTTCATAGAAGAAAGGAAGATGAAGAAATGTGAAGTAAATTATTTTAGGGGGAATGAATGGGCCTACTGCTCAGACAATAGTTAGTAATTGATTCTCTTTGGAAATTGAATGGGTGTAAGGGAAGAGATGCTGGCTTGCAACAAAATCTGTCCATGTATGGTTACATTCCTCAGTCTTCCTCCCTGCAGTATAAGTTTAGTTAATGAAAACTCAGGGAAGGTGGATTCTTTAGGTTATTCTAACTCTTAGAACAGATAAACAAATCCAGTAAAGTTGCAGGAAACCAAAACAGCATACACAAATCAGAAGTATTTCTATATACCAAAAGCAAACTAGCTGAAAAAGAAATCAGGAAAGTAATCCTATTTATAATAGGTACCAAAAAATAAAATACCTAGGAATAAATTTAATCAAGGAGGTGAAAGATCTCTACAATGAAAACTACAAAACACTAATAAAAGAAATTAAAGAGGACACAATAAAATGGAAAGACATTTCATGTTCATGGATTGGAAGAATTAACATTGTCAAAATGACCATAAAACTCAAAGCAATCCACAGATTCAATGCAATTCCCTATCAAAATACTGATAATATTCTTCACAGAAATAGAAAAACAATCTTAAAATTCATATGGCACCACAAAAGACCCCAAATAGGCAAAGCAATCCTGAGCTTGAGGCATTATACTACCTGACTTTAAAATATACTACAAAGCTATAGTAATCGAAATAGCATGGCAATGGCATAAAAACAGATACATGGACCAATGGAACAAGATAGAAAACCCAGAAATAAATCCACATGTTTAGAGCCAACTGATTTTTGACAAAGGCACCAACAACATACATTGTGGAAATGACAACCTCTTCAATAAATGGTTCTGGGAAAACTGGGCAGCAATATGTAGAAGAATAAAACTAGACCCATACCTCTCACCTATATCAAAATTCACTCAAAATAGGTTAAAGACATAAATATAAGACCTGAAACTATAAAACTCTTAAAAGAAAACATAAGAGAGACACTTCAGGAAGAAGGATGAGGCAACAACTTTATGAATGAGACCCCAAAAGCACAAGCAACAAAAAAGACAGAAATAGGATTGTATCAAACTAAAAAGTTTCTACACAGTAGAAGAAACAATCAACAGAATGAAAAGACAACCTACAGAATGGAGAAAATATTCACAAACTATTCATCCAACAAGGGACTATTATCCAGAATACACAAGGAACTTAACCCCAACAGCCAAAAAGCAAATAATCCAATTAAAAATGAACAAATGACCTTAACTGACATTTCTCAAAAGACATACAAATGGTCAACAGGTAACTGAAAAATGTTCAACATCACTAATCATCAGGGAAATGCGAATCAAAGAAAAACAATGAGGAGCCGGCCCCATGGCTCACTCAGGAGAGTGCAGCGCTGGTAGCGCCGAGGACACGGGTTCGGACCCTATATAGGGATGGCCTGTGCACTCACTGGTTGAGTGTGGTGCAGACAACACTGTGCTGAGGGTTGCGATCCCCTTACTGGTCAGAAAAAAAAAAAAAAAAGAAAGAAAGAAAAGAAAAACAATGAGATGTCATTTCACCACAGTTAGAATGGCTATTATCAAAAAGACAAAAATAAACGCTGGGGAAGATGTGAAAAAAGGGAACTGTTATACATACTGCTGGTGGGAATGTAAATTAGTATTGCTATAATGGAAAAAGTATGGCGATTCCTTAAAAAAAAAAAAAAAACTATAACAGAAAACTACCATATGATCCAGCAATCTCACAATCCCACTGCTAGGTATTTATCAAAAAGAAAAGAAATTAGCATACCAAAAATATATCTGCACTCCCATGTTTACTGCAGCACTATTCACAATAGCCAAGATATGGAATCACCTTAGGTGTCCATCAACAGATGAACAGATAAAGAAAATTTGTTATTTATACACAATGGAATAATACCTAGCCATGAAAAAGCATGAAGTCCTGTCATTTTTGGCAACATGAACAAGACTGGAAGACATTATGTTAAGTGAAATAAGTCAGGCACAGAAAGATAAATGCCATATGTTCTCACTCCTGTGTGGGAACTAAAAATAAATTAATTAATTAAACGTTTAGAAGTAGAGAATAGAATTGTGGTTACTAGAGGCTGGGAAGGGGACGATGGGGGCGACAGGGAGAGGTTGGTTAACTGATACAAAATTACAGCTGGATAGGAAAAATAAGTTCTAGTGGTGTACAGTAGTTCTAGTCATTTATAATTAACAATTATTTATTGTACATTCTCAAATGGCTAGAAGAGAGGAGCTCAAATACTCTCATGAAGAAATATTAAAGTTCTATGATGATGAATATGCTAATTATCCTGACTTGATCATCACTAATTATATACATATGTTTAAATATAACTCTGTACCCCATAAATATGTTCAATCAGTATGGGTCAAGTAAAAAAATAAACAAATTCCTTTAAAAAAAAAAAAAAACTCAGTGAAGGGATTGAAGGTGTTTTCTTTTTTGGCATATCTGGTCCTTATGTAGACAAGTAAAAAGTCTCTTGCAGCATCTGCTGATCTCCAAGGGACTTTAATTCAAAATACTCAGCATATCAGGGTACCATACTTTGTGGTGAAATTCCCTGGGCTCTTTATAACCATATGTATTGCAGCTGGGAAACTGGATGTACATTTTAAGAAATGGTGACTTATGTGAAGACACTTAACTTATGTCAGTTAAAAATAAGAAAAAAACAAAACATTATATAATCATGTACTACACAGTGACAGATGTGGTATTTCAAATGCAAATTTGCT